>NC_041380.1:134117227-134119883 GCF_002162155.2 Triticum dicoccoides
CAGCAGCCGGCTTCGCCGCCGTGCAGCCCCGAGCGCCGCGCCGGCTCCGCCTCCGCCGGGTGCGCCTGCGGCCGGCTCCCTCCCGCGTCGCCCGGCTCTGTCCGCGCGACCGGCTTCACCAGCGCCTGGCGCCCGAGTCGCCGCTCCCCTCCGCTCCGCCCTGGCCGCAACCCGGCTCAGGGTGCATGGCTCACCGTCCGGCTCCCCCGCTGGCCCACTCGCCGCCTCACCTCCGGGCGCCCGGGAGCGCCTCAGCCGGCTCCCGCTGTTCGCTGCCGCAACCTGTCGACGTCATTCGGGCAGCCGAGAAAAAGAAAGAAAAGAAAGAAGGGTCCAGCTCCCCGCGTGGAGTCGGACAGAAAGAGAAAAAAGAAGAGAGAGAGGACGGCCGGGGCAAGAAAGAAAAGGGCCGCCTGCCCAAGGGCCAGCTGGAAGAAAAGTCAACCGCCGGCTGCCAAGGAAAAGTGTGGCCGACTGGTGGCGTCCGGCTGCTCGCGTGCGACTGGTTAAAAAAATCAAGGGCCGTGTGCTCAGCCGACTGGCCAAGAAAAAAGTACGTCCGGCTCCCCGCATGGAGTCAGACAAAAAAAAGAAGTGAGAAAGATGTGCGTCCGACTGCTGACTGTCAGGCCGGCTGCAAAGAACCCGACTGCTGTGTCGGAGTCCGCTTGCCCAGCCATCTGAAGAAGAAGAAAGCAAAAACTTTAAAAAAGAAGACAAAGTGGTTGCCGGGAGATCCAGCCCGACTGCTCAGCAGTCGGCCTGAATCTCGGGGGCTACACTCAGCGAGTGCGCTGACGCGTCCCGCGAAGAAGAAGACTGGGTAGTTGCCGGAAAATCCGGCCCAACTGCTCAGCAGTCGGCCCGAATCTCGGGGGCTACACGCAGTGGATGTGCTGGCGCGCCCCCCGGAAGATCGCAGACAAAAGAAGAGTTTTGTCCGACTGCCAGCAGCCGGCAGAAGAGAAAAAGAAGAAAAAAGGTGCATCAAGCCGCCTCTTCACCTGGCCGGTCAAGCCTGACCAGCCAGGACCCCCTTCGAGCACCCAGAGGCTCGAAGACTACACCCAGCGGGTGCGCCGGCGCGCTCAGCAAGCGTTGAGCCGCGTCGGTTGTCTTCAGCAAAATTCCGCCTCGGCTACACGAAAACGAATGTGAGCTCCTCACCCGCATATTTTTGCACCGCAAGAGCACGGATAACCCCGAGCGATGCTCGGGGGGCTGTCTCCACATTTTATTACAGTTGCATCACTGTTCGCCCCGGCGCCAGCCAGAGTTGGCTCGGGGCCTGGCCGCTTGGCCTGAGACGTTAGTTCCCACAGACGGCTTAGTACCGTGCGCGGTACCAAAGGCCCACTCTTAGTCACAGATCACAGAGCGGCTGTCCGACTAGCAAGAGTGAACGCTGGAGGCCACCCACGCGAAAAACGTACGGGAAGAAAAACGCTTCGGGCGACCCGACCGTTTCCTTTATAAGTATCTCCTCGGTTAAATCCACTCCCAGAGTCTGAGTACTGTACACTCCACTTTGCGGCCCACTCTCAGCCATAGACTGCAGAGCAGCTGTCCGGCGAGCGAGAGCACAAGCCAAAAGGCGGAGGGAACACGAAAAAGATTGAAGGGGGCTCGAACGAAACCGAGTCGGCACCCTCCGCATAAAACTTGCAATGCTAAAAGCAAACATTTGATATATCTGCGTGGACTAACTTTGTCTTTTTCATGATCATTTCCATGAACACTCGCGAAAAAACCTCCGCCCAACTTTGCCAAGTTGCCCGAGGCTTGGGGGCTACTGTCAGAGTAATTGGACACAGATACCCCGAAGACGGCGAGACAAGAATTCAAGACATCGGGGCTAGCAAAGCCCCTCAGTCCAACTACCTGGCCGGCAGCTGACTGCTCCGCTAGGCCGACTGCTGGCTGCCGACTCCTCCGCCAGGCCGACTGCTGGCTGCCGACTCCTCCGCCAGGCCGACTGCTGGCTGCCGACTCCTCCGCCAGGCCGACTGCTGGCTGCCGACTCCTCCACCAGGACGACTGCTGGCTGCCGACTCCTCCACCAGGCTGACTTCTGACTGCCGACTCCTCCACCAGGCCGACTGCTGGCTGCCGACTCCTCCACCAGGCCGACTGCCCGAAGTCAACTACAGCCGGACGCGACCCCGACGTGACGACCGTACCCGGCACTGTTCACGTGACACCCCAGCCATCATGTACAGTGTCCCTTGTCCCTGGGCACTATTTATGAAGTGACCCAGGGGACAAGGATGACACCCCACCATGCCACTAGCTAGCTAGCTACCATGCCTACATGGCTTACATGCTAAGCTAGCTCCCACTATATATAGCTAGCAATCCATCCATCCATTCCGACGGGCAATCATGCCTAAGCACACTCATTCGGCCAAGAGCAACGGCCACCATGCCACATGCATATACGAGGCCAGATGCCTATGGCACTGACCTCAGATACAGCTCCAGGAGCACTCTGTACCAGATATACCACATATACTCAGACATGCAGGAGTAGGGGTGTTATCTCTCCGGAGAGCCCCGAACCTGGGTAAACTAGCGCGTGATACTCGCATACCCGTCCCTGGATATTCCGGCAGCAGTCTTGCCCTCACACGAAGCCACCTTGTGGCATATGTCGTCT
>NC_041380.1:134119972-134131330 GCF_002162155.2 Triticum dicoccoides
CATATGGCTCCTGCCAGTTACCGATAACTGTTACAAAACATGATCAACTCATACAACAATGTATATATCGTCACGTCTTGACCATATCACATCACAACATGCCCTACAAAAACAAGTTAGACATCATCTACTTTGTTGTTGCAAGTTTTACATGGCTGCTACGGGCTTCTAGCAAGAACCGTTCTTACCTACGCATCAAAACCACAACGACTTTTTGTCAAGTGTGTTGTTTTAACCTTCAACAAGGACCGGGCATAGTCAAACTCGATTCAACTAAAGCTGGAGAAACAGACACCCACTAGCCACCTGTGTGCGAAGCACGGAGGTAGAACCAATCTCATGAACGCGGTCATGTAATGTCGATCTGGGCTGCTTCATCCAACAATACCGCCGAATCGAAGTATGACATGTTGGTAAGCAGTATGACTGTTATCGCCCATAACTCTTTGTGTTCTATTCGTGTATATAACATCTATGCATAGACCTGGCTCTGATGCCACTGTTGGGGAACGCAGTATTTCAAAATTTTACCTACGATCACGCAAGATCTATCTAGGAGATGCATAGCAACGAGAGGGGGAGAGTGTGTCTACGTACCCTCGTAGACCGGAAGCGGAAGCGTTTAGTAACGCGGTTGATGTAGTCGAACGTCTTCGCAATCCAACCGATTCAAGTACCGAACGCACGGCACCTCCGTGATCTGCACACGTTCAGCTCGGTGGCGTCCCTCGAACTCTTGACCCAGTTGACGCCGAGGGAGGGTTTCGTCAGCACGACAGCATGGTGACGATGACGATGAAGTTGTTGGGGAACGCAGCAGAAATTCGAAATTTTCCTACGTAACACCAAGATCTATCTATGGAGAGACCAGCAACGAGTAGAAAGGGGAGTGCATCTACATACCCTTGTAGATCGCTAAGCGGAAGCGTTCAAGTGAACAGGGTTGATGGAGTCGTACTCGTCGTGATTCAGATCACCGATGATCAAGTGCCGAACGCACGGCACCTCCGCGTTCAACACACGTACAGCCCGGTGACGTCTCCCACGCCTTGATCCAGCAAGGAGAGAGGGAGAGGTTGAGGAAGACTCCATCCAGCAGCAGCACAACGGCGTGGTGGTGATGGAGGAGCGTGGCAATCCCGCAGGGCTTCGCCAAGCACCACGGGAGAGGAGAAGAACTTGGGAGAGAGGGAGGGGCTGCACCAAAGGCATAAGGTGTGTTTGGGAGGCCCTCCTACCCCACTATATATAGGGATCCCAAGGGGGGGTGCGCCAGCCCCTAGGAGATCCAATCTCCAAGGGGGCGGCGGCCAGGGGAGGAGTCCTCCCCCCCAAGGCACCTAGGAGGTGCCTTCCCCTGCTGGGACTCTTCCTTTAGGGTTTCCCCAGGCGCATGGGCCTCTTGGGGCTGGTGCCCTTGGCCCATGTAGGCCAAGGCGCACCCCCTACAGCCCATGTGCCCCCCCGGGGCAGGTGGCCCCACCCGGTGGGCCCCCGGGACCCTTCCGGTGGTCCCGGTACAATACCGATGACCCCGAAACTTGTCCCGATGGCCGAAACAGGACTTCCTATATATAAATCTTTACCTCCGGACCATTCCGGAACTCCTCGTGACGTCCAGGATCTCATCCGGGACTCCGAACAACATTCGGTAACCACATACAAGCTTCCTTTATAACCCTAGCGTCATCGAACCTTAAGTGTGTAGACCCTACGGGTTCGGGAGACATGCAGACATGACCGAGACGTTCTCCGGTCAATAACCAACAGCGGGATCTGGATACCCATGTTGGCTCCCACATGTTCCACGATGATCTCATCGGATGAACCACGATGTCAAGGACTCAATCGATCCCGTATACAATTCCCTTTGTCTAGCGGTATTTTACTTGCCCGAGATTCGATCGTCGGTATACCGATACCTTGTTCAATCTCGTTACCGGCAAGTCACTTTACTCGTTCCGTAACACATCATCCCATGATCAACTCCTTGGTCACATTGCGCATATGATGATGTCCTACCGAGTGGGCCCAGTGATACCTCTCCGTTTACACGGAGTGACAAATCCCAGTCTCGATCCGTATAAAACAATAGATACTTTCGGAGATACCTGTAGTGCACCTTTATAGTCACCCAGTTACGTTGTGACGTTTGATACACCCAAAGCACTCCTACGGTATCCAGGAGTTACACGATCTCATGGTCAAAGGAAGAGATACTTGACATTGGCAAAGCTCTAGCAAACGAACTACACGATCTTTGTGCTATGCTTAGGATTGGGTCTTGTCCATCACATCATTCTCCTAATGATGTGATCCCGTTATCAACGACATCCAATGTCCATAGCCAGGAAACCATGACTATCTGTTGATCACAACGAGCTAGTCAACTAGAGGCTCACTAGGGACATATTGTGGTCTATGTATTCACACGTGTATTACGATTTCCGGATAATACCGTTATAGCATGAATAAAAGACAATTATCATGAACAAGGAAATATAATAATAATACTTTTATTATTGCCTCTAGGGCATATTTCCAACAGTCTCCCACTTGCACTAGAGTCAATAATCTAGTTCACATCGCCATGTGATTAACACTCACAGGTCATATCGCCATGTGACTAACACCCAAGAGTTTACTAGAATCAGTAGTCTAGTTCACATCACTATGTGATTAATACTCAATGAGTTTTATGTTTGATCATGTTGCTTGTGAGAGAGGTTTTAGTCAACGGGTCTGAACCTTTCAGATCCGTGTGTGCTTTACAAATCTCTATGTCATCTCCTAGATGCAGCTACCACGCTCTATTTGGAGCTAATCCAAATAACTGTTCTACTTGGAGCTATTCTAAATTGTTGCTCCATTATACGTATCCGGTATCTCTACTCAGAGCTATCCGGATAGGTGTTAAGCTTGCATCGACGTAACCTTTACGACGAACTCTTTTACCACCTCCATAATCGAGAAAATTCCTTAGTCCACTAGTTACTAAGGATAACTTTGACCGCTGTCCTGTGATCCATTCATGGATCACTCTTGTACCCCTTGACTGACTCATGGCAAGGCACACTTCAGGTGCGGTACTCAGCATGGCATACTGTAGAGCCTATGTCTTAAGCATAGGGGACGACCTTCATCCTTTCTCTCTATTCTGCCGAGGTCGAGCTTTAAGTCTTAACTTCATACCTTACAACTCAGGCAAGAACTCCTTCTTTGACTGGTCCATCTTGAACACCTTCAAGATCATGTCAAGGTATGTGCTCATTTGAAAGTATTATTAAGCATTTTGATCTATCCTTATAGATCTTGATGCTCAATGTTCAAGTAGCTTAACCCAGGCTTTCCATTGAAAAACACTTTCAAAATAACCCTATATGCTTTCCAGAAATTCTACGTCATTTCTGCTCAACAATATGTCAACAACATATACTCATCAGAAATTCTATAGTGCTCCCACTCTCTTCTTTGGAAATACAAGTTTCTCATAAACTTTGTACAAACCCAAAATCTTTGATCATCATCAAAGCATACATTCCAACTCCGAGATGCTCACTCCAGTCCTTAGAAGGATCGCTGGAGCTAGCATACCTTTTAGCATCCTTAGGATCAACAAAAACTTTCTGATTGTATTACATACAACCTTTCCTTACGAAAACTAGTAAGGAAACTCGTTTTGACATCCGTCTGCCAGATTTCATAAATGCAGCTAATGCTAACATGATTCCGACGGACTTAAGCATCGCTACAGATGAGAAAATCTCATCATAGTCAACTCCTTGAACTTGTAAAAAACTCTTCGCCACAAGTCGAGCCTCATAGACGGTGACATTACCATCCACGTCCGTCTTCTTCTTAAAGATCCATTTATCTTAATGGCTTGCCGATCATCGGGCAAGTCCACCAAAGTCCATGGATCCGTTCTCGGATTTTATGGCCTCGAGCCATTTATCGGAATCCGGGCCCACCATCGCTTCTCCATAGCTCATAGGTTCATTGTTGTCCAGCAACATGACTTCCAAGACAGGATTACGTACCACTCTGAAGTAGTACGCATCCTTGTCATCCCACGAGGTTTGGTAGTGACTTGATCCGAAGTTTCATGATCAATATCATAAGCTTCCACTTCAATTGGTGTAGGTGCCACAGGAACAACTTCATGTGCCCTGCCACACACTAGTTGAAGAGACGGTTCAATAACCTCATCAAGTCTCCACCATCCTCCCACTCAACTCTTTCGAGAGAAATCTTTCCTCGAGAAAGGACCCGATTGTAGAAACAATTCATATTGCTTTCGGATCTGAATTAGGAGGTATACCCAACTGTTTTGGGTGTCCTATGAAGATGCATTTTATCCGCTTTGGGTTCGAGCTTAATCCTGAAACTTTTTCACATAAGCGTCGCAGCCCCAAACCTTTAAGAAACGACAACTTAGGTTTCTCTAAACCATAATTCATACGGTGTCATCTCATCGGAATTACGTGGTGCCCTATTTAAAGTGAATGTGGTTGTCTCTAATGCCTAACCCATGAACGATAGTGGTAATTCGATAAGAGACATCATGGTACGCACCATATCCAATAGGGTGCAACTATGATGTTCGGACACACCATCACACTATGGTGTTCCAGGCGGTATTAATTATGAAACAATTTCCACAATGTCTTAATTGTGTGCCAAAACTCGTAACTCAGATATTCATCTCTATGATCATATCATAGACATTTTATCCTCTTGTCATAATGATCTTCTACTTCACTCTGAAATTATTTGAACCATTCAATAATTCAGACTTGTGTTTCATCAAGTAAATATTCTCAACATCTACTCGAATCATCTGTGAAGTAAGAACATAACGATATTCACTGCATGCCTCAGCACTCATTGGACTGCACACATCAAAATGTGTTACTTCCTACAAGTTGCTATCTTGTTCCATCTTACTGAAAACGAGGCTTTTCAGTCATCTTGCCCATGTGGTATGATTTGCATATCTCAAGTGATTCAAAATCAAGTGAGTCCAAACGATCCATTTGCATGGAGTTTCTTCATGCGTATACACCAATAGACATGGTTCGCATGTCTCAAACTTTTCAAAACAAGTGAGTCCAAAGATCCATCAACATGGAGCTTCTTCATGCATTTTATACCATTATGACTTACATGGCAGTGCCACAAGTAAGTGGTACTATCATTACTATCTTATATCTTTTGGCATGAAAATGTGTATCACTACGATCGAGATTCAATAAACCATTCAGGTTTAATACTAATCTTGATGGTAGAGGGAGCGTGCGATGTTTGATTATATCAAACTTGGAAACACTTCCAACACATATCATCAGCTCTCCTTTAGCTAGTCTCCGTTTATTCCGTAGCCTTTTATTTCGAGTTACTAACACTTAGCAACCGAACCGGTATCTAATACCCTGGTGCTACTAGGAGTACTAGTAAAGTACACATTAACATAATGTATATCCAATATACTTCTATCGACCTTGCCAGCCTTCTCATCTACCAAGTATCTAGGGTAATGCTGCTCCAGTGGTTGTTCCCCTTATTACAGAAGCACTTAGTCTCGGGTTTGGGTTTAACCTCGGGTTTCTTCATTAGAGCAGCAGCTGATTTGCTGTTTCATGAAGTATCCCTTCTTGCCCTTGCCCTTCTTGAAACTAGTGGTTTCACCAACCATCAACAATTGATGCTCCTTCTTGATTTCTACTTTCGCGGTGTCAAACATCGTGAATACCTCAAGGATCATCATATCTATCCCTGATATGTTATAGTTCATCACGAAGCTCTAGCAGCTTGGTGGCAATGACTTTGGAGAAACATCACTATCTCATTTGGAAGATCAACTCCCACTCGATTCAAGTGATTGTTGCACTCAGACAATCTGAGCACAAGCTCAACAATTGAGCTTCTCTCCTTAGTTTGCAGGCTAAGAAAATCGTCGGAGGTCTTATACCTCTTGACGTGGGCACGAGCCTGAAATCCCAATTTCAGCCCTCGAAACATCTCATATGTTCCGCGACGTTTCGAAAACGTCTTTGGTGCCTCTACTTAAACCATTTAACTGAACTATCATGTAGTTATCAAAACGTGTATGTTCGATGTTCGAAACATCCACAAACGATGTTTGGGGTTCAGCACACTAAGCGGTGCATTAAGGACATAAGCTTTCTACTGATCGCATAATCGCTACTGTCAACTTTCAACTATATTTTCTCTAGGAACATATCTAAAACAGTAGAACTATAGCGCGAGCTACGACATAATTTGCAAAAAGGTCTTTTGACTATGTTCAAGATAATTAAGTTCATCTTATGAACTCCCACTTAGATAGACATCCCTCTGGTCATCTAAGTGATTACATGATCCGAGTCAACTAGGCCGTGTCCGATCATCACGTGAGACGGACTAGTTAACGTCGGTGAACATCTTCATGTTGATCGTATCTACTATACGACTCATGCTCGACCTTTCGGTCTCCGTGTTCCGAGGCCATGTCTGTACATGCTAGGCTCGTCAAGTTAACCCTAAGTGTTTTCGCTGTGTAAAACTGTCTTACACCCGTTGTATGTGAACGTAAGCATCCATCACACCCGATCATCACGTGGTGCTTAGAAGCGACGAACTGTAGCAACGGTGCACAGTTAGGGGAGAACACTTCTTGAAATTTTGTAAGGGATCATCTTATTTACTACCGTCGTCCTAAGTAAACAAGATGCATAAACATGATAAACATCACATGCAATCAAATAGTGACATGATATGGCCAATATCATTTTGCTCCTTTTGATCTTCATCTTCGGGGCTCCATGATCATCATCGTCGCCGGCATGACACCATGATCTCCATCATCGTGTCTTCATGAAGTTGTCACGCCAACGACTACTTCTACTTCTATGGCTAACGCGTTTAGCAATAAAGTAAAGTAATTTACATGGCGTTGTTAAATGACACGCAGGTCATACAATAAATAAAGACAACTCCTATGGCTCCTGCCGGTTGTCATACTCATCGACATGCAAATCGTGAATCCTATTACAAGAACATGATCAATCTCATACATCACATATCATTCATCACATTCTTCTTGGCCATATCACATCACATAGCATACCCTGCAAAAACAAGTTAGACGTCCTCTAATTGTTGTTGCATATTTTACGTGGCTGCTATGGGTTTCTAGCAAGAACGTTTCTTACCTACGCAAGACCACAACGTGATATGCCAATTGCTATTTACCCTTCATAAGGACCCTTTTCATCGAATCCGTTTCGACTAAAGTGGGAGAGACTGGCACCCGCTAGCCACCTTATGCACCAAGTGCATGTCAATCGGTGGAACCTGTCTCACGTAAGAGTACGTGTAAGGTCGGTCCGGGCCGCTTCATCCCACAATACCGTCGAAACAAGATTGGACTAGTAACGGTAAGCATATTGAACAACATCAACGCCCACAACTACTTTGTGTTCTACTCGTGCAAAGAATCTACGCAATAGACCTAGCTCATGATGCCACTGTTGGGGAACGTAGCAGAAATTCGAAATTTTCCTACGTAACACCAAGATCTATCTATGGAGAGACCAGCAACGAGTAGAAAGGGGAGTGCATCTACATACCCTTGTAGATCGCTAAGCGGAAGCGTTCAAGTGAACGGGGTTGATGGAGTCGTACTCGTCGTGATTCAGATCACCGATGATCAAGTGCCGAACGCACGGCACCTCCGCGTTCAACACACGTACAGCCCGGTGACGTCTCCCACGCCTTGATCCAGCAAGGAGAGAGGGAGAGGTTGAGGAAGACTCCATCCAGCAGCAGCACAACGGCGTGGTGGTGATGGAGGAGCGTGGCAATCCCGCAGGGCTTCGCCAAGCACCACGGGAGAGGAGAAGAACTTGGGAGAGAGGGAGGGGCTGCACCAAAGGCATAAGGTGTGTTTGGGAGGCCCTCCTACCCCACTATATATAGGGATCCCAAGGGGGGGTGCGCCAGCCCCTAGGAGATCCAATCTCCAAGGGGGCGGCGGCCAGGGGAGGAGTCCTCCCCCCCAAGGCACCTAGGAGGTGCCTTCCCCTGCTGGGACTCTTCCTTTAGGGTTTCCCCAGGCGCATGGGCCTCTTGGGGCTGGTGCCCTTGGCCCATGTAGGCCAAGGCGCACCCCCTACAGCCCATGTGGCCCCCCGGGGCAGGTGGCCCCACCCGGTGGGCCCCCGGGACCCTTCCGGTGGTCCCGGTACAATACCGATGACCCCAAAACTTGTCCCGATGGCCGAAACAGGACTTCCTATATATAAATCTTTACCTCCGGACCATTCCGGAACTCCTCGTGACGTCCGGGATCTCATCCGGGACTCCGAACAACATTCGGTAACCACATACAAGCTTCCTTTATAACCCTAGTGTCATCGAACCTTAAGTGTGTAGACCCTACGGGTTCGGGAGACATGCAGACATGACCGAGACGTTCTCCGGTCAATAACCAACAGCGGGATCTGGATACCCATGTTGGCTCCCACATGTTCCACGATGATCTCATCGGATGAACCACGATGTCAAGGACTCAATCGATCCCGTATACAATTCCCTTTGTCTAGCGGTATTTTACTTGCCCGAGATTCGATCGTCGGTATACCGATACCTTGTTCAATCTCGTTACCGGCAAGTCACTTTACTCGTTCCGTAACACATCATCCCGTGATCAACTCCTTGGTCACATTGCGCATATGATGATGTCCTACCGAGTGGGCCCAGTGATACCTCTCCGTTTACACGGAGTGACAAATCCTAGTCTCGATCCGTATAAAACAATAGATACTTTCGGAGATACCTGTAGTGCACCTTTATAGTCACCCAGTTACGTTGTGACGTTTGATACACCCAAAGCACTCCTACGGTATCCAGGAGTTACACGATCTCATGGTCAAAGGAAGAGATACTTGACATTGGCAAAGCTCTAGCAAACGAACTACACGATCTTTGTGCTATGCTTAGGATTGGGTCTTGTCCATCACATCATTCTCCTAATGATGTGATCCCGTTATCAACGACATCCAATGTCCATAGCCAGGAAACCATGACTATCTGTTGATCACAACGAGCTAGTCAACTAGAGGCTCACTAGGGACATATTGTGGTCTATGTATTCACACGTGTATTACGATTTCCGGATAATACAGTTATAGCATGAATAAAAGACAATTATCATGAACAAGGAAATATAATAATAATACTTTTATTATTGCCTCTAGGGCATATTTCCAACAGAAGTTACCGACGCATGGCTTCGCCTAAGCATTACGACAATATGACCGAAGTGGAAAACTGTGGAGGGGGGGCACCGCACATGGCTAAAAGATCAAATTGTGTGTCTATGGGGTGCCCCCTCCCCCATATATAAAGGAGGGGAGGAGGAGGCCGGCCAGCCCTAGGGGGGGCGCCCAAGGGGGAGTCCTACTCCAAGTAGGAATCGGCTCCCCCCTTTCCTAGTCCAAGTAGGAGAAGAAGGAAGGAGAGGGAGAGGGAAAGAGGGGCCACCCCCCCTCCCCTAGTCCTATTCGGACTCCCTTGGGGGCGCCTCCTGGCTGCTACCCTCTCTCTCCCCTAAGGCCCATTACTTCCCGAGGGGGTTCCGGTAACCCTCCGGCACTCCGGTTTTATCCGAAACTATCTGAAACACTTCCGGTGTCTGAATAACATGGTCCAATATATCAATCTTTATGTCTCAACCATTTAGAGACTCCTCGTTATGTCCGTAATCTCATCCGGGACTCTGAACAACCTTCGGTACATCAAATCACGTAACTCATAATACAAATCGTCATCGAACGTTAAGCGTGCGGAGCCTACGGGTTCGAGAAATATGTAGACATGACCGAGACACATCTCTGGTCAATAACCAATAGCGGAACCTGGATGCTCATATTGGTCCCTACATCGGTCAAACCGCACAACAACATACGTTGTTCCCTTTGTCATCGGTATGTTACTTTCCCGAGATTCGATCGTCGGTATCATCATACCTAGTTCAATCTCGTTACCGGCAAGTCTATTTACTCGTTCCGTAATGCATCATTCCGCAACTAACTCATTAGTCACTTTGCTTGCAAGGCTTATAGTGATGAGGATTACCGAGAGGGCCCAGAGATACCTCTTCGAAACACGGAGTGACAAATCCTAACCTCGATCTATGCCAACTCAACAAACACCATCGGAGACACCTGTAGAGCATCTTTATAATCACCCAGTTACGTTGTGACGTTTCATAGCACACAAGGTGTTCCTCCCGTATTTGGGAGTTGCATAATCTCATAGTCATAGGAACATGTATAAGTCATGAAGAAAGCAATAGCAATAAACTAAACGATCATAGTGCTAAGCTATCGGATGGGTCTTGTCCATCACATCATTCTCTAATGATGTGATCTCGTTCATCAAATGACAACACATGTCCATGGCTAGGAAACTTAACCATCTTTGATTAACGAGCTAGTCAAGTAGAGGCAAACTAGGGACACTCTGTTTGTCTATGTATTCACACATGTAATAAGTTTCCGGTTAATACAATTCTAGTATGAATAATAAACATTTATCATGATATAAGGAAATATAAATAACAACTTTATTATTGCCTCTAGGGCATATTTCCTTCAGCTCGTGCTGGTGTCAATACGACCACCAGTATTGTAGCCACTGTTGACCAGGGTGTTGTGGTCCCCTACATACCTCGTCATGTCAAGTGAATCCTGTTGTTGTTGTGTGGCCATAAACATTGTCGGAGGCCCCATGTCCATGCCATCGGTGACGTAGGGAGTCGGGGATGGCGCCTGATACATCATTGAAGTCCCTATGTCCATGTTGTGGGTGATGTATGGAGCTGGTGGTGGTGCCTGGTAAGTCGACGGAGACTCCATGTGCATGTAGTCTATGACGTATGGAGCTGGCAGTGCTGCATGATACATTGTTGCAGACCCCATGTCCATGTTCTTGGTGACGTATTGCTCCTGGGGCTGGAAAACCGGCGGTTTCCACTAATTTTTGTGATGTTTTCCTCCATGCTCTGGAGGATCACCTCCAGCTTTCGGCCAACATTGGTGAGATCCTTGACATTGAGGCCGTCGAGGCTCGAGAGGTTGCTTTCGAGCATGGCCTTGTGCAGGAGGACTATAGTCTCGTTATTTTCACAGACGCCCTGGAACTTTTGGCCCTTAGCCTGGAGCTTGTCACAGTGTTGGCTGAGAAAGCCTTCTTGATTCACCGTCTTTTTGAACTTCCCCTTTGGCATATTCTTGTACCGAGTCAGGATAGTCACCGCCTCAGCATGGGACGGGAACACCTCTGGTACCCCCC
>NC_041380.1:134131651-134132512 GCF_002162155.2 Triticum dicoccoides
ATGATGGCCAACTCGTCTGCCTTCTTCTGCAGGCCCTCACAGCGTTTCTTTGAAGTACTGCATCAGGACTTCTTATCGAGGATTTACCGGAGGGCCACCTTCTTGTGAGCCATTTCCAACAAAGGGATAAAACGACAAATGAGATTGCTTTGTTTTTGTGAGTTGAAAGCAATGGGGGTGAATAGATTTATACTAGAGAACCAACCAATAATCCCACGACGAGGAAGCTGCAGCGAGAAACTTTTAAATGTACGTTGATAGGATAAGGAGGTGCTTCATATATGCATCATCAAAGTACATATTTCTGAAATTAACACATAGAATGCTCATAGTAGCCAGTCGAGCAAAGAAAACATTAAAGACTAGTTTCTCTCAAGAGCCACATGAATCTTTATTAACAGGATATGCTAATTTTAGCTATACATTACCACATTAATTTTAAAGTTTAATATGTTCTAACAATGGATGCTTATTCAAACGTGTACGTTCAATTGTAACCAAGTTATTATAAAAAAAATCAGTAAGTAGCATACTTAAATTATCTCCTAATGCATAGATGAACCGAAATTACTTATTTGCAAAAATATGTACGCAATTAAACCGATTGGTCATGCACGCTTGTGTAAATTAAGTTCTATCAATTTTTCCTATATGTGAATTAAATGTGGTTCCATATATTCAGGATTGACCACAGTTCCTAGATGACCACCAATGGTTCATGGTAACTAAAATGTAATTACTGACAGCATATATGCAAAGGCAATAATTACTTCCATCTAAAAGATATGGACCGACCTTTCTTTTTAGATGTCTAGCAATCATGTATGTATGTTGCAAAGGAAGGAATAAAAATATCACGAG
>NC_041380.1:134132790-134152787 GCF_002162155.2 Triticum dicoccoides
CACATCGGTTTCGCCTCTTATCCCCCCTCTCGTCCTCTTGAAGTCTCGAATGACGATCATGGTGTCCATCCGAACACAATATACCTAAAGTCATTGATCTCAAAACAACTATTTCTTATTCCATTGTTCAGTCGTTCACAAAATAGTTAGCCTATAAGTGAGGGGAATTATGTGGAGTTTTCTAACTGGCTAGAGGCAATTATATAATTGCAATTAAAATTAATCAGCAAACATAATTGACGACGACATGAATACTTACTTAACATCTTCTATGAAAATTTTAAGCTGCTCAATTATGATGTGACTATAAAAAAACAACAGTGCAACAGTGGGGTACCGAGATTATTTAAAATTGCCCCGCCTGTCATCGCATCATTTGGAAAATAGAAAATTCCAGTGGCATACAAGATATGAAAGTTATCCCGAGATATATGCATTGGTTGCTACTTTTGCTTTTGCAATGGTGGTCTCTTCTTTCAAGGAGGAAAGCAAAAATCTAAAACAAAAAAAAGCAGAGGAAGCAAAGCAAAAACCTCCTGACCCAGCAGTGAGCCACTGATCTTTCCCTCCGGCATTGCACCAAGTCCCCTAGCTGCAGCACTACACGATGACCACCGCGGAGCCTCCCATTCCGCCGTCGCCGACCAGCTCTCGCGACAGGGTGCGGCGACGGCAGTGCGCGCTCGCGCTGGCTGCCGCGGCCGCCGCCTGCCTGGCGCCGGTGGCCGTGCTCCTGGCGGTGCTCGTCCTCGCGCCGTCGCTCCTCCCACGGCTCCTCCTCCGGCCGCACCACGTCGCCCCCTACGTTTCCTCCGCCGAGCTCCGCCTCCTCGCCTTCGACCCCGCCGCCTCCGCCGTCTCCTACAACCTCTCCGCCACGCTCCGGTTCGACAGCCCGTGCCTCTACTGCACATGGCGGTACACGGAGCTCAAGGCCACGCCGTCCTACGCCGGGCAGCAGCTGGCCGCCGCCGCGGCGCTTCGGGAGCTCACGCAGCGGAGGGGCAGCGACGCGCGCGACGTGGCGTGGGCGGGGACGCAGAAAGTGCCGCCAGGCCGGCGCGCCCGCGCCGTGGCCACGGCGCTCGCGCGGGAGGAGGCTGAGGGGCGGCTCAGCGTCAAGGTGGCGGTGAGCACCGTGCAGAACGGCGCGCGGAGCGACTTCGCGTGCGTGCTGAGCTTCCCTGCAGTGTCCGTGCCCCGGCGCAAAGGGACCGGGAGCCCCGCCGCCGCGGTGTTCCGCGGCGGCAGGTGCGTCGACGCCGTGCCCGGCGAGATCTAGACGCCGGGCGGTCGGCCCGCTGGTGCATGGCTTGGCGAGCGATCGATGTCGGCTTTGGCAGTCTACTTGTTCTCATGGCGATGGTGGAACGCCGGTGCTCGCCACGTACGGCGCCACGCCACAATGGCTCCTTCCTTGACGTGCATTAATCGTGTGTTCATTGTCATCACGTGGCGTGGTATGTTCTTGTTCGGTTTTAACCATCATCGTGACCTGGAAAACTGCGACCAGTGGCCGTACAGTACAACCTTGCCTGCATTTCACGCCAAAATGAGCTTTGTGTGCGTGCCTCGGCAAGCCGGTAATTCGATCCCCACTACGCACGTTACGTATCGGCCGCGGCGCACGATCCTATTCCGCAACCTCCGGTCTCAGGTCAGACGTCGCAGCCTACATAGCCTAAGCTCATCCACCACGACGCCTGCACACGCCGCATTACAAATCTCGTTGCACCAACGTGGTTAGCCCATTGACTCCTCCATCGCCTGCAGCCCTGCACGTACGTACGATGGCGGCCGCGGAGGCGCGACGTCCGCCGTCGAAGGGGAAGGCGCCATCACCGCCGGCGAGCGTCGTCGCCGAGACGAAGAAGCGGAAGAGGGTGCTCCCGCCGCTGCTGCCGCCCGGGACGGCCGTGGAGGTGCTCCGCAACGGGGCCTGGGTGGGCGGCGGCACGGTGACCATCCGCAACGGCCGCACCTACATGGTCCGCCTCCTCGACGGCATGACCGTCCTCATGAGCCGGGGGAAGGTCAGGCCGGCGGCGACGGAGTAGAGCGGTGCTTGTCTCGATCCATCGACCGCACCGTACTTGCAGCGCTTTTCTTTGCTTGCAAGCCTACTAGTTCTTGATTCTTTTCATGCCTTTGAAAGAAACGTATAGTGCTAGCATATGTGATGGCGTCTCTTAATTCTTTGAAAAGATTGCATTTCACTACTACTCCTACTTCATTCATGTGTTGCATACGTCAGCTGCTTAACTGGGATTGGTACCTTTATGGGGGCTAATTGATGCAATTCACCGCATGGCTTAACATGGCTCCAATATTACAATTTGGTGGGTGGTAAGCCAGAAAAGAAAAACTAAAACTAATGCTACCTCTGTAACAATAGTGTCAATTAAACGTCTTATATGATACTGAGGGAGTAATAAGATTGCCAGATGCTGATGTGTATTGCATTTCCAGAAGAAGCATAAACAAACGAGTAATCAGACAAGAAGAAGCACACCCATTGCGAAATCAGTAACAAAATGAAGCTTGATTGACCTATTACAGAGGGTAGTTTCGCAGCAAACATTTCGGCATTAGCTGCCAAATCAGTACTAAAATTAAACAGAAGCAAGGCACTTATTTGTTTCTCTTGATCGCACGCCTTCCCTGGCCCTTCTTCGGCGGACCCTTCCCACGACGCTTGAGCATTTCCAGCTTCGCAAGACGCCTGCACAGAGAATGGTAGGGCATTGTTAAGATAGGCTTGTCACAAAAACACCCTAAGCTCCAAAACAACCTTCCTGAAAGAAATTCTTAAGTTTACAGCTGTTATGCATGACATTTCAGTGATGGAAGTGAGTAACCAAGGGGAGGGGGGCTGAAAATGGTCAGAACAGTGATCTGCTATAATTAATTGACGCATTTAACATGTGTCATGTTACAACACGGGAGCGCATAGTAACTATCAACATTTGCTATCAGAACATGATTTTGCCCATGGAGTTGCTTCCATCTTGGTTATGCAAATTTCCAGTGAAATGGAAAACTATGCATGTGCTAGTAAGGAACTGGTCAAGATTGTCAATCAATTTGGCCTATGAAAACACGGCAACATCAGAGAATTCAGCATGAGTTTTGTTAGCCCAAGTTCTGCTCATGTAATATCATGTTTATTACAATTCAGATCATTACAGTCGATTACCAATGAATTCATTCTGAAGGGAGCAATTATGCTTGGCTTTTCAGTAGCCAAGTCGGCAGCAGGCAAGGATTGACATATCATACATATTTCAAAATCATTACTCCGAGTACTTGTAACAACAGAAACACAATAGCACAATAGCCAAAAAATATTACATACACATCCGAGCAAGGAATGAACTACTCCTAAATCAAACAATCTAAGGTGGCCACTGCAATGCCAAATAGAACAATCTAAGGTGGCCACTGAAATCCTAAATCAAACAATCTATGCATCTGGCAAGACTTGCTTTTTCATGCGCACAATCAGCACTCCAGTTACCTCTGACTAACCAATCACAAGAACTGACCTGACTGAAGCAAATGCACAAAGTACTTGTGGGTGCAAGATAATATTTTTACCTAACGCCTCTAGCATAGCCACAGATCAAAAAGATGCCACTACCTATTCATAACAACTAATATTCCCAAATGCAGGCATACCAAATTACCAATGAGAGAGATACATGCAAGTACAGAACAGATAGTCGCAAAACGATAACCAAACACAATCCCTATCAAGATCCAGTCATTCTAGATTCGGACAAATGAGGCATAGAGCAGCAAAATGAGATTGACATTCATGATCCTCACAGCAATCATCCAAACCCTACTGCTGATAGTGGCCCTTTCTATACTACAAACGACACCTGCGCACGACCATTGACGACGGTGAAGAATCACAACAGCACACTAAGAACAATGACAGGCTCTGCAAGCCTGCAACCACAAAATCAGGTATGTACCAACACAAATCACCACGCATTTGCTACCATGAATCACAGAGCTATTAGCGCGGGCAGGCAGGCGGCCAAGTGCGTAGACATCACTGAGCCACCACGTGACGGCTCACCGAGGCGGCGGGGCATATCAACAAACACGTCACGGGCGGGCGTCAACCACGCCTCCCTGAAAACGAAGCATAACGACGAACAGGTGGCGGGCGAGCGCAAGCCCACGACGGTGGAAGCAACAGGAAAAATGCTAAGAGGCGCGAGGCGGGCGCGGGCGCTTACTCTTTCTCCTCGCGCGCCATGACTTCGGGGTCGTCGCGCTTGATGTCGTCGGGGTACCACTGCGCGACATGCTCGCCGATGAGCTTCTTCCGCAGCAGCTTCGTCGCCGCGCGCTTCCCCAACGGGTTCACCGCGTGCCCGAAAATCGCGGCGCGCGCCTCCGCCGCCCCCGCCGTCACCGCCGCCGTCAGCAGCTGACGAAGCCCGCCCGCCGCCGCGCTCATCTTCCCCTCGCTCTCTCTCGGTGGATCGGATGCTCCCGATCTCGGCTACCGACGGCCCAGGGTTTTGGGGCTGTTTGCATTATTCTTTTTTGGTGGGCCTGGAGGATTAGTGGGCCGGGCCAGATGAACATGATTAGTATTTTTCAATCTTTAGTGTTTCCGTTGAAAGAAGCCTATAAGGTCCAATACCTCCCAGTTTTCAGGGTGAAAATATGCCCAAGCCCCCAAAAAACTCAATTCAGAAGCCATTTCTCTTACGCTGCGTTTGGATGTCTGTATTGAAGGCCTCCGTATTGAATTGGTTTCGATACCAATTCAACAAGGAAACTGTAATGGATATGAATACGAATTCGCTTGTTTGGATGCTCACTGAATTGGCTCATGGAATCTCAATGGGGTTTCAATACCAAATCATGTTTGGATGGCAAACTACGGAATCACATAGTGCTTTTTTCTATACATGCATCAAATCAAAATCTCAATAATCTTAGTTAAAAATGGCTCACACTTGGTCATACTTATACAGTACTAAAGCATGTTACCAGAACATATCTGAAACGAGCTGAGTCCAGGAATGATAATATTACTGGTTTCAAAAATTTACAACATCAATTCTAACTGTAAGCTGGTCTAATAGTGCGGCCTTCCAGTTCCAGATACTAAAGTTCAGATGCATACAGACCTAATCCCATTACCATCAAACTAGACAAACTCATGAAACAAAAGTTCAGCTCATGCGTACAAACATAAATAGCCGCAAGATCATACAGTTTATAGACGACAATAAGCTTATGTAGCGGCCGTTTAGTGCAGCTGTACTAAGCACAAAATCACATCAAGACTTGACTCTATAGCTTGTCGTCCTTGAGGTAAAGGACCATGCTGGTGCCCCTGCCGAGCTGCTCCCTGACGAAACTGAAGAAAAACACAGCTAGCTAACTGAAGATGTGCAGCAGAGGGAGGAAGGCCAAGTCCCAAGCGAGGAGGAGGGGTCCGGTGGCATGGAGGGATCCCGGAGCATAGGTAGAGGATGAGGAGCGGCGGTGGATGGCTAGGTCCTGGTCGTGGCAGCCATGGGTGGAGAGGACATGGAGCGGCAGAGGAGACGGGGCGGCAGAATAGATGGGGCACCATGGGAGGAAGGAGAACGAGCTGCGGAGGAAGGGATGCCGGTACCGGCGTAGGAGGAGGAGGAGGAGGGTCGGCGAGAGGCGCTGGGTGCCCCCGTCGGTGTGCCGCCATGGACGGGGCTCCTCAGCCCTTTGGTCTCGCACGGGGGAAAGAAGAAGACAGGTCTCGCGTGGGGAGGTCGTCCCAATCGTTTTCTTTTGCCGGAGTAGACCAATTCGACCCAAATCGGAGCGGAGGAGGTCCTATTGCGGGAGGCCTCGGCGCGTGAGAGCCAATTCGCTGCTGTATCTGGACCCATTATAATGTGACGTTTCGGTGCGCATCCAAACGGCTGAATTGGCAACCAAATAATACCAAATCCAATTCGAGGCCTCAATACGGACATCCAAATGCAGCGTTATTTCTTCACATCACAATGAAGAGAAGCCGGGGAAGGGCATTGTTCTAAAAACTACTTCCAAAACTTCTTCACACGGAATCGGTAGTTTGTCGTCGAAGTTGTCCCAATTTACAAGAAAAATGTCTTCTTGTATCGTTTGATTCATCACACCTCGCTCATGTGCTCCATCTCACTATAGAGTTTTCCCAAGCACCACACGTCAGTTGTCCCACACGCACACCATCTCTGCCTACCCTAGTCTTCCTCAAGGAACCCCTCCAGCAAGCATCATCGTCATCGGTGTCGGGTAGTTGCGTTCGTCACCGTCTCCGATCCAAGCAGGCGTACCTACTCCTCTCGTCTCACCAACGTCAGCCTCTACTCTTCCCCACCCAGTGTCTATCAATAAAGTGGGCGTCACTAGAGGAGTGCAGCGTCAAGTGGGCGGGCAACGATAACACTGGGTGGGCAAGACAGTTCAAGCATACGTGGACGATGTCGTCATCAAAACTAAGCACGTCGACTCACTAATAGACGATTTACGTCTCACATTCAACAACCTCTGTGCATATGACATCAAGCTCAATCCGGAAAAGTGTGTTTTCCCCGTCCCCGATGGAAAGCTGCTGGGCTTCATAGTTTTCAATAGAGGAATTGAAACAAATCCAGCCAAAATTCAAGCCACGCCAACGGACCTTAAACAGGTCCAAAAGCTCGCAGGATGGTGGCAGCTTTAAGCCGCTTTATCTCCAGATTGGGAGAAAAGGCATTGCCATTGTATCGCCTCCTCCGGCGCACCGATCACTTCGAGTGGACGGACGCGGCAACAGCCGGACTGGAAGAAATAGAAACCCTTCTGGCGAGCAACCCAATCATGGCCGCATCGAACGTCGGCGAACCCGTGTTATTATACATATCGGCAACACACCAGGTGGTGAGCGCCGTGCTCGTCGTGAAACGAGAGCAGGACGGACACAAATTCCCACTTTAGAAGCTGGTGTATTACGTATCCACCGTTCTCACACCATGCAAATCCCGGTACCCTCATTATCAAAAGATAGCATACGCGGTCTTCATGGCATCCTGAAAGCTACGACACTACTTCCAAGAATGTTCTATCATGGTGGCTTCCGAAGTACCACTCAATGATATAGTAAACAACTGCGATGCTATGGGCCGGATAGCCAAATGGGCCATCGAGCTCCTTCCATTCGACATAACATATAAACCACGCTGAGCCATCAAATCCCAAGTACTGGCGGACTTCGTCGCCGAATGGACAGAGGCCGAACTCCCTAAAGAGTACGGCACATATTCAAACTAGGTTATGTATTTCGATGGTTCCAAAATGCTGGCAGGATTAGGAGCGGGCGTCGTTTTAACGTCCCCCACTGGAGACGTAGTCCAGTACATGCTCCAAATATTATACACAGACTCCAATAACGCAGCCGAATATGAGGCCTTGTTACATGATCTCTGGATGGCTGTCTCTATGGGCATACAACGCCTGGAAGTGCGCGGGGACTCAAACCTCACGATATCTTAAATAAATGGAGATTTTGATGTCAAAGATCCGAAGATGGCGGCTTACCGCAACGCCAGACCCAAGTAAATTCTCTCTCGGGAGTTGTTTAGGAAGAAGTGCCTATTGTGAAGGATTACCCAGATGTATTTTCAGAGGAACTACCAGGCATGTCGCCAGATCGAGACATAGAGTTTTTGATAGAGTTGTTGCCAGGCACCGGACCTATATCGAAGAGACCGTATCGGATGCCCGCAAATGATCTGGAGGAAATTAAGAAGCGGATTAAGGAGTTATTGGAGAAGGGTTATATCCGACCCAGTTCATCACCGTGGGGAGCCCCAGTGCTCTTAGTTGAGAAGAAGGATGGATCTTTGAGAATGGTTGTAGATTATCGGGCATTGAACGAAGTGATGATCAAGAACAAATATCCACTCCCGATGATCACTGATCTATTTGACCAGTTGCAAGGAGCTAAAGTATTCTCCAAGATTGATCTTCGATCAGGATATCACCAGTTGAAGATTCGGGAACAGGATATACCTAAGACAGCTTTTATCACAAGGTACGGGCTATATGAGTACACGGTCATGTCATTTGGACTGACTAATGCGCCTGCCTATTTTATGAGTATGATGAACAAGGTATTCATGGAGTTTTTGGATAAGTTTGTTGTAGTGTTCATTGATGATATTTTGGTGTACTTGAAGAATGAAGAGGAACACAAGGAACACTTGCGCTTAGTTCTCGAGAAGCTCAAGGGACATCAGCTATATGCCAAGTTCAGCAAGTGTGAGTTTTGGTTGAAGGAAGTTGGATTTTTTGGACATGTTATATCAGGAGAAGGTATAGCCATTGATCCTACGAAGGTTCGGTCTGTCACTGAGTGGTTGGCACCCACCTCAGTTGGAGAGATCCGCAATTTTCTGGGACTCGCAGGATATTACAGGAGGTTCATTGAGAATTTCTCCAAGATTGCGAAACCCATGACAGAGTTGTTGAAGAAGGACACCAAGTTCAAATGGAGCGAAGATTGTGAGGCCAGTTTTCAGGAGTTGAAGAAACGTTTGGTTATAGCCCCAATGTTGATTCTTCCGGATATACGCGAGGATTTCCAAGTTTATTGCAACGCTTCTCGTTTGAGACTTGGAGGTGTACTTATGTAAGACGGAAGAGTTGTTTCATATGCCTCACGGCAGCTTCGACCCCACGAGTTGAATTATGCCACACATGATTTGGAGTTAGCAGCCGTAGTGCATGCGCTCAAGACCTGGAGACATTTTCTGATTGGAAATAGATGTGATGTGTACATGGATCACAAAAGTTCGAAGTACATTTTCACGCAGAAGGAGTTGAATCTCAGGCAGAGGAGATGGTTGGAGCTCATAAAGGATTATGATATGAAGGTGCATTATCATCCAGGAAAGGCCAATGTCGTAGCAGACGCTTTGAGCCGCAAAAGTTATGTCAATACCCTCGTAAGTGGAGGATTACCGCAGGAGTGTTAGTAGATGATCTTAGGGAACTTCATTTGGATATAGTTCCAAGAGGTTTTGTTGTAACAATGGAGGTTCATTCTACATTATTGGGAAAGATTCTATAAGCTCAGAAGGATGATAAGGAAATTGCTGAAATTAAGGAGAAGATGAGCAAAGAAAAAGCCAAAGGTTTTCGTGAGGATGAGCACGAGACTTTATGGTTTGAGGATCGTGTATACGTGCCCAATAATGTGGAGATCGGGAAGTTAATACTTCAGGAAGCACATGACTCGCCACTTGATTCATCCCGGAAACACCAAGATGTATTTGGATTTGGAGGAGCATTTCTGGCAGACAGGAATGAAGAAGGATATTACCGAGTATGTAGCAGTATGTGATGTATGTTAGAGAGTGAAGGCAGAACATCAGAAGCCAGCAGGATTACTACAACCTATGCCGATACCCGAATGGAAGTGGGACAAGCTTGGCATGGATTTCATCACCGGATTACCCATGACCCGATCGGGATATAATTCTATCTGGGTAGTAGTTGATCACGTGACCAAGGTAGCCCATTTTATCCCAGTGAAAACCACATATACAAGCGCGAAGTTGGCCAAGATATATATGACCAGGATCGTATGTCTGCATGGAGTTCCGAGGACCATCATATCAGATAGAGGGACACAGTTTACCTTGAAGTTTTGGAATCAGTTGCACCAGACTTTAGGTACTAGGCTAGAGTTCAGTACAAATTTTCATCTGCAGATAGATGGACAGACCGAGAGAGTAAATCAGATTTCTGGAGGACATGTTGAGAGCTTGTGCGCTAGATTATGGATCTAGTTGGGATGACAACTTATCCTACGCAGAGTTCTCATACAATAACAGTTATCAGGCTAGTCTGAAGATGGCACCTTTTGAAGCCTTGTATGGAAGGAGATGCAAGACACCGTTAATGTGGGATGAAATCGGAGACCGTCAGTTATTTGGACCAGATTTGATCAAAGAGTCCGAAGAGAAGGTTAAGTTGATCCGAGATAGACTGAAGGTAGCTCAATCCAGGAGGAAGTCTATGAAATTGGCGACAGAGCATATCTTCGTGTGTTACCACTCCGAGGAGTTAAAAGATTTGGAGTTAAGGGAAAATTAGCCCCGAGATTTGTAAAACCATACCGAGTTCTGGAACGTATGGAAGAGGTTGCCTACAAACTGGAGTTACCCGAAGGATTGTCAGGAGTTCACAATGTGTTTCACGTTTCCCAGTTAAAAAAGTGTCATGCTGAGATGGCCGATATTCCTCTAAGAGATACATAGCCCCTGAAAGCAATTCAGTTAGAGAGTGACCTGACCTACAAGGAGAAACTTGTCAAGATTCTTGAGTTTGCCAGCAGAGTTACTCGCAACAAGGTTATTAAGTTTTGCAAGGTTCAGTGGAGCCACCATACCGAGGATGAAGCCAGCTGGGAGCGATAAGAAGACCTATGGAAAGACCACCCACACCTATTTTCTAGCCAACCCAAATCTCGAGGGCGAGATTCATCTTAAGGGGGGTTGGTTTGTAACATCCCAATTTTCAATTTGGATGTTATACATAGGTCATCACATGCATATCATATTTTATTTGCATATTTGGTTGTGATCCTAGAAATCTTAAGCAACTCAAGGATCCAAGGAGAGAGTTAGTGATTTCATAAATTTTCATATTTGAATTTTTCTCAAATTTGAAAAGAGGATCAATTTGGTTTTAATATTTTTTTCACCAAAATATTTCCAATATCAAAAAAATAAAAGAGAGAAGATAATATGACTTATTCAAAAAGAGAGGAATACCGGAGGAGAAATTTTAAAATCAAATTTATATTTTATTTGGTTTTATTTGATATTTTATTTGAATTAGAAAAATATGCATTTTTGAAATTTTCTTTTTTAGGCTAGAAAAATGTTCACTTTGTTCTAAATAATAGATTTGGACGGTGAAAATTGTTTTGGCAATTTTAGATTTTTTAATATTTTATTAGGACTTTTATTCGGACAAAATTTATTAAAAAAACTGTTCCCTCGCCCGACTAGGCCGAAGGCCCAGCCGCCCGAGTCCGCCCCGCGCATGGCGCTACCGCCGCCAGAGAAGGACACCGAGCCGGACTCCTCGGCCTCGGCCCCTTCCCCAAGCCGCCGAGCCCCCCGGCCCTTTATATTGCGCCGCTCCCGTCGCCTCCTCTCCATCCCGCCTCACCGCAGCCGCCGCTAGTCCCCCACCTCGCCGCAGCCGCCGCTAGCTACCGCCGCTGTCGCCGCCCCACAACGTCGCCGCCCTGCCCCGCCCGCGCCGCCACCGTTTTGCCGTCGCCGTGAACCGGTACAAACTGCCCGGTTTGCCAGTTTATTTTTCGTTTATTTTTTGTTTCGGTTTAAATCGGTTTAGGGTTAGGGTTTTCTCGGGGTTTTTTGAACGAATCTATTTAGTGAACATTCTCTGTTTTGTTCGTTTTAACAAACACGTTCATTCGTTTGTCCCTGATAGCGAATGTTCGTTTGATAGCCTTTTTTCTTTTATTCTATTTTCGGTCAAGGACCTATCCGTGATTATTTTTATCGCGGATTAGCCCCTAATCTTCAAACCCTCGCAACTTTTTGCTCGCTTGTCCAAATCCAGTGAAACCAACGCCAAAATCTTCGTATCGATCCCCTCTTTCCAGTTAACCAACTTGAACATGATTTTGACAATTTAAAATTTGGTTGCAAGCAGATTTGAATCCGGACTTCTTTTGATCGTAGTTTGAGTTTTGTAGTTCCGTTTTGATTGATTCTTTTTGCAAATCGAAGCTCTTCAGTTGAACTTTCAATTTGGATTTTTTTTCTCTTGAGTTTTACCCTTGTATCTATTGCTTGAGTGCTTATGTATGTTATTGTTTGTTTGCGATAGAGTTTTCGGAGTGCGAAGCGTGCTACTACGAGTCACTAGGGTTTTCAGATCGTCAGCAAGGCAAGTAACACTTTGATCATATCCCTTATTACCCAGTTTTTATGCATTAGTTCAATCCTCAAACACTGCATGGTTAGGACTTGAATACTTGTGGATACTGGGAAGTAGTGATGAAGTAGTACATATTGCCCTTATTATCAATTCCTGGGAGTTAGTTCTACGTTATGCTATTACTAATATGCTATGCTCGTAGACGTGGTTTGGTTTGAGTGATCCATGACATATGTGAGAGTTTTAATTAATGGTTAAACTTAAGGTGGTTACTTTAATACACATCTGGGTGGATTGGTTGAGGCACCCTTGAGCACCCAGTGGTTGTCTGGGCACCTGGAGCAATCCAGTGTTGTCCTGGGATATCCCGGAGTACCCGTGTGATCATCCTACGGTTTGCCACCCAGACTCAAAGGGATCATAAGATTATTCATGCTGGAAACTTCCGTGTGCAGCCACAAGCCATTATGGGCTCTGGCATAGTTGATTATGTTGTATGACCTCTTTCAGTGGTAGACTAGCAGATGTAGGGGATGTAGGTGGTACTGTCTATCAAGATGTAGGGGATGATGAAGCTATGTACCTAGGGTAGGGGCATGGGCCTGTCCTAAGAGCCCTACCCAAGGACATCCCTGGAAGAAGTCACCTTTCAATCGACTTGAAGGTATCCCACTCGACGGATTCAAGACACTCGACCAGGAAGCTACCACTCGACTACGAAGCCAACCACTCGACTGACAGGAGATCTAAAGTCACTCTGCAAGCAAACGGTCGGCCATTAAGTAGTCTTTATGGTCATCATAGCACTTTAGTAGGGGTGTTACCAGTAACGCCCCGTCTTAATGTATTTTAACCCTGCATTACTGAGGGCCAGAGGGGTCTGGCGAACTCTGTATAAGCCACCCCCCCCCCCTCCTCAGTAGCAAGGGTGGGCATCCCTGTAATTCATCCACACATAATCCAGTCGACCGCCTCCGGGCACCGAGACGTAGGGTTGTTACTTCCTCCGCGAAGGGCCTGAACTCGTACATCCTGGTGTGTTTACAACTTCTCCATAGCTGAGATCTAGCCTCTCCATACATACCCCCCTACCTCACTGTCAGAGTTAGAACCACGACAGTTGGCGCCCACCGTGGGGCCAGAGTCTTAGCGCCTGGTTGGAGAAGTTGCGATTTTTCCGATCCCTTTGATCATGTTTTCGTGCAGAGATTTGGTGGAGGGCCACGAGATCCGTCTCGGCGCACTCACGTTCGTCGCTGACAACTCCGCTTGGCTTCAGGAGGCTCCACTCGACATCGACGCCCTCCCCGTCCGCGGTGCGACGCACTTCCGCGCATGTGTTCGTGGCGTCCTCCTGCGGTAGCCGTCGACCCAGTATCGGTCGGCTCCCGTGTCATCTTCCCGCCCTGTCTCCCACCGGCGCAAGTGCTCCGGCCGGTCGAGACTTCAGAGGTGGGTGAGGCATGTCGTGGCCTGCCAGTCGGCAGCCCCACAAGTCACGGCAATAGAGCCCGACGAATCCCTCTACGGCCTGTTCGACATGTCGACTGGCTCCGCGGAGACCGCATCCGAGTGCGGCAGCAGCGACCCGGTGGCTGAGGTTCTGGCGGTCGATGGAACACACAGTCCTCCCGGTTTCCCTCGCACCGATAGAGGCGTGGGTGGAGGCGACCCGTCACATCCCCACGATGAGTATCTCCCCGAACCTCTCACGTCATTGCAGCGAGAGGAGCTTCGCCGCCGGAACATGGATGCACTCCGCACTCCTATCGTCGGAGAAACCCCCGAGGCCCGGGCCTTGGAGGACGCGCGCTTGGCTAACTTGGCCGAGCGCACTCGACTGGAGAATCTCCAGCGAATACTCGACGAGCAAGCGCGTCAGCGGGCTCTTGAGTCCAGTCGACGTCAGCTCTTCCCACCTACGCAGGTATATCAGACCCCAATTCAGAATTTGGCAGCCGCGGCCCGTATAGCAGAATCGATTCAGCCCTCCCAGTCGGAGGCTGGCAGGGGTTTGTTGCAAATCAGGGCGTTGCTCCGGGTAGCGGGGAACCAGAATTCCGCTGTTTCTCAGTTGCGGAATAGGATCCACAGTCGATCCGTTGCAACGGATACAGTCCAGTCGGCTCGTAGCCCAAGATCGCCCCTGAGGCGTGAGGGACGCGGAGACCGGCACGATCAGTACAGAAGAAATGAGCAGTATGATCACCGGTTTGATCGACGTCGAGTGCCAACCCCTCCCCCGAGGAGTGGGTCATATGCGCCTCGACAGCAAGATGACAGACACCCTCATAGTGTTGGGCGGAGAGTTCCAGTCGACCCCAGGGACCCAGGCTTTGATGCGAGATCCATCCTCGTTCAGGGTCTGGTTGACAGGAACAGAGCTCACCAAGAAGGCCACGACAAGGATGCGCCTGCCAGTAACAGAGTACGTGTTTCGGGGCCAGAGTGTTTCAGTCGAGCCATCAGGGCCGCAGTGATTCCTCCCAACTTCCGGTTGGCGACTGGAGTCAGCAAGTTCACCGGCGAGTCTAAGCCTGACACTTGGCTTGAAGACTACCGAGTGGCTGTCCAGATTGGTGGAGGCAATGATAAGGTGGCTATGAAGCATTTGCCTCTCCTGTTAGAGGGCTCAGCCAGAGCGTGGCTGAATCAGTTAGCACCCAGCAGCACCTACACTTGGGAGGATCTCTCTCGAGTGTTTTTCACGACCTTTGAAGGAACGTGCAAGCGACCAGCAGGCCTTACAGAATTGCGGTCTTGCGTGCAGAAACCGAGTGAAACTCTGAGGGATTACATCCAAAGGTGGATCACTTTGCATCACACGGTTGAGAACGTACCGGATCACCAAGCAGTTTGTGCCTTTAAAGAAGGCATCAAGAACAGAGAGTTGAACCTGAAGTTCGGTCGGACCGGAGAAATGTCTCTGAATCGGATGATGGAAATTGCCACCAAATACACTAACGGAGAAGATGAAGATCGAATTCATATTGGCAAGCAGAAAGCAGTCGCCCAGGAAACCGGAGGCAATTCCAGTCGGAAGCAGAAGCGGAAGGCCGAGCCAGCCGCTCCTGGGGAGGCCCTGGCCGTAACCCAGGGAAAATTCAAGGGAAAACCCAAGGGGCCCTGGAACCCCAAGAAAGTCAAGGATCAAGATGGAAATGATGTTTTGGATCTGCCATGTCACATCCACACCAAGAAAGATGAAGAGGGTAACCTTATTTACCCAAAGCATACTACTCGACAGTGCCGGCTCCTGATCCAGCAGTTTCAGGGCAAGCAGTCCAAAGACAAGGAAAAAGAGTCAAACAGAGTTGAGGACAAAGAAGACAGTGACGATGGGTACCCCCAAGTCAATTCCACCTTGATGATTTTTGCTGATGTCGAAAGCAAAAGTCGACTCAAAGTCATTAACCGTAAAGTTAATATGGTTGCCCCGGCAACACCCAGCTACCTGAAATGGTCCCAGACTGCCATCACGTTCGACCAGTCCGATCACCCTGCGCACATTGCCACCCCTGGGAGGCAAGCTCTGGTGGTCGATCCAATTGTCGATGGCACTCGACTGACCAAAGTCCTGATGGATGGTGGCAGCGGCCTGAACATACGGAATGCAGAAACGTTGAAAGGGATGGGCATTCCGATGACCAGGCTCAGTGCCAGCAACATGAGTTTCCATGGAGTCATTCCTGGAAAGAAAGCCGAGTCACTCGGCCAGATTGCTCTCGATGTGGTTTTCGGTGATTCAAAGAATTACCGCAAGGAAAAATTGACATTTGAGGTTGTGGACTTCCAAAGTGCTTATCATGCTATTCTGGGCCGGCCGGCTTATGCACGCTTCATGGCTCGACCGTGCTATGTGTATCTCAAGTTGAAGATGCCCGGCCCCAGAGGTGTGATCACCGTTACAGGCAATCGGAAGAAAGCATAGGAGTGTTTTCAGAAAGGATCAAAGATCGCTGATGCTCAGATGTCGGTAGTCGAACTGCAAGAGTACCAGAAGACTGCTGATCCGAGTGAATTGCTGCGAGCCAAGAAGCCAGCTTCAGAATCAGCCTTTCAGTCGTTCGGTGAAACTAAGCCAGTTCACATTCACCCGACCGACCCCGATGCTACTCCGACTCACATCTCAACGACGCTCGAGTCCAAATAGGAAGAAGCGCTCATCCAGTTCCTTCATGAGAACTGGGACATCTTCGCATGGAAGCCTTCTGACATGCCTGGAGTTCCCAGGGGGCTGGCTGAGCACCGTCTACGAGTTGACCCGAAGTTCAAGCCTGTGAAAGAACATCTTCGATGGTCCGCCGTCCAGAAGAGGAAAGCTATTGGCGAGGAGGTGGCTCGGCTCTTAGCAGCGGAGTTCATCCGAGAGATTTACCACTCCGAGTGGCTCGCCAATGTTGTCATGGTCCCCAAGAAGGACAAGTCACTTCGCATGTGCATTGACTTTAAACATATCAATCGGGCCTGCCCGAAAGATCATTTCCCTCTCCCCCGCATCGACCAGGTAGTCGACTCGACCGCGGGGTGTGAGCATTTGTCTTTTCTAGATGCTTATTCAGGGTACCATCAGATCCGTCTGTATGGACCCGACGAGATCAAAACGGCTTTCATCACCCCATTCGGATGCTTCTGTTACATCACCATGCCCTTCGGCCTCAAGAATGCTGGAGCCACGTTCATGAGGATGATTCAGAAGTGTTTGCTCACTCAGATCAGTCGGAACATAGAAGCATACATGGATGATATTGTGGTTAAGTCACGGAAAGGTTCCGACCTACTGACTGACCTTGCCGAAACCTTTGCTAACCTCAGGAGATATGATATCAAGCTCAATCCATCAAAGTGCACATTCGGAATTCCAGGTGGAAAGTTACTCGGTTTCCTCGTTTCCGAACGAGGAATCGACGCCAATCCCGAGAAAGTTGGCACCATACTCCGGATGAAGCGCCCTGTGCGTGTACACGATGTCCATAAGCTTACAGGTTGCTTGGCCGCTCTAAGTAGATTCATTTCTCGTCTCAGTGAAAAGGCGTTGCCTCTTTACCGACTGATGAAGAAGTCTCACAAGTTCGAGTGGACTCCAGAAGTTGATGCAGTGTTCGCAGAGCTCAAAGCTCTGCTCTCCACCCAGCCGGTGCTTGCTGCCCCAATCAGTAAAGAGCCTCTGCTGCTTTACATTGCGGCCACGGGACAAGTTGTCAGTACAGTACTTACGGTCGAGCGGAAAGAAGAAGGAAAGGCCTTCAGAGTTCAGCGCCCAGTATATTATGTGTCTGAAGTTTTGACTCCTTCGAAGCAAAGATATCCCCATTACCAGAAGCTTGTATATGGGATTTACATGACCACGAAGAAGGTTGCACACTACTTCTCTGACCATTCCATTACAGTCGTCAGCGACGCTCCGCTGTCAGAGATTTTGCACAACAGAGATGCAACTGGTCGAGTGGCGAAGTGGGCGATTGAACTCCTTCCCCTAGATATCAAGTTTGAAGCAAAGAAGGCTATCAAGTCCCAAGCAATTGCAGATTTCGTCGCCGAGCGGATTGAACAACAACTTCCAACTCAAGTTCACTCGGAGCACTGGACCATGTTCTTCGATGGATCTAAGATGCTGAATGGTTCCGGTGCTGGGGTAGTATTGGTCTCCCCCCGAGGAGATAAGCTCAGATACGTTCTCCAGATTCACTTCGATTCCTCCAATAATGAAGCAGAATACGAAGCACTCTTGTATGGGTTGCGCATGGCCATTTCACTCGGCATCCGGCGCCTCATGGTCTATGGCGACTCAGATTTGGTGGTCAATCAGGTGATGAAGGAGTGGGACGTCAGAAGCCCAGCTATGACTGGCTACTGCAACGCAGTAAGAAAGTTAGAAAAGAAATTCGAGGGGTTAGAGCTTCATCACATCACCCGACTAAAAAGTCAAGCAGCTGATGATCTGGCAAAGATAGGCTCCAAGAGAGAAGCCATTCCTAGCAATGTGTTTTTGGAGCACATCCGCTCGCCGTCGGTCCAGGAGGATCCTTTTACAGAAGAAGCCCCGCAACCGAAAAGTGCCACAGATCCGACTGAAGTCGAAATTCCTGCTGTGGTCGACCTAGTCATGGAGGTCTTGGCTATCACTCCCTACTGGACGACACCATACATCACGTATATCTTGAGGAAAGAACTTCCAGAGGATGAAGAAGAGGCTCGACAGATCGTCCGTCGATCTAAAGCTTTCACAGTCATAAAAGGACAGTTGTATAGAGAAAGCGCAACTGGAATCGGTCAGAAGTGCATAACGCCAGAAGAAGGTCAGATGATCCTTGATGATATCCACTCGGGGACCTATGGTCACCATGCGTCCTCTCGGACCATTGTGGCCAAAGCATACCGAGCGGGTTTTTACTGGCCCAGGGCAAACGAAATGGCGAAAGAGATAGTCGACAAGTGTGAAGGCTGCCAGTTCTACTCCAACATGTCGCACAAGCCAGCATCAGCTCTGAGGACCATTCCGCTCGTCTGGCCCTTCGCTGTTTGGGGACTGGACATGGTTGGTCCGCTGAGAACGGGCAGGAGCGGTTTCACACATGTGCTTGTGGCAGTCGACAAGTTCACCAAATGGATTGAAGCCAAGCCCATCAAAAATCTTGATGCTAGCACTGCTATCAGTTTCATCAGAGAGTTGGTATTCAGATATGGAGTCCCGCATAGCATGATCACTGACAATGGGTCAAACTTCGATTCAGACAAGTTCAGAGCTTTTTGCGCCTCTCAAGGCACACGAGTCGACTACGCGTCGGTCGCGCATCCCCAGTCGAATGGACAAGCTGAAAGAGTAAATGGTCTGATTCTCAAAGGGCTGAAGCCTCGACTGATGCGTGATCTCAAGCATGCAGCAGGCGCTTGGGTCGACGAGCTTCCGTCAGTCTTGTGGGGACTGAGGACCACCCCAAATCGGTCGACTGGAAGAACGCCATTCTTTCTGGTTTACAGAGCCGAAGCCGTCCTGCCGAGTGATCTACTTCACAACGCCCCCAGAGTCGAGCTTTATAACAAAGACGAAGCAGAGCAAGCCCGGCAAGACGCAGTCGACCTCCTAGAGGAGGAGAGGGAAATGGCTATGATCAGATCGACCATCTATCAGCAAGACTTGCGTCGATTCCATGCCAGAAATGTGAAGAGCCGAGCCTTCCAAGAAGGAGATTTGGTCCTCCGAGTGGATCAACAGAAACCACACAAACTTGCTCCTACTTGGGAAGGCCCTTTCATCGTCACCAGAGTCCTCCACAATGGAGCATATCATCTCTACAACGTGGACCGCCGGATCAACGAGCCACGAGCTTGGAATGCGGAACTACTCCGCCCATTTTACACTTGAATTCTCACTCGGATGAGGTGTAATAAGAAAAACTTCTGTAGTTTATTTCTATCAAAGACAAGAGCGTCCCAGTTCTTCCTGTAATTGCTGTCACTTTTGTTTGCATACGAAATCCCCAAGTGGGTGGCTTAGCTGCGAATCCGTTTCGTCTAAGTTTGCAAAAAATCCTACCGAGTGGTGAGCCAGACTCCCACTCGGGGGCTTAGCTGCAGCCCAGTGCTCGCCTAAGCATTTAAAAATCCTACCGAGTGGTGAGCCAGACTCCCACTCGGAGGCTTAGCTACAGCTCAGTGCTCGCCTAAGTGTTTGAAAATCCTACCGAGTGGAGAGCAAACATCCCACTCGGGGGCTCAGATGCAGTCCAAGCACTCTCCTAAGTATTTGAAAATCCTACCGAGTGGAGAGCAAACCTCCCACTCGGGGGCTTAGCTGCAGTCCAAGCACTCGCCTAAGTATTTGAAAATCCTACCGAGTGGAGAGCAAACCTCCCACTCGGGGGCTTAGCCGCAGTCCAAGCACTCGCCTAAGTATTTGAAAATCCTACCGAGTGGAGAGCAAACCTCCCACTCGGGGGCTTAGCTGTAGTCCAAGCACTCGCCTAAGTATTTGAAAATCCTACCGAGTGGAGAGCAAACCTCCCACTCGAGGGCTTAGCTGCAGTCCAAGCACT
>NC_041380.1:134153222-134225731 GCF_002162155.2 Triticum dicoccoides
CAAACCTCCCACTCGGGGGCTTAGCTGCAGTCCAAGCACTCGCCTAAGTATTTGAAAATCCTACCGAGCGGAGAGCAAACCTCCCACTCGGGGGCTTAGCTGCAGTCCAAGCACTCGCCTAAGTATTTGAAAATCCTGCCGAGTGGAGAGCAAACCTCCCACTCGGGGGCTTAGCTGCAGTCCAAGTACTCGCCTAAGTATATGAAAATCCTGCCGAGTGGAGAGCAAACCTCCCACTCAGGGGCTTAGCTGCAGTCCAAGTACTCGCCTAAGTATATGAAAATCCTACCGAGTGGAGAGCAAGCCTCCCATTCGGAGGCTTAGCTGCAGCCCAGTGCTTGCCTAAGTTCAGAACACGTCCCAATCCACAAGGACGGCAAGATGCGAATCGACTGTTACCTTTTCCTTCGGAGCTGCACCACAAATACAAAGTTATTTCGAGCGAAGGCCAAGTTCCACTCGATAGATAATTCCCGAAGATATTCAACGATAAATCAAGTTCGGATATAACCCCAAAGGTCCAAGACCTCAGATCAAAGTACTCGAGCCCTCGGCTCGACAGAGTTTAACGGTTACAGAATCCACTCGGCATGCCGAGGCAAATTTAAAGTGAAGCATAAAAGTTTTTCATTCCTCAAGCGGAGGACTGGAAGGGGCGACGAACTCGTCCAAGTCGATCCCGTCTGCAATACGAGTAGCAGCAGCAATGAAAGTCTCCATGAAGTCTTGAAAGCTGTGCTTCCTGGTATTGGCAACTTGGATGGCGGCCAGCTTTTCTTATCGCGCCTCCTTGCAATGGACGCGGACCAGAGACAGAGCGACATCAGCACCACATCTGGCAGAAGATTTCTTCCATTCCGCCACTCGACCCGGGACTTCATCCAGTCGAACCATCAGGGACTCAAGGTCATTCCGAAGCGTCGTTCCAGGCCAGAGTGATGTGTCGATCTGCGACATCGCAACCTTCAGCCGAGCAAGATAGTCAACAACGCTGGTAACACGAGACTCCAGTCGGAGCACGTTCATAGCAACCTCGTCCTTCACGAGAGAATTGGCGGGATCCAAGCCTGGCTCCACTCGACTAGTTTCCTCTTCGAAGCTCTGGCAGAATTATGCAAACACGATTTAAGAATAAGACAGTGGCCTTACGCGGGCTTGGTAACTGCGAGACAGACGGGTCGGAATAATTACCTTCAAGCATGACAAACAGCTTCTTGGCGAGTCCATCGAGATAAGCCTCCAGATCGTTTACCTTTCCCGCCAGCTCACCCGCCTTGTCGTGCAGAACCATCTTTTCTTTCTTCAGTCGACTGACCTCTCGATTAGCTGTCTCGAGAGCAGTTTTCAGTCTGGAGTTCTCCTGTTCAAGAGTTCTGACCGAAGCCAGTTTCTCTTCTGCAAGCTTCGTTTTGCTCAAGGCCTCCTTCTGTGCTTCGGCAAGATCTTGATCCTTCTTCTTCAGAGCTTCCTCCAATTCATCTACAAAACGTCGAGTGAACTCAACATCAAGAATGGGCAAGAAAGAGAAGTCACTCGTCAGGAATGAGAAACCTCGCCAGCCATACCTTTTGCTTCGTCTCGTGCCTTCTGCAGGTTCTGTTGAGTGAGCTTCAAGTCAAGGTCGAGCTGGATCTGTTTATTCTCTAACTCAGTGTAGAGAGCCACAAGTCCACAGAATTTCTGCAAAAGTTAGTCGACAGATGTCCAAGATAAGTTGCTTCCGAGTAACCAAGAGACAATGACGACGTTTCTAAGACTACAACTGAATCAAAAACATTCAACAGTAGTCTCGGGGACTACACCCAGTGGGTGCACTCAGCGTGCCCCCACTGGTTTTGAAAAAAAATCGACTGCCCGCAGTCGACCGGATTCAGTTTCATTCGACATGGTCTGGCCAGACCGAGTGAAGGAGTAAAACTACAGCAACGCAATATAAAGACTACAGTTGACTGCCAGCAGTCCACCGTAGTCTCGGGGACTACACCCAGTGGGTGCACTCAGCGTGCCCCCACTCGACCAAAAAACTTAACAGAAACACCCAGTGGGTGTACAGATTCAAAAGACCTTCAGAAAAGAGATTCTTCAGACAGCATACCCTAACAGAACAAGCAGTGAATCGACTGACCTGGACGTTACTCTGAAGAGCTGAACTCGTGTCATAAGCCACTTGGCTGGCTTCTCGAACCACCTTGACTTGCTCCATCATGATGCCTGCCTGGCGCATAGCTTCCTTAGCTGCACCCACTTGGTCCTCAGGGACGTGGTGTGTGGCAAAGAGCGAAGGCGGATTTACGGTCGACGTCGAGGGCCGCGCACTCGCCAGAGGATTGGCGAAAGTCACAGAAGCCCGGGTGGTATCGCCACCGTCTCGAGCTGCGGCCTCAGGCGCCGAAGTGGATTGTGGAGTCTCGCCAGCCGACGCTTTCCTGTTCCGCCTCACTCTCAGCGGCGCTTCGTCTTCGTCGTCAGGAAGGCTAATAACATGAGGAGGAGCTACGAGAAAAATTCAATCGACCAGAGTTATAAGAAATCATCAGTCGACTCAAAGCAGAACATCAGTAATCATACCAGGGTTGGAAGTAACAGCATCTTCCATCTCTTGATCATCGTCCTTGGCGGAGATCTCAGAAGTAGCAGCACTGCAAATTTTGAAAGACCGTCAGTCAGCTCAGTGGGTCGACCAAGGATCCGTCCACGGTCGACAAAGGAGAACAAGTTCTATCATTACCCAGAAATGGTGGGGACGGTCATCCTCATCTTGGGCAGAGCCTTGGGTGGCTTGGACGGCGCCGCGCGGGGATGCTTGGGAGCTTTTTCAGTCGGCGCTGGAGAAGAGGTCCGAGGGCGCTTAGACGATTGCCCGACGGGAGCAGTCGCCTTACCACGTTCCTGCGCAGGGTCGTGTGTAAGCTTAGATCGCCTTTCTGAGCGGGGAGGTCCAGCTTCCTCCTCCTCCTCCTCTTCGCTAGAGTCGACGTCATCGTCTCCCTCTCCTTCGCCGTCGGACTCCCACTCCTCCTGTTCGTCTCCGCTTTCGCCTCCGCTCGCCTCCCCTTCCTCGGCCTGCCCCTGTGCTCCGTTGGGTGTCGAGTACATCTCTGTAATTTCCTGGAGAACAGCAGACAAGTCGAAAGTCAGTCGACCGATTCAAAGAGAGCAAATGAAGAAGACAAGATCTCAGTCGGGAACACAAGATCGGACCTGGTCCACGTCATATGAACTGTCAAGCGGGGAAACCCTCCTGGCTCCTTGGGGGTTGTCTTTGTTCCCTGTGATGCTCGACAGCCACCCTTCCAACATCTCGTCGGTGACCTCCTCTGGGTGAACCCGAGTGGTGTCGTCGAGACCCGAGTACAGCCACATAGGATGGTCACGAGCCTGAAGCGGTTGGATGCACCTCCGAAGGAAGACCTCCAACAAGTCCATGCCGGTCACGCCCTCTCGGACAAGTTGAACCACTCGACCAACCAGCTCCTTGACTTGCGCCTTTTCCTCCGGCAGCACTTTCAGAGAGACAGGCTTTTGAGCTCGGTCCAGAGAGAAAGGGGGAAGACCAGTCGACTGCCCTGGGGTCACCTGGTCTTGGCAATAAAACCAGGTCGACTGCCAACCACGGACCGACTCGGGAAAAGTGATAGACGGAAAAGAACTTTTACCCCTCATCTGGATCGCCAGGCCCCCGCATAGCTGGATCACTTGCGTCCGTTCGTCACTCGACTTGGCTTTCTTTACCGATTGGGAACGACAAGTGAAGATGTGTTTGAAGAGCCCCCAATGAGGGCGGCAACCCAAGAAACTTCCGCACAAGGAAACAAAAGCCGCAAGATACACGATGGAATTGGGAGTGAAATGGTGGAGCTGCGCTCCGAAGAAGTTCAGGAAGCTCCGGAAGAAAGGATGAGGGGGTAGAGAGAATCCGCGATCGATATGGGTGGCGAGGAGGACGCACTCACCGTCACGAGGTCGGGGTTCGACTTCTCCCCCCGGGGATGCGTGGCTTCATGAGGAATGACTCCCCCCTCGACCATGTCGTCGAGGTCTTCCTGCCGAATCACCAAGGGCATCCAGTCGCCCTGGATCCAATCCCTGGGCAGAGCAGTCCTCGAGGAAGATCCGCCCCGAGCGGACTTCTTCCCCTTCCCCTGCGCCGCCGCCTTCTTCGCGCGCTCCAAAGCCGACGTCTTGTCCTTCACCATCGTCGCCGGCGAAGCTCGAACGGACCTACGGCGCTAGGGTGAGAGCGGAGGTGGCTGCGGCGCTAGGACCTCGCGGGGGGAGAAAGAAAAGCGAGAGCACACTGTTGGGAGCCCAGAGCCGGCAAATTATAAGGAGCCATTTCCGAGTGGCTGACCGGTAGGCCCGGGTGATCCTGTCAAATCCCGCAACAGGCGCGCGCGCGGTACATGGCGAAAAAGGTGGCGCGGAGATCAAGGAGCTTCCATCTTATCCCATCCGATTACTTCGGCCGCCCCCGTCCCGCTCGCTTCCCAAAATTCGAATCCCGCAAAATCCGCGGGCTGCGGAACAACTCATCAAACTGAAGAGCCCGCTCGTGCCGGCACTCGGTATTCCACAAGTAAGGAAATTCACTTGACGAGAGACCAAGAATGGATCAAGGTGACCGAAAGAAGTTGACAACGTCATCCGTGACGGTTGATCCAGTGCAAGACATTCGTATAATGCTAAGAACCAGTCAGAAGGACCCCCAACTCCTTCCCCACTCGAACCTCGATCCATTCAGGGGCTAATGATGAAGCTATGTACCTAAGGTAGGGGCATGGGCCTGTCCTAAGAGCCCTACCCAAGGACATCCCTGAAAGAAGTCACCTTTCAATCGACTTGAAGGTATCCCACTCGATGGATTCAGGACACTCGACCAGGAAGCTACCACTCGACTACGAAGCCAACCACTCGACTGACAGGAGATCTAAAGTCACTCTGCAAGCAAATGGTCAGCCATTAAGTAGTATTTATGGTCATCATAGCACTTTAATAGGGGCGTTACCAGTAACGCCCAGTCTTAATGTATTTTAACCCTGCATTACTGAGGGCCGGAGGGGTCTGGCGAACTCTATATAAGCCACCCCCCTCCTCAGTAGCAAGGGTGGGCATCCCTGTAATTCATCCACACATAATCCAGTCGACCGCCTCCGGGCACCGAGACGTAGGGCTGTTACTTCCTCCGCGAAGGGCCTGAACTCGTACATCCTAGTGTGTTTACAACTTCTCCATAGCTGAGATCTAGCCTCTCCATACATACCCCCCTACCTCACTGTCAGAGTTAGAACCACGACAGGGGATGCAGGTGGTACTGTCTACCAAGATGTAAACTTGTAATGTAGGGAATCTTAAAAAAATGAAACCAACTTTGCCAGTAGCGACGACACCTGTTGAAAGAGTTTTCTCAGCCATGAATATCATAAAGATAGATTTGAGAAATAAGATATCTGATGACGTAATTGATGACAAGAAGATTATAGAACATTTTCACAACTTGAGAGATCGTAGAGGCCATGTACCAAACCCTCCTTGCATACTAACAACTCAGGGTAAATTATTTGATGTTTATGTTAGTAGTCCATGTTAGTAGTTCTCTGTGATGTTTTGGGCCATGGAATGAATGATTCAAGCATTAGGAGTTCATGTTAGTAGTCATATGTGATGTTTATGTTATATTTTGTGATTTTTGGTGGTTTCGTCACCCTATGTCGAGAATCTTGAACTGTTTTAAATCATTAGTTATGTTAATTTTCTAATGCATCTAGCTTCACATTTGAATTGAATTTTAGGAGATTTGGTTCAGCGGACTTGCATTTGTCAATAAAAAAATTAAACCTTAAAATTTCGCCCCGGTAAGTTCAATTCCTGGATCCGCCACTGGCCTAACCGCAAGTGCATGAAAGTATTTTCCAACAATGTATCCAACCTGATGATTTAAGGTTAGCCGTCCCCTCTGAACACAATCATATTGTCACGATCTCCAGTCATGTTCACATCAAGATTGTAGTTCGGAAATTATTCTCCTCTATACTAACCTCTATCAAAGCACAAAAAGGTAGGCAAAACTAAGCTATGAACAAAAAGTAAAAAATAACTCATATAGATATAAAAATTGTTAGCGTGATGTAATAATATGTTCACTAAGCCAGGCGAGGTAATATATTATTGATTCTTGTGATTAAAAAAACATGTTACTTTGAATGGGCCTCAACGTGAGATCGATCGTTATTGGCATAAACTAAGTGCTTAGAAATTCTGACGTGACTAAGAACAGACAAAAATATTTTCTAAATTCCAATCTATTCGTTGTCCATTCAGTCCACTCTTAAGATCAGTGTGGATGAGTGTGTGCATGGTCTTTCTCCATAGAGAAAATTCCTTATTTGACACTGTCTTAAAATCTTGTTCCTTATTTGATACTGGAAAAAAATTTTGTCCCTATTTGACACTGGTCCTAAATTTTATTCCTTATACGACACTTCCGTTCATTTTGAGCCTAAATGACACCTGAAAAGATGATTTTACCCCTCATGCGGTATGTGTGTCCGCGCGCATGTGTGCCGTTGCGTGTGTGGGTGCACGCGCACATGTGTGATGCTGATGCATGTGTGTGTGCATGTATGCTGCTGCGTGTGTGTTTGTTACTGCATGTGTCCGTGGGCGCGCATGTGTGTGTATTGTTGCGTGCCTATGTCCTGCCTACGTGTGTGCTGCTGCTGTGTGTGCTGCGTGTGTGCACGTGTGTGTGTGTGTGCACGCGCGCGTGGGTGTTGTTGCGTGTGTGTGCATGTGCGTGGGTGTTGTTGCGTGTGTGTGCATGTGCGTGTGTGCTCCCGTCCTCGCATTGATGCTGCGTGTGTGCGCTATTGCCCCCCACACACATACCATATGAGGGGTAAAAGAGTCTTTTCAGGTGTCATTTAGGCTTAAAATGGACAGAAATGTCATATAGAGAATAAAATTTAAAACTTGTGTCAAATAGGGAAGAAATTTTTTTCCAGTGTCAAATAAAGAAGCAGATTTTAAGATAATGTCAAATAAGAAATTTTCTCTTCTTGATATCCCCATGCCATATTTGTCATTTTTATCACGGGGAGATTCTACGGCGCGGGGGCTTTGTGGAACAATAAAAATTATGGGTGCGCTTAGACGAAGATTACTCTTGCAGCAAACGACATGGATGGTGAGGCGGTTGATTAGTGTATCTTATATGTACTCAATTGTTTAAGGAATTCGGGAGTTATTGGAATACAACTTTTTTGTTGATATTGTTTGTTTTGTGGTTGCTTACCACTCATTATGCGATTGCTCTTAGTATAACTAGCAAGACCAACAAACAAATTGAACACACGATTCTACTCGAACTAGCCCCGGCTTTGTCTATTACAGAGATAATTGACAAATACAACTCAGTTTGAGGATCAGATCCGAATTCTACAGGGATAGCTAGGGTTCTAGAGCTACGCTAGGTAATACATCTTGTAGAATGGGGAAAAGATGCTTCCAGAGGCGTGGAGAGGGGGCTTAATAGCTGGCGGAGCAGGTAGAGTCGTTGTCGCGTGCCGTTCCGTTACTGTAGCTGTCCAGTGGGTGGCGGCAACGGCGTGACTGTGAACAGGAGAGCAGGGTAGCCGTTGATCGCCAGAACGCTTCATCTGGGTCGTCCATTTCCCAAGTGCATAACGGTTCGAGCGCGGTGTTGATTTCTTCAGAGTTTCTATTTCCTTCTTCAGTTAGGCATTGCAGAGAAGCAGAGTCCTGACAATTGCCTCCCTCTCAAGACGATCCTTGCCCTCGAGGATCTTTGGAAGGAAACCAGGAGCGGATTGTGTTGTTGAAGAATTCCGGAAAGGTGCGTTTGATGAAATCGGCATCCTCCCAGGTGGCCTCTTCCAGAGACATGTTGAGCCACTGCACTAACCACTGTGTGACTAGATGCGGGTGTCTTGGTACTGCTCTTGTTTGTAAAACCAGCACTGGTGCTATTTTGATCCTGCCTGCGTCGTCCACGAGTGGCAAGCCCGGAGCTGGTATAGCTTTCGGACCCAGATGACGTTTCAGTTGACTGACATGAAAAACGTTATGTATTTGAGCGTTAGCAGGAAAGAGCAGCTGTTGGAAATATGCCCTAGAGGCAATAATAAAATGGTTATTATTATATTTCTTTGTTCATGATAATTGTCTATTATTCATGCTATAATTGTGTTATCCGGAAATCGTAATACATGTGTGAATACATAGACCACAACACGTCCCTAGTGAGCCTCTAGTTGACTAGCTCGTTGATCAAAGGATAGTCATGGTTTCCTGACTATGGACATTAGATGTCATTGATAACGGGATCACATCATTAGGAGAATGATGTGATGGACAAGACCCAATCCTAAGCTTAGCTCAAAGATCGTGTAGTTCGTTTGTTGTAGCTTTTCTGAATGTCAAGTATCATTTCCTTAGACCATGAGATTGTGCAACTCCCGGATACCGTAGGAGTGCCTTGGGTGTGCCAAACGTCACAACATAACTGGGTGACTATAAAGGTACATTACAGGTATCTCCGGAAGTGTCTGTTGGGTTGGCACGAATCGAGACTGGGATTTGTCACTCCGTATGACGGAGAGGTATCTCTAGGCCCACTCGGTAAATGCATCATCATAATGAGCTCAAAGTGATCAAGTGATTGATCACGGGATCATGCATTACGGTACGAGTAAAGTGACTTGCCGGTAACGAGACTGAACAAGGTATTGGGATACCGACGATCGAGTCTCGGGCAAGTAACGTACCGATTGACAAAGGGAATTGTATACGGATTGATTGAATCCTCGACATTGTGGTTCATCCGATGAGATCATCGTGGAGCTTGTGGGAGCCAACATGGGTATCCAGATCCCGCTGTTGGTTATTGACCGGAGAGGCTTCTCGGTCATGTCTGCATGTCTCCCAAACCCGTAGGGTCTACACACTTAAGGTTCGATGACGCTAGGGTTGTAGAGATATTAGCACACGGTAATCCAAAAGTTGTTTGGAGTCCCGGATGAGATCCCGGACGTCACGAGGAGTTCCGAAATGGTCTGGATGTAAAGATTTATATATAGGAAGTGCAGTTTCAGCCATCGGGAAGGTTTCGGGGTCACCGGTATTGTACCGGGACCACCGGAAGGGTCCCGGGGTCCACCGGGTGGGGCCACCTATCCCGGAGGGCCCCATGGGCTGAAGTGGGAGGGGAACCAGCCCCTAGTGGGCTGGTGCGCCCCCCTTGGGCCTCCCCATGCGCCTAGGGTTAGAAACCCTAGGGGTGGGGGCGCCACCCTTGCCTTGGGGGGCAAGGCACCCCCTTGGCCGCCCCCCCTAGGAGATTGGATCTCCTAGGGTCGGCGCCCCCCCTAGGCACCATATATATAGTGGGGGGGAGGGAGGGTTGTGCACCCAGGCCCCTGGCCTCTCCCTCTCCCTCCCGTGACACTCCTCCATCTCCCAGCGCTTGGCGAAGCCCTGCCGAGATCACCGTTGCTTCCACCACCACGCCGTCGTGCTGCTGGATCTTCATCAACCTCTCCTTCCCCCTTGCTGGATCAAGAAGGAGGAGACGTCTCCCAACCGTACGTGTGTTGAACGCGAAGGTGCCGTCTGTTCGGCACTAGGTCATCGGTGATTTGAATCACATCGAGTACGACTCCATCAACCCCGTTCTCTTGAACGCTTCCGCTCGTGATCTATAAGGGTATGTAGATGCACTCCTTTCTCCCTCGTTGCTAGATGACTCCATAGATTGATCTTGGTGATGCGTAGAAAATTTTAAAATTCTGCTACGATCCCCAACAGTGGCATCATGAGCTAGGTCTATGCGTAGTTACTATGCACGAGTAGAACACAAAGTAGTTGTGGGCGTCGATATTGTCAATTTGCTTGCCGTTACTAGTCTTATCTTGATTCGGCGGCATCGTGGGATGAAGCGTCCCGGACCAACCTTACACGTACGCTTACGTGAGACCGGTTCCACCGACTGACATGCACTAGTTGCATAAGGTGGCTGGCGGGTGTCTGTCTCTCCCACTTTAGTCGGATCGGATTCGATGAACAGGGTCCTTATGAAGGGTAAATAGAAATTGGCAATTCACGTTGTGGTTTTGGCGTAGGTAAGAAACGTTCTTGCTAGAAACCTATAGCATCCACGTAAAAACTTGGAACAACAATTAGAGGACGTCTAACTTGTTTTTGCAGCAAGTGTTTTGTGATGTGATATGGCCAAAGGTTGTGATGAATGATGAATGATATATGTGATGTATGAGATTGATCATGTTCTTGTAATAGGAATCACGAATTGCATGTCGATGAGTATGACAACCGGCAGGAGCCATAGGAGTTGTCTTTATTTATTTATGACATGCATGTCAACATAAACATCATGTAATTACTTTACTTTATTGCTAAAGCGTTAGCCATAGTAGTAGAAGTAATAGATGACAAGACAACTTCAAGAAGACACGATGATGGAGATCATGGTGTCATGCCGGTGACAACGATGATCATGGAGCCCCGAAGATGGAGATCAAAGGAGCAAATGATATTGGCCATATCATGTCACTATTTGATTGCATGTGATGTTTATCATGTTTTACATCTTATTTGCTTAGAACGACGGTAGCTTAAATAAGATGATCCCTCGTAATAATTTCAAGAAAGTGTTCCCCCTAACTATGCACCGTTGCGAAGGTTCGTTGTTTAGAAGCACCACGTGATGATCGGGTGTGATAGATTCTAACGTTCGAATACAACGGGTGTAAGACATATTTACACACGCAATACACTTAGGTTGACTTGACGAGTCTAGCATGTACAGACATGGCCTCGGAACACGGAAGACCAAAAGGTCGAGCATGAGTCGTATAGAAGATACGATCAACATGAAGATGTTCACCGATGTTGACTAGTCGGTCTCACGTGATGATCGGACACGGCCTAGTTAACTTGGATCATGTTATACTTAGATGACTGGAGGGATGTCTATCTGAGTGGGAGTTCATTTAATAATTTGATTAGATGAACTTAATTATCATGAACTTAGTCTAAAATCTTTACAATATGTCTTGTAGATCGAATGGCCCATGTTGTCCTCAACTTCAACGCGTTCCTAGAGAAAACCAAGCTGAAAGACGATGGCAGCAACTATACGGACTGGGTCCGGAACCTGAGGATCATCCTCATAGCTGCCAAGAAAGATTATGTCCTAGAAGCACCGCTAGGTGACGCACCCATCCCACAGAACCAAGACATTATGAATGTTTGGCAGACATGTGCTGCAGATTACTCCCTCGTTCAGTGCGGCATGCTTTACAGCTTAGAACCGGGGCTCCAAAAGCGTTTTGAGAGACACGGAGCATATGAGATGTTCAAAGAGCTGAAAATGGTTTTTCAAGCTCATGCCCGGGTCGAGAGATATGAAGTCTCCGACAAGTTCTTCAGCTGTAAGATGGAGGGAAATAGTTCTGTCAGCGAGCACATACTCAAAATGTCTGGGTTGCATAACCGCTTGACTCAGCTGGGAGTTAATTTCCCAGATGACGCGGTCATTGACAGAATCCTTCAGTCGCTTCCACTGAGCTACAAGAGCTTTGTGATGAACTTCAATATGCAGGGGATGGAAAAGACCATTCCTGAAGTATTTGCAATGCTGAAATCAGTAGAGGTAGAAGTCAAAAAGGAACATCAAGTGTTGATGGTGAATAAAACCACTAAGTTCAAGAAAGGCAAGGGTAAGAAGAACTTCAAGAAGGACGGCAAGGGAGTTGCCGCGCCCGGTAAGCAAGCTGCCGGGAAGAAGCCAAAGAATGGACCCAAGCCTGAGACTGAGTGTTTTTATTGCAAGGGAAGTGGTCACTGGAAGCGGAACTGCCCCAAATACTTAGCGGAGAAGAAGGCCGGCATCACGAAAGGTATATGTGATATACATGTAATTGATGTGTACCTTACCAGTACTCGTAGTAGCTCCTGGGTATTTGATACCGGTGCGGTTGCTCACATTTGTAACTCAAAGCAGGAGCTGCGGAATAAGCGGAGACTGGCGAAGGACGAGGTGACGATGCGCGTCGGGAATGGTTCCAAGGTCGATGTGATCGCCGTCGGCACGCTACCTCTACATTTACCTACGGGATTAGTTTTAAACCTCAATAATTGTTATTTAGTGCCAGCTTTGAGCATGAACATTGTATTAGGATCTCGTTTAATTCGAGATGGCTACTCATTTAAATCCGAGAATAATGGTTGTTCTATTTATATGAGAGATATGTTTTATGGTCATGCTCCGATGGTGAATGGTTTATTCTTAATGAATCTCGAGCGTAATGCTACACATATTCATAGTGTGAATACCAAAAGATGTAAGGTTGATAATGATAGTCCCACATACTTGTGGCACTGCCGCCTTGGTCACATAGGTGTCAAACGCATGAAGAAGCTCCATGCAGATGGACTTTTAGAGTCTCTTGATTACGAATCATTTGACATGTGCGAACCATGCCTCATGGGTAAAATGACCAAGACTCCGTTCTCAAGAACAATGGAGTGAGCAACCAACTTATTGGAAATCATACATACTGATGTGTGCGGTCCAATGAGTGCTGAGGCTCGCGGTGGCTATCGTTATGTTCTCACCCTCACTGATGACTTGAGTAGATATGGGTATGTCTACTTAATGAAACACAAGTCTGAGACCTTTGAAAAGTTCAAGGAATTTCAGAGTGAGGTTGAGAATCAACGTGACAGGAAAATCAAGTTCTTGCGATCAGATCGTGGGGGAGAATACTTGAGTCACGAATTTGGCACACACTTAAGAAAATGTGGAATAGTTTCACAACTAATGCCGCCTGAAACACCTCAGCGTAATGGTGTGTCCGAACGTCGTAATCGCACTCTATTAGATATGGTGCGATCTATGATGTCTCTTACCGATTTACCGCTATCATTTTGGGGCTATGCTTTAGAGACTGCCGCATTCACTTTAAATAGGGCACCGTCGAAATCCGTTGAGACGACACCGTATGAATTATGGTTTGAGAAGAAACCTAAGCTGTCGTTTCTAAAAGTTTGGGGATGCGATGCTTATGTCAAGAAACTTCAACCTGAAAAGCTCGAACCCAAGTTGGAAAAATGCGTCTTCATAGGATACCCTAAAGAAACTGTTGGGTATACCTTCTACCTTAGATCCGAAGGCAAGATCTTTGTTGCCAAGAATGGGTCCTTTCTAGAGAAAGAGTTTCTCTCGAAAGAAATAAGTGGTAGGAAGGTAGAACTTGATGAAGTATTACCTCTTGAACCGGTAAGTGGCGCAGCTTAAGAAAATGTTCCTGAGGTGCCTGCACCGACTAGAGAGGAAGTTGATGATGATGATCATGAAACTTCAGATCAAGTTGCTACTGAACTTCGTAGGTACACAAGGACACTTTCCACACCAGAGTGGTACGGCAACCCTGTCTTGGAAATCATGTTGTTAGACAACGGTGAACCTTCGAACTATGAAGAAGCGATGGCGGGCCCGGATTCCGACAAATGGCTGGAAGCCATGAAATCCAAGATAGGATCCATGTATGAAAACGAAGTATGGACTTTGACTGACTTGCCCGTTGATCGGCGAGCCATAGAAAATAAATGGATCTTTAAGAAGAAGACAGACGCGGATGGTAATGTGACCATCTATAAAGCTTGGCTTGTCGCTAAGGGTTATCGACAAGTTCAAGGGGTTGACTACGATGAGACTTTCTCACCTGTAGCGAGGCTGAAGTCCATCCGAATCATGTTAGCAATTGCCGCATTCTATGATTATGAGATATGGCAAATGGACGTCAAAACGGCATTCCTTAATGGTTTCCTTAAGGAAGAATTGTATATGATGCAGCCGGAAGGTTTTGTCGATCCTAAGAATGCTGACAAGGTGTGCAAGCTCCAACGCTCGATTTATGAGCTAGTGCAAGCATCTCGGAGTTGGAACATTCGCTTTGATGAGATGATCAAAGCGTTTGGGTTTATGCAGACTTATGGAGAAGCCTGCATTTACAAGAAAGTGAGTGGGAGCTCTGTAGCATTTCTCATATTGTATGTGGATGACATATTGTTGATGGGAAATGATATAGAATTCTTGGAAAGCATAAAGGCCTACTTGAACAAGTGTTTTTCAACGAAGGACCTTGGAGAAGCTGCTTATATATTAGGCATCAAGATCTATAGAGATAGATCGAGACGCCTCATTGGTCTTTCATAGAGTATGTACCTTGACAAGATATTGAAGAAGTTCAAAATGGATCAGTCAAAGAAGGGGTTCTTACCTGTATTGCAAGGTACGAGATTGAGCACAGCTCAATGCCCAACCACGACAGAAGATAGAGAAAAGATGAGTGTCGTCCCCTATGCCTCGGCCATAGGGTCTATCATGTATGCTATGCTGTGTACCAGACCTGATGTAAACCTTGCCGTAAGTTTGGTAGGAAGGTACCAAAGTAATCCCGGCATGGAACACTGGACAGCGGTCAAGAATATCCTGAAGTACCTGAAAAGGACTAAGGAAATGTTTCTCGTTTATGGAGGTGACGAAGAGCTCGTCGTAAAGGGTTACGTCGATGCTAGCTTCAACACAGATCTGGATGACTCTAAGTCACAAACCGGATACGTGTATATTTTGAATGGTGGGGCAGTAAGCTAGTGCAGTTGCAAGAAAAGCGTTGTGGCGGGATCTGCATGTGAAGCGGAGTACATGGCAGCCTCAGAGGCAGCACAAGAAGCAGTCTGGGTGAAGGAGTTCATTACCGACCTAGGAGTCATACCCAATGCGTTGGGCCCAATGACTCTCTTCTGTGACAACACTGGAGCTATTGCCCTTGCCAAGGAGCCCAGGTTTCACAGGAAGACCAGGCATATCAAGCGTCGCTTCAACTCCATTCGTGAAAGTATTCAAAATGGAGACATAGAAATTTGTAAAGTACATACAGACCTGAATGTAGCAGATCCGTTGACTAAACCTCTCCCTAGAGAAAAACATGATCAACACCAGAACTGCATGGGTGTTCGATTCATCACAATGTAACTAGAATATTGACTCTAGTGCAAGTGGGAGACTGTTGGAAATATGCCCTAGAGGCAACAATAAAATGGTTATTATTATATTTCTTTGTTCATGATAATTGTCTATTGTTCATGCTATAATTGTGTTATCCGGAAATCGTAATACATGTGTGAATACATAGACCACAACACGTCCCTAGTGAGCCTCTAGTTGACTAGCTCGTTGATCAAAGGATAGTCATGGTTTCCTGACTATGGACATTAGATGTCATTGATAACGGGATCACATCATTAGGAGAATGATGTGATGGACAAGACCCAATCCTAAGCTTAGCTCAAAGATCGTGTAGTTCGTTTATTGTAGCTTTTCTAAATGTCAAGTATCCTTTCCTTAGACCATGAGATTGTGCAACTCCCGGATACCGTAGGAGTGCCTTGGGTGTCCCAAATGTCACAACGTAACTGGGTGACTATAAAGGTACATTACAGGTATCTCCGAAAGTGTCTGTTGGGTTGGCACGAATCGAGACTGGGATTTGTCACTCCGTATGACGGAGAGGTATCTCTGGGCCCACTCGGTAATGCATCATCATAATGAGCTCAAAGTGATCAAGTGATTGATCACGGGATCATGCATTACGGTACGAGTAAAGTGACTTGCCGGTAACGAGACTGAACAAGGTATTGGGATACCGACGATCGAGTCCCGGGCAAGTAACGTACCGATTGACAAAGGGAATTGTATATGGATTGATTGACTCCTCGACATTGTGGTTCATCCGACGAGATCATCGTGGAGCTTGTGGGAGCCAACATGGGTATCCAGATCCCACTGTTGGTTATTGACCGAAGAGGCTTCTCGGTCATGTCTGCATGTCTCCCGAACCCGTAGGGTCTACACACTTAAGGTTCGATGACGCTAGGGTTGTAGAGATATTAGCACACGGTAACCCCAAAGTTGTTCGGAGTCCCGGGTGAGATCCCGGACGTCACGAGGAGTTCCGAAATGGTCCGGAGGTAAAGATTTATATATAGGAAGTCCAGTTTCAGCCATCGGGAAGGTTTCGGGGTCACCGGTATTGTACCGGGACCACTGGAAGGGTCCCGGGGGTCCACCGGGTGGGGCCACCTATCCCGGAGGGTCCCATGGGCTGAAGTGGGAGGGGAACCGGCCCCTAGTGGGCTGGTGCGCCCCCCCTTGGGCCTCCCCCTGCGCCTAGGGTTAGAAACCCTAGGGGTGGGGGCGCCACCCTTGCCTTGGGGGGAAAGGCACCCCCTTGGCCGCCCCCCCTAGGAGATTGGATCTACTAGGGCCGGCGCCCCCCCCTAGGCACCCTATATATAGTGGGGGGAGGGAGGGCTGCGCACCCAAGCCCCTGGCCGCTCCCTCTCCCTCCCGTGACACTCCTCCATCTCCTAGCGCTTGGCGAAGCCCTGCCGAGATCACCGTTGCTTCCACCACCACGCCGTCGTGCTGCTGGATCTTCATCAACCTCTCCTTCCCCCTTGCTGGATCAAGAAGGAGGATACGTCTCCCAACCGTACGTGTGTTGAACACGGAGGTGCCGTCCGTTCGGCACTAGGTCATCGGTGATTTGAATCACGTCGAGTACGACTCCATCAACCCCGTTCTCTTGAACGCTTCCGCTCGTGATCTACAAGGGTATGTAGATGCACTCCTCTCTCCCTCGTTGCTAGATGACTCCATAGATTGATCTTGGTGATGCGTAGATAATTTTAAAATTCTGCTACGTTCCCCCACAGCAGCTTGTAAGCTGAGTGACCAATCTTCTCCAGGATTCTGAATGGTCCGTAGAATTTGGTCGCCAGTTTGAGGCCCATTCAAATATCAAATGCAGCAAGACGATAGGGTTGCATTTTCAAGTAGACCATCTCTCCTGCCTGAAATTGTCTGTCGGTGCAATTCATATCAGCATATTTCTTCATACATTGTTAAGCTACCAGTAAGTTGTGTTTTAGCTGTTGCTGCATCTCTTCTCTTTGCTGTAAGAAGGTAGCTGCATCCACATCACTAGGACCAGGAATTGAAACTTCTCCAAAGAGTGGAGGAGGAAATCCATACAGGCACTGGAATGGGGTGTACTTGGTGGCAGTATGATAGGATGTATTAAACCACCATTCAGCCATAGATAACCATGAATACCACTTCTTTGTTTCATTAAAAACCATACTTCTCAGGTAGGTTTCCAAGCATTGGTTCACTCTCTCTGTCTGGCCATCAGAATGGGGGTGATGAGCTGTACTCATATTAAGTTTAACTCCCAAGGACTTAAACAATGCTTGCCAAAGATTACTGGTAAATATTGTGTCTCTGTCAGTTACTATGGACACTGGTAATCCATGTAATTTCAACACATTGTCAATGAATGTCTGAATGACAGTGTTAACAGTGAAAGTATGTGACAGAGCAATAAAGTGGGAATACTTGGTAAATCTATCAACAACTACCAAGATCACATTCTTTCCTTGAGATTTAGGAAGGCCTTCCAAAAAATCCATGGAAATGTGTCTCCATACCATATCAATTATAGGGAGGGGATCAAGCGAACCTGGATAATGACAGTGTTCACCTTTTACTCTCTGACAGACAGGGCATTCCTGTATGAATTTTTCAATATCCTTTTTCATATTTGTCCAATAGAAGATCCTCTTAATTCTATGGTAAGTTGCTCTTACTCCAGAGTGTCCTCCAATTGGAGAAGAATGAAATGTTGACAGTAATTGTTGCTGAAACTCTGTGTCAGCTCCCACATAAATTCTATCTTTATATCTGAGTATACCAGCTGTGTAACTATACAGAGGAAGTGTAGTGGTTCCTGCAGTTAACTGTGCTATGAGATCTTTGCACTTTGTATCTTTGCTGTAAGAGTTTTCTAGTTGTTCAGTCCAACTAGGCACTGCCATAGATATTGCCAAGAGTTGAGGTTTCCTAGAAAGTGCATCAGCAGCTTTGTTTTCCTTCCCTTTCTTGTACTCTATTGTATAAGTGAATTCTAAGAGCTTAAGCATCAATTTGTGTTGGATGCCCTCAGAAATTCTTTGGTCAGTAATATACTTCAGGCTTTGATGATCTGTTTTAATGATCAGTGAAGAGCCTAAAAAGTAATGTCTCCACTTCTTGAGTGATTCCAGAATAGCCACAGCTTCTTTTTCATAAGTGAACAGAGCTGCTGCTTTAGGGCCCAAGGATTTGCTATAATAAGCAATTGGCCTATGTTTCTGCATGAGGACAACACCAATGCTAGTACCAGAAGCATCACATTCCAACTCAAATGGAATAGTAAAATCTGGCAGTGCTAAAACTGGTGCATGAGTTAAGCTGTATTTCAGTTTGTCAAATGCAACTGTTTGGCTGTTAGACCAGAGGAAGGAGTCCTTCTTGAGAAGATCATGCAGAGGCCTGCATATAACACCATAATCCTTAATGAAACGTCTGTAGTAACCAACCAAACCTAAGAAACTTCTTAGTTCAGTTGTATTGGTTGTTGAGGATCGTAGCAGAAATTTAAAATAATCTAGCAACAAGGGGAAGGGGAGTGCATCTACATACCCTTGTATATCGCTAAGCGGAAGCGTTGCAAGAACGCGGATGAAGGAGTCGTACTCGTAGCGATTCAGATCGCGGTTGATTCCGATCTAAGCGCCGAACCACGGCGCCTCCGCGTTCAACACACGTGCAGCCCGGTGACGTCTCCTACGCCTTGATCCAGCAAGGGGAGAAGGAGAGGTTGGGAAAGACTCCGTCCAGCAGGAGCACGACGGCGTGGTGGTGGTGGAGGAGCTCCAGCAGGGCTTTGCCAAGCACTACGAGAGACAAGGAGGGAGAGGGGTAGGGCTGCGCCAACAGGGGAAGAACTTCGTGTGTTGGGCTGCCCCTTTGCCTCCACTATATATAGGGGGAGAGGGAGGGCTGCACCCCCACCTAGGGTTTCCACCCTAGGGGTGGTGGCAGCCCCAATCCCCATCTGGGGTGGCGGCCAAGTGGGGGGAGAGGGAGGCGCACCAGGCATGGGCCTTAGGGCCCATCTGCCCTTAGGATTTGCCCCCTCTTCTCTCTAGGCGCATGGGCCTTGGTGGGGAGGCACCCCAGACCACCTAGGGGCTGGTCCCTTCTCACACTTGGCCCATGTATGCCTCCGGGGCCCGTGGCCCCTCCCGGTGGACCCCCGGACCCCTCCGGTGGTCCCGGTACACTATCGGTGATGCCCGGAACACTTCCGGTGGCCAAAACCATACTTCCTATATATCAATCTTTACCTCCGGACCATTCCGGAACTCCTCGTGACGTCCGGGATCTCATCCGGTACTCCAAACAACATTCAGTAACCGCGTACATACTTTCCCTATAACCCTAGCGTCATCGAACCTTAAGTGTGTAGACCCTACGGGTTCGGGAGTCATGCAGACATGGCCGAGACAACTCTCCGGTCAATAACCAACAGCGGGATCTGGATACCCATGTTGGCTCCCACATGCTCCATGATGATCTCATCGGATGAACCACGATGTCAAGGATTCAATCAATCCCGTATACAATTCCCTTTGCCTATCAGTACGATACTTGCCCGAGATTCGATCATCGGTATCCCGATACCTTGTTCAATCTCGTTACCGGCAAGTCTCTTTACTCGTTCCGTAACACATCATCCCGTGATCAACTCCTTGGTCACATTGTGCACATTATGATGATGTCCTATCGAGTGGGCCCAGAGATACCTCTCTGTTTACACGGAGTGACAAATCCCAGTCTTGATTCGTGCCAACCCAACAGACACTTTCGGCGATACCTGTAGTGCACCTTTATAGCCACCCAGTTGAAGGAAATATGCCCTAGAGGCAATAATAAAGTTATTATTTATTTCCTTATATCATGATAAATGTTTATTATTCATGCTAGAATTGTATTAACCGGAAACATAATACATGTGTGAATACATAGACAAAAAGAGTGTCACTAGTATGCCTCTACTTGACTAGCTCGTTAATCAAAGATGGTTATGTTTCCTAACCATGAACAAGGAGTTGTTATTTGATTAACGGGATCACATCATTAGGTGAATGATCTGATTGACATGACCCATTCCGTTAGCTTAGCACCCGATCGTTTAGTATGTTGCTATTGCTTTCTTCATGACTTATACATGTTCCTATGACTATGAGATTATGCAACTCCCGTTTGCCGGAGGAACACTTTGTGTGCTACCAAACGTCACAATGTAAATGGGTGATTATAAAGGTGCTCTACAGGTGTCTCCAAAGGTACATGTTGGGTTGGCATATTTCGAGATTAGGATTTGTCACTCCGATTGTCGGAGAGGTATCTCTGGGCCCTCTCGGTAATGCACATCACATAAGCCTTGCAAGCATTGCAACTAATGAGTTAGTTGCGAGATGATGTATTACGGAATGAGTAAAGAGACTTGCCAGTAACGAGATTGAACTAGGTATTGAGATACCGACGATCGAATCTCGGGCAAGTAACATACCGATGACAAAGGGAACAACGTATGTTGTTATGCGGTCTGACCGATAAAGATCTTCGTAGAATATGTAGGAGCCAATATGAGCATCCAGGTTCCGCTATTGGTTATTGACCGAAGACGAGTCTCGGTCATGTCTGCATTGTTCTCGAACCCGTAGGGTTTGCACGCTTAAGGTTTCAATGATAGTTATATTATGAATTTATGAGTTTTGATGTGCCGAAGTTAGTTCGGAGTCCCGGATGTGATCACGGACATGACGAGGAGTCTCGAAATGGTCGAGACATAAAGATTGATATATTGGACGGCTTTATTCAGACACCGGAAGTGTTCCGGGTGATTTCGGAGAAAACCGGAGAGCCGGAGGGTTACCGAAACCCCCCCGGGAGAAGTAATGGGCCGTATGGGCCTTAGTGGAGAGAGAGAGGGGCAGCCAAAGGTGGGCCACGCGCCTCCTCCCCCCTGGTCCGAATTGGACTAGGAGAGGGGGGCGGCGCCCCCCTTTCCCTCTCCCTCCCCACTTCTTTCCCCCTCCTAGTAGGAGTCCTACTCCTACTAGGAGGAGGACTCCTCCTTGGCGCGCCATAGAGGGCCGGCTGGCCTCCTCCCCTTGATCCTTTATATACGGGGGCAGGGGGCACCCCTTGACACACAAGTTGATCCACGTGATCATATTATTAGCCGTGTGCGGTGCCCCCTTCCACCATAGTCCTCGATAATATTGTAGCGGTGCTTAGGCGAAGCCCTGCGACGGTAGTGCATCAAGATCGTCACCACGCCGTCGTGCTGACGGAACTCTTCCCCGACACTTTGCTGGATCGGAGTCTGGGGATCGTCATCGAGCTGAACGTGTGCTAGAACTCGGAGGTGCCGTAGTTTCGGTACTTGATCGGTCGGGCCGTGGAGACGTACGACTACATCAACCAAACGCTTCCGTTGTCGATCTACAAGGGTACGTAGATCACACTCTCCCCTCTTGTTGCTATGCATCACCATGATCTTGCGTGTGCGTAGGAATTTTTTTGAAATTACTATGTTCCCCAACACCAGTTACGTTGTGACGTTTGGCACACCCAAAGCACTCCTACGGTATCCGGGAGTTGCACAATCTCATGGTCTAAGGAAATGATACTTGACATTAGAAAAGCTTTAGCATACGAACTACACAATCTTGTGCTAGGCTTAGGATTGGGTCTTGTCCATCACATCATTCTCCTAATGATGTGATCCCTTTATCAACAACATCCAATGTCCATGGTCAGGAAACCGTAACCATCTATTGATCAACGAGCTAGTCAACTAGAGGCTTACTAGGGACATGGTGTTGTCTATGTATCCACGCATGTATCTGAGTTTCCTATCAATACAATTCTAGCATGGATAATAAACGATTATCATGAACAATGAAATATAATATAATAATAACTAATTTATTATTGCCTCTAGGGCATATTTCCAACAGTCTCCCACTTGCACTAGAGTCAATAATCTAGGTCACATCGCCATGTGATTAACACTCACAGGTCACATCGCCATGTGACCAACATCCAAAGAGTTTACTGGAGTCACTAATCTAGTTCACATCACTATGTGATTAACACTCAATGAGTTCTGGGTTTGATCATGTTATGCTTGTGAGAGAGGTTGTAGTCAACGGGTCTGCCATATTCAAATCCTTATGTATTTCGCAAAACTTTATGTCATATCGTAGATGCTGCTACCACGTTCCACTTGGAGCTATTCCAAATTGTTGCTCCATTATACGTATCCGGTATCTCTACTCAGAGCTATCCGGATAGGTGTTAAGCTTGCATCGACGTAACTCTTTACGTCGAACTCTTTATCACCTCCATAACCGAGAAACATTTCCTTATTCCTCTAAGGATGATTTTTAACCGCTATCCGGTGATCCACTCCTAGATCACCTTTGTACCCTCTTGCCAGACATGTGGCAAGGCACACATCAGGTGCGGTACTCAGCATGGCATACCGTATAGAGCCTATGACAAAAGCATATGGGACGACCTTTGTCCTTCCTCTTTCTTCTGCCGTGGTCAATCTTCGAGTCTTACTCAACTTCACACCTTACAACTCAGGCAAGAACCCCTTCTTTGACTGATCTATTTTGAACTCCTTCAAAAACATGTCAAGGTGTGTGTTCTTTGAAAGTATCATCAAGCGTCTTGATCTATCTCTATAGATCTTGATGCCCAATATGTAAGCAAATTTATCCAGGTCTTCCTTTGAAAAACACTCTTCAAACAATCGTTTATGCTTTCCAGAAATTCTACATTATTTCGGATCAATAATATGTCATCCACATATACTTATCAGAAATGTTGTAGTGCTCCCACTCACTTTCTTGTAAATACAAGTTTCTAGCAAACATTGTATAAACCTAAAAGCTTTGATCACTCTATCAAAGCATATATTTCGACTCCGAGATGCTCGCTCTAGTCCATAGACGGATCGCTAGAGCTAGCATACCTTTTAGCATCCTTAGGATCGACAAAAACTTTGATTGTATCACATACAACTCTTTCTTACGAAAACTGGTAAGAAAACTTGTTTTTGACATCCATCTGTCAGATTTCATAATCAAAAAATACAGCTAATGCTAACATGATTCCGACGGACTTAAGCATCGCTACGGGTGAGAAATTCTCATCGTAGTCAACTCCTTGAACTTGTGAAAAGACTCTTTCCCACAAGTCGAGCTTCATAGACGGTAACATTACCGCCCACGTCCGTCTTCTTCTTAAAGATCCATTTATCTCAATGACTCGCCGATCATCGGGCAAGTCCACCAAAGTCCATACTTTGTTCTGATACATGGATCCTATCTCGGATTTCATGGCTTCTAACCATTTGTCAGAATAAGGGCCCACCATCACTTCTCCATAGCTCGTAGGTTCATTGTTGTCTAACAACATGATACCTAAGACAGGATTACCGTACCACTCAGGAGTAGTACATATCCTTGTCGATCTACGAGGTTCGATAGCAACTTGATCCGAAGCTTCATGATCACTATCATTAACTTCCTATTCAACAGACGTAGGCGCCACAGAAAACATCTTTCTGTGTTGCATCACTTTCTGGTTGAAGTAAAGGTTCGACAACCTCATCAAGTTCTATCTTCCTCCCACTCAATTCTTTCGAGAGAAACTCCTTCTCGAGAAAGGACCCGTTCTTAGTGACAAACAATTTGCCCTCGGATCTGAGATAGAAGGTATACCCAACTGTCACCTTTGGGTATCCTATGAAGACGTGTTTGTCCGCTTTTGGGTTCGAGCTTCTCCGGCTAAAGCCTTAAGCATCGCAGCCCCAAACATTAAGAAACGACAATTTTTGGTTTCTTGCCAAACCATATTCATATGATGTCATCTCAACGGACTTAGATGGTGTCCTATCTAAAGTGAATGCAGCTGTCTCTAACGCATATCCTCAAAATGAAAACGGTAGATCGGTAAGTCACACCATATCTCATAAGGTTCGATTACGACGTCCGGACACACCATTACCCTGTGGTGTTCTAGGTGGCTTCAACTGTGAAACAATTCCACAATGTCTTAAGTGATTGCCAAACTCATAACTCAGAAATTCTCATCAATCAAATCATAGGAATTTGATCTTCTTGTTATGATGGTTCTTAACTTCACTCTGAAATCGCTTGAACTTTTCAAATGTTTCAGACTTGTGCTTCATTAAGTAAATATACCTATATCTACTCAAATCGTCAGTGAAGATGAGAAAATAGCGATATCCACCGCACGCTTCAATTCTCATTGGATCACACGCATCAACATGTATGATTTCCAACAAGTCACTTGCCCGTTTTATTTTACCTGAAAACGGGGTCTTAGTCATCCTGCCCATGAGGCATGGCTCACATGTGTCAAGCGATTTAAAATCAAGTGACTCCAAACATCCATCGACATGGAGTTTCTTCATGCATCTTACGCCAATATGACCTAAGCGGCAGTGCCACAAGAAAGTGGTACTACCATTATTAACTCTACATCTTTTGGCATGAACATGTGTATTACCACGACCGAGATTCACTGAACCATTCACATAGGGTGCATGCCCATGAAAGGTATTATTCATGTAAACAGAATAACCATTATTCTCTAACTTAAATGAATAACCGTATTGCAATGAGCATGATCTAATCATATTCATGCTCAACATAGACACCTGATAACATTTATCTAGGTTCAATACTAATCCCGAAGGCAGATGGAGCGTGCGATGGTGATCTCATCAACTTTGGAAACACTTCCAACACACATCGTCACCTCGCCCTTAGCCAGTCTCCGTTTAGTCCGTAGCTTTTGCTTCAAGTCACCAATAACAGCAACTGAACCGGTATCTAATACCCAGGTGCTACCAGGAGTACTAATGAGGTACACTTAATAACAGGTATATACTTTGTTGAAGTTGCCAGCCTTCTTATCTACCATGCATTTGGGGTAGTTCCGCTACCGGTGACCGTTCCCCTTACAATAGAAGCACTTAGTCTCGGGTTTCGGTTCAACCTTGGGTTCCTTCACTGGAGCGGCAATTGGTTTGCCATCCATGAAGTTTCCCTTCTAGCCCTTGCCCTTCTTGAAACCAGTGGTCTTGTTAAACTATCAACACTTGATGCTCCTTCTTGATTTCTACCTTTTGCGGTCTTAAGCACCGCGAACAGCTCCGGGATCAACTCCATCCCTTGCATGTCATAGTTCATAACGAAGATATAGTAGCTTAGTGATAGTGGCTAGAGAACTCTATCAATCACTATCTTATCTGGAAGTTTAACTCCCACTTGATTTAAGTGATTGTAGCACCCAGACATTCTGAGCACATGCTCACTAGCTGAGCTATTCTCCTCCATCTTGTTGGCAAAAGAACTTGTCAGAGGTCTCATACCTCTCAACACGGGCATGAGCCTGAAATCCCAATTTCAGCTCTTGGAACATCTCATATGTCTTATGGCGTTCAAAACGTCATTGGAATCCCGATTCTAAGCCGTAAAGTATGGTGCACTAAACTATCAAGTAGTCATCAGGATGTGTCTGTCAGGTGTTCACAACATCCACAGACGTCGTTGTAGGGGTTTGCACATCGAGCGGTGCATCAAAGACGTAAGCCTTCTGTATAGCAGTGAGGACACTCCTTGGACTATGGACCCAGTCCACATCATTGCTTACAATATCTTTCAACTTAGTCTTTCTCTAGGAATGTATTGAAACAGGGAGCTACAACGTGAGCTATTTATCTACAACATATTTGCAAAGACAATTTAGACTATGTTCATGATAATTAAGTTCATCTAATCAAATTATTTAATGAACTCCCACTCAGATAGACATCCCTCTAGTCATTTAAGTGAAACATGATCCGAGTCAACTAGGCCGTGTCCGATCATCACGTGAGACGGACTACTCAACATCGGTGAACATCTTCATGTTGATCGTATCTTCTATACGACTCATGCTCGACCTTTCGGTCTTCTGTGTTCCGAGGCCATGTCTGTACATGCTAGGCTCGTCAAGTCAACCTAAGTGTATTGCGTGTGTAAATCTGGCTTACACCCGTTGTATTCTAACGTTAGAATCTATCACACCCGATCATCACGTGGTGCTTCGAAACAACAAACCTTCACAATGGTGCACAGTTAGGGGGAACACTTTCTTGAAATTATTACGAGGGATCATCTTATTTAAGCTACCGTCGTTCTAAGCAAATAAGATGTAAAACATGATAAAGATCACATGCAATCAAATAGTGACATGATATGGCCAATATCATTTTGCTCCTTATGATCTCCATCTTTGGGGCTCCATGATCATCGTTGTCACCGGCATGACACCATGATCTTCATCATCGTGTCTTCTTGAAGTTGTCTCGTCATCTATTACTTCTACTACTATGGCTAACGCTTTAGCAATAAAGTAAAGTAATTACATGATGTTTATGTTGACACGCAGGTCATAAATAAATTAAGACAACTCCTATGGCTCCTGCCGGTTATCATACTCATCGACATGCAAGTCGTGATTCCTATTACAAGAACATGATCAATCTCATACATCACATATATCATTCATCACATCCTTTTGGCCATATCACATCACACGGCACATGCTGCAAAAACAAGTTAGACGTCCTCTAATTGTTGTTGCAAGTTTTTATGTGCCTGCTATAGGTTTCTAGCAAGAACGTTTCTTACCTACGCCAAAACCATAATGTGATATGCCAATTTCTATTTACCCTTCATAAGGACCCTTTTCGTCGAATCCGATCCGACTAAAGTGGGAGAGACAGACACCCGCTAGCCACCTTATGCAACTAGTGCATGTCAGTCGGTGGAACCTGTCTCACGTAAGAGTACGTGTAAGGTCGGTTCGGGCCGCTTCATCCCACGATGCCGCCGAATCAAGATAAGACTAGTAACGGCAAGTAAATTGACAAAATCGACGCCCACAACAACTTGTGTTCTACTCGTGCATAGAAACTACGCATAGACCTAGCTCTGATACCACTGTTGGGGATCGTAGCAGAAATTTAAAATTTTCTACGCATCACCAAGATCAATCTATGGAGTAATCTAGCAACGAGGGGAAGGGGAGTGCATCTACATACCCTTGTAGATCGCTAAGCGGAAGCGTTGCAAGAACACGGATGAAGGAGTCGTACTCGTAGCGATTCAGATCGCGGTTGATTCCGATCTAAGCGCCGAACCACGGCGCCTCCGCGTTCAACACACTTGCAGCCCGGTGACGTCTCCTACGCCTTGATCCAGCAAGGGGAGAAGGAGAGGTTGGGAAAGACTCCGTCCAGTAGTAGCACGACGGCGTGGTGGTGGTGGAGGAGCGCGGGACTCCAGCAGGGCTTTGCCAAGCACTACGAGAGACGAGGAGGGAGAGGGGGTAGGGCTGCGCCAACAGGGGAAGAACTTCGTGTGTTGGCTGCCCCTTTGCCTCCACTATATATAAGGGGAGAGGAAGGGCCGCGCCCCCACCTAGGGTTTCCACCCTAGGGGTGGCGCCAGCCCCAATCCCCATATGGGGTGGCGACCAAGTGGGGGGGATAGGGAGGCGCACCAGGCATGGGCCTTAGGGCCCATCTGCCCTTAGGGTTTGCCCCCTCTTCTCTCTAGGCGCATGGGCCTTGGTGGGGAGGCACCCCAGCCCACCTAGGGGCTGGTCTCTTCTCACACTTGGCCCATGTATGCCTCCGGGGCCCGTGGCCCCTCTCGGTGGACCCCCAGACCCCTCCGGTGGTCCCGGTACACTACCGGTGATGCCCGGAACACTTCCGGTGGCCAAAACCATACTTTCTATATATCAATCTTTACCTCCGGACCATTCCGGAACTCCTCGTGATGTCCGAGATCTCATCCGGGACTCCGAACAACATTCGGTAACCACGTACATACTTTCCCTATAACCCTAGCATCATCGAACCTTAAGTGTGTAGACCCTACGGGTTTGGGAGTCATGCAGACATGGCCGAGACAACTCTCCGGTCAATAACCAACAACGGAATCTGGATACCCATGTTGGCTCCCACATGCTCCACGATGATCTCATCGGATGAACCACGATGTCAAGGATTCAATCAATCCCGTATACAATTCCCTTTGTCTATCGGTACGATACTTGCCCGAGATTCGATCGTCGGTATCTCGATACCTTGTTCAATCTCGTTACCGGCAAGTCTCTTTACTCGTTTCATAACACATCATCCCGTGATCAACTCCTTGGTCACATTGTGCACATTATGATGATGTCCTACCGAGTGGGCCCAGAGATACCTCTCCGTTTACACGGAGTGACAAATCCCAGTCTCGATTCGTGCCAACCCAACAGACACTTTCAGAGATACCCGTAGTGCACCTTTATAGCCACCCAATTATGTTGTGACGTTTGGCACACCCAAAGCACTCCTACGGTATCCAGGAGTTGCACAATCTCATGGTCTAAGGAAATGATACTTGACATTAGAAAAGCTTTAGCATACGAACTACACGATCTTGTGCTAGGCTTAGGATTGGGTCTTGTCCATCACATAATTCTCCTAATGATGTGATCCCGTTATCAACGACATCCAATGTCCATGGTCAGGAAACCGTAACCATCTATTGATCAACGAGCTAATCAACTAGAGGCTTACTAGGGACATGGTGTTGTCTATGTATCCACACATTATATCTGAGTTTCTTATCAATACAATTCTATCATGGATAATAAACGATTATCATGAACAATGAAATATAATATAATAATAACTAATTTATTATTGCCTCCAGGGCATATTTCCAACATTGGTTGGGGTGCTCCACTTTTGCACTGCTTGAATTTTCTCAGGATCAGTTGCCACTCCTTGTGCAGATAAGATGTGGCCAAGATATTCCACTGTTGGTGTGCCAAAAGTGCATTTGGATCTGTTCAATAAAAGTTTGTTGGCCTTTAAGATGTCTAGGACCAGTTTGAGATGTTGTTGATGCTCTTCAGGATTTTTGCTGAATATGAGGATATCATCAAAGAACACTAGTACAAATTTTCTCAAATATGGAGCAAATAATTTGTTCATGAGGGCTTGGAATGTGGCTGGAGCATTAGTGAGCCCAAAGGGCATGACCAGAAACTCATAGTGGCCAGAATAAGTCCTGAAAGCTGTTTTATGAATATCCTCCTATTTCATCCTGATTTGGTGATAACCTGACTTTAAATCCAATTTACTGAAAATTGCTGCTCCATGTAGTTCATCCAGTAAGTCCTCTATGACAGGTATAGGGAATTTGTTCTTTATGGTTTGAGCATTTAGTTTCCTGTAATCTATGCACAGCCTCCAAGTTCCTCCTTTTTTCCTGACCAAAATCGCAGGAGATGCATAAGGACTCACACTGTGTTGGATTATGTGTCTGGAGAGCAAAATCTTGATCTGTTGTTCCATCTCATTTTTCTGCAGATGAGGAACTCTGTAAGGTCTGACATTAGGAGGTGTAGAATTCTCTTTAAGAGGGATGGAGTGATCACATTCTCTGAATGGGGGAAGAGTAGTAGGTTCCTCAAACAGTGAATCATACTACTCCAGTACTGCTTGTATTTCCTTTGTGGGTGGAGGGGATGGCACCACATTCTATGGAAGAGCTATCATGAAGTTTCAAGCTCATGGCAAATCCTACTGCTCCTTCAGCACACAACTTATCTAGTTTCTCTGCTGAAATGAGTTTAGGAGTATCTGACAGTGTGCAGTCTGAGAATGTTACTGGTCTGATCTTGTCCTTTGTGATGGTAACTGTTCTAGCATCAAAATCCAAGGAAATTGGGTTGTGTTTCTTGAGCATATCACAACCTATGACCACATCATATCCCTGAAGATCCAGAACTACCAAATCATTAGTGAATATTTCGGTGCCAATCTTGAAAGTTGTTTCAGGGGCATGTGCTCCTGTGGTTAAGGATCCACCACCAGCTATTGTCACTTTTTGTGTTGGGTTAGTCATTAACTGGCAAGCAGATTTGAGTGCAAACTTCAGGTCAATAAAAGTGTTAGTGCTCCCAGTGTCAACCAAGGCCACTCCATTTCTTCCTCCTATTGTAATGTGCACAGCCAATGTGGACTCAGAAGTGTTTCCTGAAACTGCTTGTGCAGAGATGTGCATGCAACCAGTTGGATGTTCAGTCAGATGACCCTCAGCAGTGAGAACTGCAAGTTGAGCTTCTTCTTCAGGAGACATTTCTTCAGTATTGCTTTCTCCAGTGATAATATGTAGAGTTTGTGCTTGTTTGCATTTGTGACCAGGAACCCATGGCCCATTGCATCTCCAACATACACCTGGTTTCTTGGTTGCTGGTGCTGCTGGAGGTAACTGCACATTAGTGGTAGGAGGAGGAGCACTAGTTTTCTGATGACCAACTTGAAACTGCAGTTGTTTATCTTGGTGGTTGAGATAGGACTGGTACTTTGCTTGTAACCCACTCTCATAATCCCTTGCCAACCAATAAGCTTGGTTAAGAGTAGTAGGTCTCTGTGGCCTTAAATTGCACCTTATGCTTGGTTTCAATCCATTGACAAAACTCACTATGTAATAGTTTTCCTGCAGGTAGGGATGTTCATCTCTGACTACTGCCATTATTTCTTCAAACTTATCAGTATAAGCAGCCACAGAAAGTGTGCTCTGTTTCAGATTATGAAATTTCTCTAAAATTTCATATATGCTAGAGTTAGCCAATCTGTCACATAATGCTCTGCAAAAGTCAGGCCAGGGCAGTTTGTGATTGTCCATTTGAGCACTTCTAACCCAATTATCAGCTCGTCCAATTATGTAAGTTAGGGCCAAATTTACTTTGCATTCATCAGGAGTTTGAGCAAGTTGGAAATATTTGTTGACCTGTCTAATCCAGCCTAAAGGATTTTCCCCATTGAAAGTAGGAAAGTCCAATTTGGGTCCCTTAGAAATACTCTTCATGAACTGTGCTGCTCTGTCAGTTTGATACTGCAAGGAATTGTTGGCTTGAGGCTGTGTTGTTCTATCAGGCAGATTGTGCAACAGTTGTTTTGGCTGTCCAAGTGGGGGAACCACTTGTTGTCCCTGGAGATTGGTTTTTTGTGTCCCCTGTTCCTGTTGAGGCTGTTTGGAAAGATCAGTTTGAGTGACCATTGTAATAACTCCAGGGGAATCAGGGGAGGGAGGGTTGGGTTTTCCTGATTTCATCTCCCTCAAGATGGAAAAAAATTTCTTGCTGCACTTTGGAATTATTCTCGACTAGGAGCTCAACCTTGCCCAATTGCTTTTCCAAAGATTCTACTGTCTGTAACCGTGTGTGAACTTGGTCGATTTGGTCCTGCATCTTGTCCTGTTTCAGCCCCAACGCCGAGAGCTCGGTCTGCATGGCTTCGAGCTCTTCCGAGATCTCGTCCATGTGCTTCGTTCTGGTAGGCATGATGGTCACCACAGCTCCGAAATTTTACAGCAGCTCTTGTCTGAACCCTTGCCGGTGACCACTCACTTGCTTCAAGAACTGCACGCCTCGCTCGCCTCCGATGCTACACGAATCAGGGATACACTACGGGATTTTACTGCAGTGGAATTGCTCCGACCGTAACCGAGTTTCTCCCCAATTTGCAGCCGAACAATGCCTACTCCAGGCCGCCTCTGATCTGGTGTCTACACCGCCGCCGGGACCTGACACGGAATCGAGGGATTTTACGAGAGATCCCAACCCCAATTCGTGGCCAGATCCGATTCGCCTCTGAGGATTCACTGGCTCATGATACCAATTGACAAGACCAACAATCAAATTGAACACACGATTCTACTCGAACTAGCCCCGGCTTTGTCTATTACAGAGATAATTGACAAATACAACTCAGTTCGAGCATCAGATCTGAATTCTACAGGGATAGCTAGGGTTCTAGAGCTACGCTAGGTAATACATCTTGTAGAATGGGGAAAAGATGCTTCCAGAGGCGTGGAGAGGGGGCTTAATAGCTGGCGGAGCAGGTAGAGTCGCTGTCGCGTGCCGTTTCGTTACTATAGCTGTCCAGTGGGTGGCGGCAACGGCGTGACTGTGAACAGGAGAGCTGGGTAGCCGTTGATCGCCAGAACGCTTCATCTGGGTCGTTCATTTCCCAAGTGCATAACGGTTCGAGCGCGGTGTTGATTTCTTCAGAGTTTCTGTTTCCTTCTTCAGTTAGGTATTGCAGAGAAGCAGAGTCCTGACAATAACTTTGTACTAATTTTATACTAATTCAGCGATAATTAATATGGATCCAAAGGAGTAATGAAGATAACGCCCCCTGCAAAAAAAAGGAGATAATGTATTATATACATATTTTATTTACAGCTTTAAATCACGTGACAGACTTTAAAATGAAATTGTTTTATCAACAAGGCATATGCCCTAGAAAAACCACAAAAATGAGATAAAAATAGACTGGAAAAATATTTTTCCCAGCCTCGCGTGTATAGCCTTTTCACGCTGGTGTCCCGGGCTCTCGGCTCGACCTTCTCGCTCGCGAATGGCGCCCGCGTCGTCATCACTCTCCCCCCCACACCGCTTGCCTCCCGCTCAGCCCAAACTTCCCTGCTCGCCACCGGTTCCGCCTCGCTTTCCAGTGCGTCGGCTAGCCACTCTACAGGTCCTCCGCCTCGCTTTCCAGTGCGTCGGTGGCCTCGAAATGCTGCCTGGGAGGTGTTCGACGGAATGCTCCTGCGGGTCGGAAGCACAGCTGGCCTCGTAGCCTTGCAGGTAAGGATTGCTCTGTTCCTCTGTTCATTATTGCAAATTACAATGGCGTCTGAGGTTGAGTAATCCAAGGACTGGCTGGGCAGCCATCCGGTGGTTGCCCAAATTCACTTGCAGAATTAAACGCTGGTGGTCGTTAAAACAGCAAGGAGTTAAAAAGGGAATGGCCCGCAAGTAAACATGAAGGAGGCTGCTAGGTCCCGGTCGACGGGGCCAAATTTTGGCCGGTCACCTCGCGGCCGTCCGATTCAGCCCGTAGCAACCGATTGGTTAGTCGTTGGATCTTCGTATATCTCCTCTCACACATCTCGCGGGGGAAAAGGAAATCTCCGGCGTGCATCGCTCACGCAGCACGCCATCCCTGCAACGCCATTCCAACGCCCCATCGCCTTGGCCATGGTCGTCGAGCTCCTCGCGAGGGGTGTCGCCATGGCTGCCAGGGCACCGCCATGGCCTTGGTTGTCAAGCCTCGCCGCCGAGGCACGGCCATGCCGGTCCCAGCTCCCGCCGACCGCGATCATAGCACCGTTGTAATCGTTTGCAGACCGCTGCCTAGGGTGTTTCAGCACCGTGACTGGTTGCAGCATTTGTTGACATCGGTCGTAGCAAACGGCATTGCCGGTTGTAGCACTGGGCTCGCCCCTAGTCGCCACCATTGCAGCTTTTGTCGATGCTGGTTGCAGCTGTGCCCGTGGCCGGTCCCAGCTTTTTCGATGCAAGTTGCAGCTTTGTCTCGACATCACTAGTAGCAACCGCCATTGCTCGTTGTAGCATCTCGCGGTCATGGTTCCAACTCTACTGCCGGCTTGCTCTAGCAATTATACACCACGGTTGCAGCAACGACGACAGCCTGTTGCAGCATCTCGGGCCGACATTTCCAATAAATCCGGCCATTGGTTGTAGCAGGGTCATCTGCTGGTTGCAGCTTTTCCGTCATATGTTGCTTCCAGTCAGCTGTCAAATGCAACATGGCCAGGGGTGGTGTGGTGCCAGCATCCCAATCTACCCGGGGCTGGCTGTTCCTAGTGCATGCTCCGAGCTCGGGCGCCTTGGAGTTGGATTTGCCGGCTCTAGGCCACCTCCGGTCATGCCAAGGCGGGGTCTTGCGGGCTAGATGGGCGGCGTCCTCACGTTATGGCATCGGTGAGGGATCGTGACGTCTTCGGGAGGGACCGTTATGCCGTTGGACGGATCGACACCGTTGGCCATGGGCATGGATGCGTGTGAGCTCGCCTAGGTCGGGGCTTGGTTGATGGCGGCCGTTGGCAGTCACTGGATCGTGTCCCCCTCGGTCCACCGGGACTGGCTGGGGATGCCAGCGTGGGCGTTTCCTACGGTGGAGTGTGCTGATGTCGGGCTAGGAGTGGATGGAGTGCCTCTGCTCCTTCGACCTTGGTTGGTGTGCTGTGGCGGGGGCGATTGACGGGTATCTCGAGAAATGGATGCCGGGTCGGCGGCCCGGGTGGAGGTCCATATGGTTGGCTCTTCGGCGGGCACCATGGGGCGGCGATGGCTATGCTTCTTGGTTGTGTGGGCGGCAAGGGGTGTAGCGGTTGGGGGCTTGGGCTCATTTCCTGTCTTCGACAGTAGTGATGTCCAGATCCAAAACTGGAGGCTTGTGCTCGCCGCGGTGGTTCTGGGTGCCTCATCGTGGCATGGGTGAGCTGCCGAGCGAAAACTCCGTGCTTTGGCGCCGGCGTCGGCCATGCTTGCAGGCGCCGCTCACCTCTTGAGGCCGTCGTTGTGGTTCGAGGTGAAGACCTCTCTCCTTCCTGGACTAAGCAACGGCGACGCTTAGCGTCGTCCTCCCTCCTCAGGGCGTTGTCGTGGAGCCTAGGTGACCTAGTGCGTGTCGTGTCGTGTTTTCAGGCCTATCTGTATTAGTTTTTGGTAGCATTCTCGTGTTCGTGTGTGTTGTCCGGTTATCCTAGGATCTGCTTTGTAAGAGGCCTCCTCATTCCGTTGTATCGGCTGGCCGTGTACTGTGATATTTGCTTTATATATAAAGCGGGGCGTGAGCCTGTTTCGAGGGAGGGTTTCACCCTCTTAGCTATCTCACTAGATAACCGTTACTAGTTACTTATCTCTCACCTATAACCGAAAAAGGCTTTCGCCCCGCTTTATAAATAAAGCAAACCGCCACTGAGCACACATACATGGACTAGTTCAAACACACGCACCCAAGTCACACAATCAAGTACAAAGGTTATGCTGAGGTCACAGCTCAACAAGCCCAAAAAAGACTAAAAGAAAAGAGCTGAGGCGCCAGGGGACCAAACACGCGTCTAGTCGGGATCCGGCGGAGGCGGTGGGGAGAGACGGACGACCATCGAGCGGAGGTCGGCGATGAAGGCAGAGATGGCGTCGCGGTCATCCGGGCGGCTAAGCGGCCGCCAGAGCTGCAAGAAACCAGACAGTTTGAAGATAGCGTCAGTAGCCCGTCGTAGAGGAGCACGCTGGATCACGAGCTTATTACGGATCGTCCAGAGGGTCCAAGCGATGACCCCAATTTCAAGCCACCTAATGTGGCGAGAAGCCAGGGGGGAGGCCTGGAGCTCCGTATACAGGTTGGGGAAGTTGGCGTGGCACCAATTTCCACCCACCACCTCGCGGAAACAGCTCCAAACGAATTGCGCAGACACACAGGAAAAGAAGATGTGATTCGAGTCTTCGGGGGTGGCGCAAAGCGGGCAAAGGCCAGAGCCCGGACCATTGCGTTTGCGAACCTCAACGCCAGACGGGATCCGACCGCGAATCCACTGCCACATGAAGATCCGGATTTTCAGAGGTAGGCAGATGGACCACACCGTTGCTAGGGGGGAGGAGCGGAGGATGGGGCGATGGCCTGGTACAACGACTTGGTGGAGAATTGGCCCGAAGGCTCGAGCCGCCATCTAACCTGATCCGGGCCACCGTCCACCACAGGCTCACGGAGAGCCACGCAATCTAGCAACTCACGCCAAGCGGAGGATTCCGGGGGGCCAAAAGGCCTCCGGAAAGCGAGGCGCCCTAGGTCAATAAGGGCCCTCTCAACTGAGATCAAGGGGTCAACCGCGATGGAGAAGAGGTCGGGGAAGCGCGCGGCAAAAGGGGGAGTCTCCGGCCCACCGATCAAACCAGAACATAGTTGCCGAGCCGGACCCCACCGAGATGGAAGTCCTGATGCGAAGGACAGGGAGAAGCTGGACGACCGATTGCCAGAACTACGAGCCGCCAGATCTCTGACAAAAGGCAAGGGGCTGTCCACGCAAGTACTTATTCCGGATGATGTCGAGCCAGAGGCCACCATGGCCTTGCGAGATGCGCCAGAGCCATCGGGACAGGAGGGCGATATTCATGAGCTTGGAACACATGATACCGAGGCCGCCTTGTTCCCTAGGCTTGCAAATGTCAGGCCAGCTGACCGTATGATATTTCTGCTTATTGTGGTCGCCGGCCCAATAGAAGCGGGACTGGATTTTGGTGATCTCATGGTGCAGAGTCTCATGGAGGCTGTAGAAGCTCATGAGGAACAGGAGGAGGCTGGAGAGGGATGAGTTAATGAGAATGGTCCGAGCCGCCTTAGACAGCCATCTACCCTGCCAAGGTTCGATGCGTGTCTGAAGCTTGGTCACGGTCAGGCGTAGATCTGCGAGGTGAGCCGAGAGTCGCTAATAGGCCTTCCCAAGTAGGTCGTGGGGAATGAACCAAGGCGGCAGTTGAGCCGGTTAGCGATGGCAAGGGACTCGGCCTCAGAGTATCCCATCACCATCACATCACTCTTGTCGAAGTTTATCTTAAGGCCAGACATTTGTTGGAAGCAGAGAAGAAGGAACTTAAGATTGGGGATGTCCAACTCAAAGCCTTCGATCATGATGATGGTGTCATCGGCGTACTGGAGGAGGGAAATCCCAGAGCCGCCAGCCAGGTGGGGTGTGATCCCGCGAATGTGGTCAGCAGCCTTCGCTTTGTCCAGGATGGCGGCAAGCGCGTCCACCACCATATTGAACAGGAAAGGGGAGAAGGGATCGCCTTGTCTAACCCCACAGTGTGGGGAAGTAGGGGCCAATCTCCCCATTAATGTTCACGGCAGTGCGACCGCAAGAGACCATCTGCATAACCCTGGTAATCCAGCGGTCGTCAAAGCCCTTTCGGAGCAAAACTTCCCGAAGGAAGGGCCAACTAACAGTGTCATAGGCCTTATGGAAATCAATCTTCAAGAAAACCACCTTGAGGTGTTTAGATCGGACCTCATGGAGTACTTCATGAAGAACTAGCACCCCATCCAGGATATACCGCCCCTGAATGAAGGCGGACTGGTTGGGGTGGGTAATGTGGTCAGCGAGGAGGGTCACCCTATTGGCGTACCCTTTAGCCAGAATCCGGAAGATCACGTTGATGACTGTGATTGGACGAAACTGGCGGATGTCAGAGGCACCCAGAACCTTCGGGATGAGCGAAATGATTCCATAGTTGAGGCGCCCGAGGTCAATGGACCCAACATAGAACTCCTCGAAGATGGCCATGATCTCAAGTTTAATCACATTCCAGAAGGCCTGGAAGAATTTCACCGGAAGGCCGTCGGGACCCGGAGCGGAGGTGGGGTTCATGCCTCGAATGGCAGCCCAAACCTCGCCCTCGGAGAAAGGGGCCGTGAGGGCCGCATTCTCCTCATCCGAAACCAGCTGGGCATCGGTCCAGCAATCAGGAGCCAGGGAGAGGCCGCTCCTAGGAGCAGCAGAGAACAGGGATCTATAGAAACCGTCGACATGGCTACGAATGTCACGGGGGTCCTGCAGGAGGGAGACACCATCCCAGAGGAGGGGGATGGTGTTGCGCCTACGCCGGCCGTTCGCGATGGCCTGAAAGTAGGCCGTGTTCGCGTCGCCTTTCAAGACCCATTTTTGGGCCCCGCGGAGGCGCCAATACGCCTCCTCATCAGAGTAGATGACGGAGAGCTGGTCTTCTAAGTCGTAGTGAGAGAGCCACTCATCCGGAGAGAGGCCGCTGGAATCAGCACGAAGATCTAGGGCTTGGATGGCGGCCAACAAGGCCTTCTTACGCTCGCGGAGGTCACGCCCCAAGTTAGCGCCCCATCCCTTCATGAACTGTCGGCCACGCTTGGCACAAAAATGCCAACAATCAATGGCCGAGGGGGGACGAGGGTGGGGGTGACCACGGGCTTCCACCCAGCGGGTGCCAACAGCCTCCACAAAACCAATTTGGGACAGCCAAAATGTCTCAAAGCGGAATCGATGGGGAATCGGCGAAGGAGAGGAGGAGGGGCACGTGGTCGGAGCCGATCCTGGTGATGGCACGAAGGGAGGCAAGATGGCAACGGAGGTCCCGTTTCGGGGAAACTAGAACCTTGTCCAGCACGGACTGGGTTGGGGAGGCCTGACGATTGGTCCAGGTAAACCTGGCACCAATTCTATCAATCTCGCGGAGGCCGAGATCGGCAATGAAATCATTAAACATTTGCATCCGTGCAAAGTTAACGTTCGCGTTGCTCTTGTCCTCCGCGAAACGGAGGAGATTGAAATCGCCTCCAACGACCACCGGAAGAGAAGCTGCCTAAATTTTCCGGTGGATCTCCTCGAGGAAGGAAGCAGACCTACTATGGTCGGCCGGTCCGTAGACAATGATGACCTCCCACTTAAAATTAAGCGACCGTTCGAAGAGTTCCATGCTCAGAAAGAATTGCCCCCGGAGAAGCGGCCGAAATTTTCCGGTGGATCTCCTCGAGGAAGGAAGCAGACCTACTATGGTCGGCCGGTCCATAGACAATGATGACCTCTCACCTATAAATACTCTTTCTGTACTAGATGGAGAAACTATTAATGCACTGGATAAAAAAAGTTGTAGGTTGATTAGCACAGTGACATACCCTTTAGAAAAAAATCCAGATGAATGTTTTATAGCAAAATAAAAAATAAAGAAAAGAAACAAGAGTAGACGATGCGATGCCTATGAAACAAGTGTGGGTTTGGTGCTTGTGCTTGCCGTTGCTTTAGAATTTGTGATGCCTTGGTGTCCAGAAAGGAAAAGAATAAGAATCAAATAAAGGAAAACTCCACCGGCAGCTTATAAAGAATCAAATGAAGGAAAGGAACACTCCACCAACAGCTAACGATTGATCCCTGCCTCTCTTCCCACGACCTCTTCCCTGCGCGCGCCTACATATACCCTCTCCACGCAACCAGCGCCGGCAAAAACAGTATTGAGAGAGCCACGCCGGATTCGCATTCTCGATCATTGTCTTCCGTCGCAGCTTGATCATCGTCTTCGCTGCAGGGAGCCACACACCGGATTCACATTCGTAAGTAGTATGTACATACTTTTTCAAGCTTGTCCCCAAACTTTCGCAACAACAACTAACATCTGCATCTCGAAATGGTTCCAGCTGGCGTTGCGATGGACTTCGCCCTGGACGCTGCGCTCTGGGTGTTGGGCAAGGCTCTGGCCCCGGTCACGGACGGCCTGCTGGAGCCATGGGCGGCCAGCGCCGGGCTTGGCCACAACATCGACGCCCTCAAGATGGAGCTCCTCTACGCTCAGGGGATGCTCGACAACACGCAGGGCAGGGAATTTCGAAGCCCCGCACTCAAGGAGCTTCTACACAAGCTCCGGGAGCTCGCGTACAGGGCTGACGACGTGCTTGACGAGCTTGACTACTTCCGCATCCAGGACGCGCTCGAAGGCACTTACCACGCCACCGCCGACTTGGATGCACAGGGCTGCATTGATGGCCTCGTCCTCAATGCTCGGCACACTGCCAGGGCCACCGCTCATAAGCTCAGGCTCTCACCATGTTCGCCTGGTGCTAGTGCTAGCCATGGCGATCCCGGCGACGAAGCAGAAGGTGGGGGGAAACAAGGATGCCTGTTTAGCATCCGCACTCGTGGCAGGCATCAAATCAGCTCCCCACCAGCGTCACCCACCAACAATGGTGGATGCATTTCCAAGGTTATTTCTCGTGCTCGCAGCTCTGCCCACATTATCGGTAAGAATCTCACATGCTACTCTTTCCCGTCCGTCGACCACGATGACGATACCATGTTGGAACGACGGTTCCTTTGTGGCGCCTGGCAGTCCAAGGCAGTACAGAGAAATCATGTAGTGCAAACTCCAAAAAAGGAATTTGATAGGGTGGGGATGTCCCATAAGATGATAGAAATAGTGGAGCAGCTGAAAGCCCTATGTGGAAAGGTCTCCACCATCCTCAGTCTAGAGCTATTGGGTTCTAGTCGTACCTCTAACCAAGACAGTACTATGAACAGACCCAAAACCACCCCAAATATTGTAGAGCCTGAGTTATATGGGAGGGATGGCCAGAAAAAGAGCATCGTGGATGATATTACACATGGTAAGTATTGTACAGATGAACTTACTGTGGTTCCACTTGTTGGTCCGGGTGGTATTGGGAAGACAACACTCACACAACACATATTTAGAGAACTCGAGAGTTCTTTCCAAGTTTCAGTTTGGATATGCGTCTCTCTCGATTTTAATGCAGATAGGTTGATACAAGAGATTGTGAACAAGATCCCTAAAGTGAACGGTGAAAAGGATAATGCTAGCAACCAAGAGTTAATTGAACAAAGATTAAAATCTAAGCGGTTGTTGCTTGTTTTAGATGATGTGTGGACATATCATGAGGATGAGTGGAAAAAACTATTAGCTCCATTGAAACATAATGATGGAGAAAAGGGTAATGTGGTTATAGTCACTACATGAATTCCAAAGGTAGCAAGTATGGTCACCACAACTAATTCTTCAATCAACGTGGAACGTTTAAGTCATGAGGATACTATGTCTTTCTTCGAAGTATGTGTATTTGGTGACCAACGACCATGGGAAGACCATCCTGAATTACGTGATGTTGGGAATAGAATAGTAACAAAATTGAAGGGTTTCCCTCTTGCAGCAAAAACAGTTGGTAGGTTACTAAGAAACCAGCTTACCTTGGACCACTGGACAAGAGTTGCAGAAAGTAGAGAATGGGAATTACAGACCAACGACATTGACATTATGCCTGCCCTAAAGCTTAGCTATGATTATCTCCCTTTTCATCTACAACAATGTTTTTCCTATTGTGCATTGTTTCCAGAAGATTATGAATTTGGTAGCAAAGAGTTGACTCACTTCTGGATAGGACTAGGCATTATAAGGTCACATGATAAGGCCAAAAGAACAGAAGGTGTTGCACTGTGCTATTTAGATGACTTGGTAAATCATGGATTCTTTAGAAAGAATGAGAAAGAAAATGGTCCTCGTTATGTTATTCATGACCTACTGCATGACTTGGCAGTGAAGGTTTCATCATATGAATGCCTTTGCATATATAGTTCTAATGTGAGGTCCATACAAATTCCTGCATCTGTACGTCACTTGTCCATCATTGTAGAAAATACCGATGTCAAAGATATAATCACTTTTAAAGAATACAACAGTTATTTGAGTGCACTAGGTAAAAGATTGAAAGTTCAGAACTTACGCACTTTAGTGTTGTTTGGTGAATACCATGGAAACTTTGCCAAAACTTTTAGGGGTTTATTTAGGGAAGCTAGAGCCTTGCGCACTATTTTTCTGTCTGGTGCATCATATTCTGTGGATGCTGTGTTGCTGGACTTTTCAGAACTTGTCCATCTTCGCTACCTAAGGATCAAATCAGTTCGTAATAAGGACATGTGCTTACCTAGTGCATTGTTTAGATCCTATCACTTAGAGGTAATTGATCTAGAAAGTTGGGGCGGCAGCTTTGGTTCAACAAGTCAAATGAGCAGCCTTGTAAAATTGCGTCATTTTGGTGTGCCGGAAGATAGTCTTAAACTTCACTCTAGCATATGCGAGGTTGAGAAACTTAAATTCCTAGAGGAACTGAGGAGATTTGAAGTGGGAAAAGAAACCAAGGGTTTTGAACTAAGTCAACTAGGAGAACTGACAGAGCTTGGAGGATCACTTGGCATTTATAATCTCGAAAAGGTGCAGAAAAAAGACGAGGCAAATGAACTAAAACTGATACACAAAAACCACTTGCACAAGTTAATACTAGAATGGTGTATTGATGGACCTAACAAGAATGCAGAACAAGAAGAACATGTCATTGAAAGTCTCGTACCACACAGTAATCTGCAAGACCTATGCATTAGAGGACATGGAGGTGCTAATTGCCCATCATGGTTGGGCAGGTACCTCTCAGTTGAAAATTTAGAATCTCTTTCCCTATGTGACGTATCTTGGAGCACACTTCCCCCTCTAGGGAAGTTGGGGTTCGTTGCTGGTGAAGAGTGGCAGAGTCATGTCTCAAGCCAAAGTTTCCATATTTTGAAAAGGCTGGAAATAGTTAACATACCAAAACTACAAAAATGGGCTGGAAACGAACCTTGTCATTTGTTCTCTGTTCTAGAGGTGGTCATCTTTATAGATTGCCCTGAACTCGTGGAATTGCCATTTTCACACCCTAGTAGCTATCAAGCAAAGCACGACGAGAATATGTCTTGGTTTCCTAAACTACGGGAGCTCAAGATTATACGCTGCCCCAAATTGGCGTCATTGCCTCCAATTCCTTGGACCAAAGCTCCATGCTCAGTTGAGATAGAACAAACAGGACCAGTATTTGGGAAGCTAGTGTACTCGAAGAACTACAAATCGGAATTGAGTTTGAAAGTTGAGGGAAAAGACTGTCAGCATGGTGCGTTGTGGAATGGGCTGGCATTCCATAATCTAGCTGATCTGAAAGACCTGAAGGTGACGAAGTGCCCTCCCCTGCCACTGATTCATCTCCAGAAGCTAAAATCTCTCAAGTCCCTGTGGATAACCGGTATGAGCAACTCGTTGCTGCTGTTTGAAGGTGAAGGCTATAATACTGAATGCCCGCTTCCAGTTGAACATATACGGATCGAGGACTGTGGTACTGATGGAAAGGAACTGACACTACTGTTGTCTTATTTCCCGAAGCTCACTGTGTTAGTAATGAGAAGTTGTGAGAAGATAACAGAGCTTGGTGTGGCGGTGCTTCAGACGGAGATGACGACACCATCATCTTCAGGTAATGAAGTTGAAATTGAGCATGCACAAGATGGGCACCATCAGACAAGAGGAGAGGAGGTAGAAGATGCAGCAGCAGGAGGAGGTCTGCTGCTCCTACCTCGCCAACTACAGGAGTTGAACATCGATGCATGCAAAGAGCTGCGGTTACTCTCTGCTTCACTTGGCAAGGACAGCACACACGGAGGAGGGCTCCAGAGTCTCTGCTCCCTCCAATGGTTGGGCATATCTGGTTGCCCCAGGTTCCTCTCGTCCTATTCGTCCTGCGCCTCATCTTGTTTCCCCTTCCCGACCTCCCTGCAACAACTCATGGTGTGGCGCGTGGAGGGCATGGAGACGCTGGCTCCCCTCTCAAATCTCATCTCTCTCACCAGTTTATACATGTCTGATTGTGGGGATCTAAGAGGCGAGGGCTTCTGGCCTCTCATCGCCCAGGGCCACCTCACACGATTAAACATCTGTGGAACCCCAAAATTCTTCACTGGTTCAGAGCCCTCATGGCCGCATGACCAAGAGATTCCTTCCTCTTCATCCAAACTCGAAAATCTGTCGACAGATGACTGGGCGGGAGTCCTTACTGTGCCCATCTGCAGACTCCTCTCTTCCGCCCTCACTGAGTTAAACTTTTGTTACAACGAAGAGGTGGAGCGCTTAACAGAGGAGCAAGAGGAGGCCCTTTACCTCCTCAATAGCCTCCAGAAACTTGTGTTTTCTCACTGCAGGAAGCTGCAGCACCTCCCTATGGGGCTAACCAAGCTTGCCAGCCTCAAGATATTACAGATCCGGTGGTGTCCAGCCATTCAGTTGCTGCCCAAGCACGGACTGCCAAGTTCTCTACAAGAATTATATATCAGAAACTGTCCGGCCATCAAATCTCTGCCCAAGGACGGCCTGCCAAGTTCACTACGAAAATTACAAGTATTTGATGGCATCAGCGAGGAGCTTAAAAGGCAGTGCCGCAAGTTAAAAGGAACCATTCCAATCATCATAGACTATGCCATCTACTACTAATCCAAGGTAACTGACATTTGATGGCTTGTACTCATTCCCCACTTTCCCACCCTCAAATTCACGTTACTTTCCATAACTAATCTCGTAAGTAAGCATCAGAGTAGTTGTCTTTTTGTTTGCTTCACCGCAGTTACTGCCGTGCCATCTGAATAACCCACTTTTTTAATCTTCTGAATGTGCAGGGTTCTTCTCGGATTTGTACATTCTTCTAGCCTAGTCTTATAGATCCAGTTCTCTTTCTATCCAAGCACAGTTCATGAAGTTGCTGCCCTTGAAAGCATGAAAGTTTCAAATTATTATAGCACCCGTCCATTGTTATACTGGTTATGGTTAGTATATATATGAATAATTATCCCCTACTCCCGTACACCACTTCTTCAGCACTGTTTACAAATTTAACACGTCGATTTGTTGTGATGTGTCTTGTTATTTTGGTTACCTGAGAAAGTTTCCATTTCATATGTTTCAGTTGTTCTACTTACTATTGGAACTGAACAAATGCTTCCTTGCTTGCATCCATCCCCAACTCCCACCACTTTCCATCACATTTTCCTGATCCCACACACGTCAACATTTTCATTTTTATCTGTTTCGCTTACCGCATAATCTGAACAATGTGAGTTTCAATCTACCATTCAGGCCTCTGCTATGGAGCTCTAAAAATTGTTCTACCTTTGAAGAACCTTTGCACAATTTTGGACGCCAAGACCTTGTGTGGCATCGCCTACATAACTATGGTATGTATATGTAAGAACACCACTTTACCCCTTTGGAAGTTAATCCATGGTGACCCCACACGTTGAGTGTAAGACAATAAGTTTTGGGAACCAGCACAACCCTCTAGGGGTGGCTTATCTCATTATATATAATGGTTGTGTTACAATACGTACATAGGTACAGAAGTTATACATAGTCTAACACCCTCCCTCAATCTTAGCCACTTTCTAAAGAACTGAGAAGGGTAAGATTGCGCCTACAAGCCTCAAACTGTGGCAGTGATAAAGGCTTAGTGAAGATGTCTGCAAGTTGATCCTTAGACGAGATAAACTTGATCTGGAGTTGCTTCTGTGATACACGTTCCCGTACAAAGTGATAGTCAACTTCAATGTGTTTCGTTCGGGCATGAAATACTGGATTTGCAGAAAGGTATGTAGCACCGATGTTATCACACCAAAGAATAGGAGGCTGTGGTTGAGACAAACCCAACTCCTGAAGCAAAGACTGCACCCAAATAATCTCTGCAGTAGCATTAGCCACAGCCTTGTACTCAGCTTCAGTACTGCTACGTGACACAGTAGCCTGTTTCCGAGCACTCCAGGCGATCAAATTAGAGCCAAAGAATACTGCATAACCCCCCGTGGATCGCCTGTCATCTGGGCTACCAGCCCAATCTGCATCAGAGAAGGCCGAAAGGACCCGAGAGGAAGTCGGCCGAATATGCATACCAAAAGTCAGAGTGAACTGAACATAACGAAGAATGCGTTTAACAGCAGCCCAATGAGTATCTCTGGGAGCCTGAAGATACTGACAAACCCTGTTAACAGCATAAGAGATATCTGGTCTCGTGATCGTCAAGTACTGAAGTCCACCAACAATGCTTCTGTACTCTGTGGCATCCGCAGGAGACAAAAGCTCACCATCAACAGCTGTTATCTTGTCGGTAGACGACATGGGTGTGGTGGTCGGTTTGCACTTCAGCATGCCGGCTTTTTGTAACAACTCCAAGGAATACTTCTTCTGCGTAAGGACAAGACCAGTAGCACGAGAAGTGACCTCAACTCCAAGAAAGTAGTGAAGCTTCCCAAGATCTTTGACCGCAAAATCAGCACCAAGAGAGCAGACAAGAGCATCAGCAGCATACTGAGAAGAGCTGACAAGGATAATATCATCGACATATACCAAAAGATACATAGTGACTTCTGGCTTCTGTAGAAGAAATAATGAAGTGCCAGCAGTGGACGGCACAAACCCATGAGCACGAAGGGCAGAGGCAAGGCGGGCATGCCAGGCACGAGGAGCTTGCTTCAAACCATATAGTGCTTTGGAAAGACGACAGATATAGTCAGGACGATCAGGATCAGAGAAACCAGGCGGCTGTTTCATATAAACCTCTTCCTCCAAAAATCCATGTAGAAAGGCATTCTGCACATCAAGTTGACGAAGTGACCAACCACGAGAAACAGCAATGGAGAGAAGAAGCCGAATAGTGGTAGGCTTGACGACAGGACTGAAGGTGTCCTCATAGTCAAGACCATGACGCTGCCGAAAACCGCGAGCAACAAGTCGCGCTTTGTAACGCTCAATAGATCCATCCGAATGCTTCTTCACTTTGAATACCCATTTTGAGTCAATAACATTTACCCGTGATGGTGGAGGAACGAGAGTCCATGTCTTGTTACGAAGAAGAGCATGAAACTCCTGCTCCATAGCCTCTCGCCAATGTGGAATGCGCAGGGCAGCCTGATATGAGCGAGGCTCAGAAGATGGATCCGCAATAGCAGCAGCCAAACAAGCAGCCAACCAAGCAACCGTACCATCCGTACGTTCCTTAGGTTTGAAAATGCCACTGCGACTGCGTGTATGTGGTCGAGACACAGGAACCACCGAGGTCGACGGAGCAGCCTGCAACGGGCTGGAGGACGGCGACGTTGATGAGTCAGTTGGTGACGAGGAGCCAGGCACGGTAGCCTCGGACTCAGTCGGCGAAGAAGGCCGGCCCACCGGCGAAACCGGCAGAGCAGACGAAGCAGCTGGCGACTCCGGCATCCCAGACCGGGCCGATGGCGAGCTCGGCATAGTGGGCCGTGGCGCGGCCGGTGTCGCGGGCCGATCCGCTGATGAAGGCGACGTGAGGACCCGAGCCGCGGGCGAAGACGGCGTGACGGGCCGAGCCACGGGCGACTCGGCGGCCGCTGGTGAAAAAGGCCGAGCCGCTGGAGACTCAGCGATCACTGGCGTAGCAGACCGAGCAGTGGAGATGCTCGGCGCGACGGGCTCGTCGGGTGACCATGCATGGGCACGCGAATCGATGCCATGCAACATAGGGCGATCGACGTGCCCACCAGAAGACGACGATGATGATGGTGAATCCTCCAACAGCTCCAAACGAGCTCCACGTCCGGTTCCTGCACCATGGTTAGGTAACAGCAAAGGAGAGTATGCAACATCATCAAATTGGTCAGAAGCAACAGAGGATGAATGCAGGGATGGTGGTTCGACAGTGGACACAGGAAGGTTGGCAAAGGGAAAAACATGCTCATCAAACACGACGTCCCGAGATATATAGACACGATTAGTGGGAACATGAAGACATTTGTAACCTTTATGAAGAGAGCTATAGCCAAGGAAAACACACTTCTTAGAATGAAACTCAAGCTTGCGCTTGTTATATGGACGAAGATGCGGCCAGCAAGCACACCCAAATACCTTGAGAAAGGTATAATCAGGTTGTTCATTAAGGAGAACCTCAATGGGAGTCTTCATGTTTAAAACACGAGTAGGAGTACGATTGATGAGAAAGCATGCAGTGGTGAAAGCATCACTCCAAAACCGAAACGGAACAGATGCATGGGCCAAAAGAGTAAGACCAGCTTCAACAATATGACGATGCTTACGTTCGACTGAACCATTCTGCTGATGTGTATGTGGACATGCTAAACGATGAGCTATCCCAAGCGACTGAAAGAAGGAGTTGAGGTTGCGATACTCGCCCCCCCCCCCCAGTCCGACTGGACATGAACAATTTTGTGCTTGAGAAGACGTTCAACATGTTTTTGAAACTGAACAAAAATATCAAACACATCAGATTTGCGTTTAATAAGATAAAGCCAGGTAAAGCGACTATAAGCATCAACGAAACTGATATAGTAATTATGACCACTGACAGAAGTCTGAGCAGGACCCCATACATCTGAAAACACAAGTTCTAACGGATGTTTCACCTCACGACTGGACTCCGAAAAAGGAAGTTGATGACTCTTCCCCTGCTGACAAGCATCACACACTGCTACATCTTTATTACTAGACAAACTAGGAAGCTCATGACGACGCAAAATATGACGGACAATAGGTGTGGCCGGGTGACCAAGACGAGCATGCCACTGTGACGGAGAGACCCGAACTCCACTGAAAACGCGAGCGACGCCAGGATGCTCCAGACGGTAGAGGCCCTGGCACAACCGCCCACTAAGAAGAATGTCCCTCGTGCCCCGATCCTTAATAAAAAGATCAAAAGGGTGAAATTCACAAAGCACATTATTATCACGTGTGAGTTTAGGAACTGAAAGAAGATTGCGGGTCACAGATGGAACGCGAAGAACATTGCGAAGCTGAAGACTCCTATTGACATGTCTAGTGAGAAGAGATGCTTGACCAATATGAGAGATGTGCATACCTGCTCCATTGGCGTGTGGATCTTGTCGGAGCCATGATAGGGTTCACGAGTGTGAAGCTTCCCCATCTCGCTGGTCAGATGCTCTGTCGCCCCAGAGTCCATGTACCAGTGTGGATCGATGGAGTAGGACTGAGTGTGTCCCTGGTGCTTCTGCGGCGCGGGACGATCAGCCATGGCGACCTGACGGGCATTGTTGCGTGTATCTTTGCCGTCATTGCCAAGACCAAGGAAGCTTCGCTGGAAGCGCTTATGACACTTGGAGGCCCAGTGCCCATCGCGGCCACAAAGCTGACACACACGTGGACCGCCAGCCCCCGGTAAGGTCGCAGTAGGTGGGGGGGGGCCGAGGCGGGCGACGGTGGCAGCCCCAAGGGAGACCGGGGTGATGAAGAAGAGCGGCCACCCTTGGTGGCGACGTTGGCCGAGAGAGAGCCAGTGCCCCTGGTGCGGCGAGTCTCGACCCGTTGCTCAGTGAGAAGAAGCCGAGAGAAAACCTCGTGTGCCAACATGGGTGTCGAGTTACCCCGCTCGTTGATGATCTCGACTAAGGCATCATACTCCTCATCAAGACCATTGACAATAAACGAGTTGAACTCGGAGTCGGTGAGGGGCTGTCCAATGGAGGCCAATGTGTCGGCAAGGCCCTTGACCTTGTTGTAGAACTCAGTGGCCGCGGAGTCAAGCTTCTGACACTCTCCAAGCTGACGACGGAGTGCAGAGACACGAGCCTGGGACTGCGCTGCAAAGGTGCGCTCAAGGATGGTCCAGGCCTCATGAGACGTCTTCGCGAAGACAACAAGGCCGGCAACTGCTGGCGAGAGCGACCCCTGGATGGAGGAGAGGTTCGCCTGGTCCTGCCCTGTCCAGACGCGATGGGCCGGATTGTAGACCGGACCGTGCACGCTGTCTACCAGCGCGGGTGGGCAGGGAAGCGATCCGTCGACGTAGCCTAGCAGGTAGTGACTCCCCAAGAGCGGGAGAACCTGCGCACGCCAGAAGATGTAGTTGTCTGCGGAGAGCTTGATGGTGATGAGATGACCGAAATGAAACGGCGGCGGCGAAGACAATCCCATCGAGGAGGCTGCCTGGGGTGCAAACACCATGGAGGCAGCCGGAGGCACCGAAGCCGATGCGGGAGGAGGCGGGACCGCAGCCAGGGCGGGCGCCGCAAAGCTCGCGGCCGGTGCGGACGCCGCAAGGCCCGCGGCCGGGGCGGACGCCGCCAACCCCGCCAGCGGGGCGGTGTGATCCGCTCGCGGCAGGAGCGACGGGACGACGCCTGCGGAATCCGCAGCGGACGGCGGCGCCGCGGTGTGGACCACGAGGTCACGCCCGAGCGAGGGCGCCGGCGGCGTGGAGAAGACGGAGCCGATGCTCCTTGTCCCGATCGGAGCCGGAACGGAGACGGCATCGAGCGGGAGGTTGAGCAGAGCCGCAAGAGAGGCCGGGAGGAAGCCCGCAGCAGTGGAACCGGTGGTGGCGGCGCTCGACATGGCGGCGGCGCGATCGGTGGCGCGGCGGCGGCGGTGAAGGCGGCGGCGGCTGCGGCGGCGGTGCGGGTATTAGGGTTTAGAAGCGGAAGCGATCGTAACCTAGCGTGATACCATGTAAGACAATAAGTTTTGGGAACCAGCACAACCCTCTAGGGGTGGCTTATCTCATTATATATAATGGTTGTGTTACAATACGTACATAGGTACAGAAGTTATACATAGTCGAACATTGAGACATTTTGGTTTACTTTGGATTACATGTTACTGCATAGTCTGAATGATGTATGTTATCTTTCAATCTACTTCGCAGGGATCAGTCTTGGAGTTGTACATTCTTATAGCCTTGGAGAGCTCTCTCCTTCTACGAAAAAAGCTAAAAAACAGAAAAAGAAAAAAAGAGAAAAGAGAAAAAAAGAAAAAGAAAAAAGAAAAAAGAGAAAAAGAGAAAAGGGAAAAAATAAAAAGAAAAAAGGAAAAAGAAAAAAAAGAAAAAAGGAAAAGAAAGGAAATGCTTTAAAAAAAGAGAGTAAAGCTTTCCATCTGTTCAGTGTCCGCACGTGTGGTAGTCTTGTGACTTTATGTGAGGTGTTTGTGTAGTTGTTGTATGTTCTTTCACAGCAAAAGTAGTAATTCTAATTGTGTAGGGTTGTTTGTCTGATAGTTGTGTTGCATATTTGGAAATCAACATCCAGTAGTAACTCCCAACAAAAGGAAAGGGAAATGGAAATTTGCAAGGGAAAGAATTATATCCATTATGTGGTTTTTGTGTGGTATCTAGTTGAAAAGGGAGAAATATTAACTGACTATGAGTTCCGGGACTGAGAGAAGCTGCAGCGCCTAACCAAGCTTGAGATTACAGATCAGAGACTGTCCAGTTGCTGCCCAAGGACATCCTCTGAACCCTTCTGCAAGAATTAGTGATCGAGCGTTGTCCGTTCGTCAAATCTCCTGCCCAAGGACGGCCTGACAAGTTCACTATGGAAATTAGAAGTTTTTAGTGGCATCAGCGAGGAGCTAAAAAGGAAGTGCCGCAAGTTAAAAGGAATCATTCCTATAATCAAAGGCTACACCTAATCCAAGGTAAGATTTAATTCCTTGTTTGTACACAATCCCAGTTCTCACCCACAAATTTACATTACTTTCCGTAGTTATCTTTTTGTTTGCTCCACCGCAGTCACTGTTGTGCCGTCTGAATAACCCACTTGTTCTAATCTTCTTTATGTGTAGGGCTCTTCTTGGATTTATACATTCTTCTAGCTTAGCCTTGTAGACCCAGTTCTTTGTGTCCAAGCACAGTTCCTGAAGTTGCTGCCCATGCATGCATGAAGATCCCCCTTTATAGCATCCATCCATTGCTAAACTGGTTAGTATATGAATTATCATCCATTACTCCCATACTTCAGTTCATGCATTGTTTGCAAATTTAATCCGTAGTTGTGCCGTGCGGCCTGTGTCTCATTAATTTGGTTACGTCGGAAGTTTACCCTTCATGTTTTGAGTTGTTCTAGTTACGACCGGAATTGAACAAATACTTCCTTGCTTGTGTCCATTCCCAACTCCCACCACTTTCCATTGATTTTCCATGATCTCATCTCTCTCAAGGATTGCCTCCGGAGTTGTCTGCAATATTTGAGATCTCCTACTTTTATATCCAAGGACGACCTCCTAAGTTCACCAGAAGCATGACATGTCTGTGGTGACAGCAGCAAGGAGCTAAAAAAGGTAGCGTAGAAAAGGAACAATTCCAATAATGAGAGATGTTGAAACTTTTTTTCTTGAATTTTCAAGGGGGGGGGGGGGAGAGTTTCCCCCACCTGAATATATTAATCAAGAAAGCAAAAAAACCCCAGAGATTACAAGCATCAACCAAGATGCCTAGCAAGAGAATTACACAAGGGGGAACAGCAAGAACAAACTGAAGGGGGCACCGAGCTGCCCGCTCGTCCCTTGCTACCCCAGGGCCATTAACCAAGTATCAACATGGCCCCGGTCATCCGTTTTCAGGCGCCCACGCCACAGGAGAGCGTCTTCCCGGCAGCCCCGCAGCAACCGAGCGAGAGAGGGCCGCCGCCCCTGAAATACAACCGCATTCCTATGTTTCCACAAGTGCCAACAACAGAGCATGGTGAAGTCTCGGGCAGAGCCGACGACCGAGCTCGCCGAAGAAGCCAGCAGATCCAGGCAGTTAACCGCTGCGCCATTGACCTTGATGCCAACATGTCTCCAGAAAGTCGCCGCGAACGGGCAGGAGAAGACCAGATGGTCCGCGCTCTCCGGCTCCCTTTCACAGATTGGGCACCCGACCCCATCCGCTTCGACAATGTGCTTCTTCAGCAGCACATCTCTAGTGTGAATGCGTCGCTGCGCCATCAGCCAACAGAAGAATTTGACTCTGGACGGCACACACGCATCCCAGATGAACTGAGCCCAATGTAAGGTCCTCCCCCCGAACCTCAGCAGCCGGTATGCTCTGGCTGACGACAGGCGCCCACACGGGGCGGTGATGTGGATGAGCGACCGCACGTCCTCCCCGCCCCGGACCGGCGTGGTTGAGATCATGGTTGAGACCACGGCCAACTCCTGTTCCCCGACCCGTGTGAGGTGCGGCACAAGGTGTCGGCGGAGCCCATCGGCTCGTACTTGCCAGACCGTCACCTCCATCGAAACAGAGTGTGAGAAGAGCGCAGGGAATGCCGCCGCAATAGGACCGCATGGCAGCCAGCGGTCCCTCCAGAAGGAGACAGTGCGGCCATCCATCACCTCCACCGAAGAGAGCATGCGGTACAGGGGGATTAGCCTGGCTAGGACCACTCCCTGCTCTCCCAGGGCACGGCCACCATTTCCAAGCAGCGATCGCCCGTTTGCCTCCGCCCAGACCCAAGCCGCCCACCTCAAACGTTGAGCAACATGGAGCCTATGAACCATTTTCAGCAAGAGGCATTCATTTTGGGCCGCAAGGCTGCGAACCCCCAGCCCTCCTTCACTTTTCGTGCGGCAAACCCGGTCCCAGGCAACCAAGCATTGTGCTCCCGAGGCTCTCTCAGCAACATTCCACAGAAAGTCCCTCCGCATGGCATCCAGCTCTCTGATCAAAGCTGGGGGGAGGAGCAGGGCAGCCATGGCATAGGTTGGTAAGGCGTCCAGAACCGCGTTGATAAGGACCAAACGCGCAGCGGGTGAGAGTAGGCGCGCCGCCCAGCCAGCAAGATATTTATCGACTCTTGCGAGCATCGGCAGAAAATCTGCGAATTTCAGTTTTTCCCACGACAGCGGCAACCCGAGATAGGTTTGCGGGAAGGCTCCAACCACGCAGCCCAGCGCCCGAACGACCACATCCTGTGTCTCTTGATCAACATGAACTGGGACGAGCGTGCTTTTGGCAAAATTGATCCGCAGCCCAGTCGCCTCAGCAAACATATCTAGGATTTGACGGAGACGAACCGCGCCCTCCTCGTCCGCCCTCATGAGAACCAACGTGTCGTCGGCATATTGGAGCACAACGGCGGGGGAGCCGGGCACAAGCGGATGCCTCATGACTGTATCCTGACGGATCAGCTGCTGCAGCACGTCTGCAACGATCAGGAAGAGGTAAGGTGAGATCGGATCCCCCTGGCGTAGACCACACTTCATTGCAAACCATTTCCCAGGCACCCCATTCAGCAAGACCGCCGAGCGGGATGAATGGAGGATCTCGTCAATCCAGTCACACCAAACAGTCGGGAAGCCACGGACCTCCATGATAGAACGGAGACTCTCCCAGTTAACCGAGTCAAAAGCCTTGGAGAAGTCCAGCTTCAACACAACCGCAGGCGTTTTTCTTCTGTGGCAGCATTGGACTAATTCAGTGGCATAGACAAAATTTTCAGAGATACTCCTCCCTTTCACGAATCCAGACTGGTCTTCATCAATCAGATCCACAATTTGCTTTTGAAGCCTGGTCGTCAGCCCTCGGCACAATATCTTGACATCTCCGTTTTGCAGGGAGACAGGCCGGAAATCAGCCGGCGTCGGCACACCGGTTGTCTTGGGGAGGAGAGCCACATAAGCTCGGTTAATCCCATCCAGGGAGGCAGAACCGGACCAAAGATCATCGAACAGCCTCTGAAGATCATCAGCCACTTCGCGCCAAGCCGCCTGGTAAAAGGCAGGCCCCAGCCCGTCGGGCCCAGGCGCACTGGTGCGGTCCAGCGCCTCGACCGCGGCCTTAACTTCCGCGCGGGCGAATGGAGCGATGAGAGGCGGGCCGTCCACCCGCGCCGACTGGGCGTAAAGCCCAGAGAGGGAGAAACGCCAGACGGGCCGCCGCGCCCGAGCTAAGAGGCCGGTGAAGAAGCCCAGCAGCGCGGCGGCCTTTCCTGCATGATCCACCACTCGAACCCCTTCGACTTCCAGGGCGGCGACCATATTGCAACGACGGCGGTGAGAGGTGGACGCGTGGAAGAACTGAGTGTTCTCGTCCCCCTCGCAGACCGCCCGCCTCTTCCCGTGTTGGCGCCAGTGAGCACATTGGCGGCGGAGAATCGAGCTCGCAAGTGCCTGACGCGTGTCACCTCTCAGCGTTGATTCTTCTGCAGACAAAGAACGGTTTTCCTCCACAAAATCAAAGAACCCGATCAAGAACCGGCAGTCGTTATCAAAAGCAGGAATGAACCGGTGACGCTTTTTCCAAGCCTTGGATGCAAACCTAAATGCTTTCTTTTTGGCTGAAAGAACCCCAGCCGCGCCCGTGCCTCGGACCGAGTTAACCCAAGAAGGGAGAGTGGAAGGGAGGAAGAGGGGGTCGGTTAACCAAGCATTTTCGAAGAAGAACCGAGAGGGGGCGGGGACTTTGGTGGAAGCAGCCACCAAGAGTGGGACATGATCAGACGTGGTGCGTGGAAAGGAGGAGAGGGTCGAGTCGGGGAAGGTCGCGCCCCACCTATTGTCGAAAAACGCCCTGTCCAAGCGAGCCAAGGTCGGGGGGTTCTGCCGATTTGTCCATGTGTACAGACGATCCGAAAGATGCAGCTCGTGAAGGGCAGCAGAGTTTATCAAAGAGTTAAACTTAGCGGCACGCCTGACGTCAAAGCGATCATTATTTTTCTCTGACGGATCACGGATAAGATTGAAATCCCCAAGAACGAGCCAGGCATCCGAGACATTAGCAGGCAAAGCAACCATGTCTCCCACGAAATCATCCACGAGGGAGTGATCAGAGGGCCCGTACACAGTGGTAATCGTCATACGCGCGGCCGAGGAAGTGCAGGCCAGCGTGACAGTGAGAGAGAAACGCGATTCAGAGGAGGAAACCAGGGAGTAACGCGCAGGATCCCAGGCCGTCACCACACCTCCACAGCTCCCATCCGCATCCTTGGTGATAAACTCCGAGAGGCGCCCTGGAAGGAAAGTAGCAGCCTTGCGGGAGTCTAAGGCAGACAGCTTACTTTCCTGAAGGCAAACAAGACTAGGGTTGGCAGAGATCACAAGGTTCTTGACAACATCACATTTGTCCTTGGAACCCAAACCCTGGACATACCAGAACAACACACGGACAGTCCTAACAGAGTTACTTCCCATTACAACAACACGCACCGTAGCAACACGAATTAAGGGAAACACTAGCTAGTGCAGGAAAGAGCGAAGAAAAGATACAAGCCAGCCCGAGGGGAGGCGGATAAACGACGACTCACGGCTTGCCATCGCCAGAGCAGTGACAAAGGTAGGGCCGTTAATCATCAGCAGGGGCAGGCACCGGGGCAGTGGGAATGGAAGCAGCCGAGCGAAGCCCCGCCACCCTTTTCTTGCTTAAGGGGGCAAGAACGCCATCAAGGATCTTATCTTTCTCTGCCTTCGCCTTGAGCCTAGGAGAGCACCCCGTCAGAGCTTCTTTCAGGGCTTTGAGCCTGACGGCTTTGGCTTCGACGCTGACCCAAGCCGCACTCTCCTTCCCAGCCAGACGGAGACTGCGCCGGGCTTCGCCTCCAGCTCCCGTCACCTCGGCAGCAGGCAGGTCCTCGTCCAGCTCTACAATGGTCACCGTAGAGCGGGAGGTCATCGAGCCAGAGACGGGCGAATCGAGGATGAGAGGAGAGGCGGGAGGAGGGCCCAGGCGGGGAGGAAGGAGGGGGGGAGCGCTGCCCTGGCCGGGGAGAGGCGGCGCTCCAAGTACACGCAGCACCGAAGCGAGCCGCCGCCCGCCCCCACGACCGCGCCCCCGGAAGGGAGGAGCGTTGACGATGTTGCCGCGCCCCCGCCCTGCTGGCGTCCCCTGGAGGACGGGAAAGTTGTGTGCAAAAGGCGACGGGGGGTCATGGAAGAAGGGTAGGTACAGCCCATCTCTGGAGAAGGAGTCGGAGACGGCCCACGCGCGCATCGGTCAGACGGAGATCACCCGGACACCCCATCAATTGCCGATAGGCCAGATGTCATAGGGCACATCCCGCGGGTTGCAGAGGCGCACCACAACCCTCACCGTGGCCAGCTCGCGCCCCGCCAGAACCAGCGGGTCAATCTCAAGCACCTTGCCAAAGGGCGCGAAGGCCGCCGCGATGCCGACAGGATTCGGGTGCTCGGAGGGGAAGCAAGTGGCGGCGAGGAGGGCACACGTCCCCACATGCACCTCCGTGCGGGCATATTGCTCCTCGCGGTGGAGATCGATGCGCGCGCCCTCGTGCATGAAAGGTTGGTGGCGCATGGCTTCCTCACGGTCTGCCGGGGTGGCAAAGCGCAGGTACATGGCCCCGATCGACGAAGGGATGGTCTCGGGGAGGATGTGCCCGATGTCACGTAGGAGAGCAGCCTGCACCGCCACCGTGTCGTTGTAGAAGGCATTTGGAGGCTCGATGGTGACCACCGCGAGCCGCAAGGCCGCGGAGTAGTCGCCGTCCGGCATGAAGACCTCAACAGAGTCCGGGCGGCGGGACTCAGCAGCAATGGAGCGTCCCGACGACCGAGAGGACTCCGAGGCCTCCAGCGACCCCGTGATGGAAGTAGGAGCGCTGCCGGACCCTGACCCGTCGGAGCCGGGAGCAGGGCGCTCGGCCGCAAGCCCCTGACCATGGTCGCCGCTCAGGACCGGCTCGGGGTGGCTCGTCACCGGAGAGGAGGGTACGGGGGACGGCGGCGGAGAAGACACCACAGCAGAGGTGGAAATGTCGCGAAACCGCGGTTCCTTGCACACTTCAGGGACGCTCTCCGCCAATGAACTGGGGCCCCCAGTTTCGAACCCCCCAAGGAGGGGCACGTTAACCAGGGCCCGGGCAGCACGGGCGGCGGCAGAGGGGTACGGAGTGGCGGGGCGCCAGGCAGGAGGAGGTGGCGGCGGAGGGCATCGGCCTGGGTGAGGAGGTGCAGGTGGCATGGCGGGGCGAGGACTTGCGAGGGGATGCCATGACGCAACACAGTGATCCGGCGCGGTGGCCCGAGACACGGCAGCGTCGGCAACGAACAGGGTCGCGGCAGTCCCTGATGAAATGGAGAGTGGAGAGGCAGCGGAAACACCCCGAGAGCGATAGCGGAGGGATGAAAGGGCGCGGGGGAGGTTTTTGGCTATGGTTAGTGGAGAGGAGCGCGTCCCGATATGGGCTTCCCCTCGCACCCGCAGGGGTAGTAAACGCCGACGAGACAGCCGCCGCTGAGCCATCACTCCCCCTGCAGTCAATGCCCGGCGAACAGCCGCTACGGACAGCGGAGTTGTCGCACTGGGATGCGACCAAACTTGCCGGGAGATCGGGTGCAGGATGGGCAGGAGATTTCTCGGGCGTTCTGGACGAATCAGCGAGCGAAACGTTAGTCCGCGGTAGGGGGAGCAAACCGAGGGAATTAAACCCTGAGGGGATGGGGCACCAAATCTCTAAAAGCCTATGGCGGCTAGCCTTAGCCCCTCCCGCAGTAACACCCGCTTGGTGACCTCGGCCAGCCACGCGCGAAGCGCTAGCCACGCGCACAGCGTGCTCCCGGGCCCTGGCCGTAGCAGCGTAGGCCCCACTCTTAGAGACGAACAGCGCGAGGTTGATGGCGTGCAAGAGGCCAGGGCCGACGGCGACGAGGAACTCGACGACGGCGGGGCTAGCAACCTCGACAGAGAAGACCAGAGCACGGTCAGGGGAGGCGATGAGCTTTTCATCTGGCGAGCAGAAGAAGTAGGAGAGAAGGTTCGCTACCCCGCTCGCCGAAAAGCACTTCGCCGGGAAAGGAGCAACGACCCAGAGAACAGGGGGGGGGGCAGCACAGGGAAGGCCACCGTGTGTGAGGTGAGGAACGAGGCCAGCACACGCTGGCGGAAGGCAATGCCAGGACGCGGAACCGAGGCACAGGGGAGAGCATGGGACGAACAACCGACAGAGAGCGAGTTAGGGTTACCTCCAGGGCAGGAGCCAGCAGCCAGAGCGGCGTGAGGGTGGCTGGGGACGACTGCCGGACTTGGGGAGGACGGTGGAGGAGGGGCAGCAGCCGCGCCCGCGGACGCCGGGGGGTCGCCTGGCGGGTCGCCAGAGCCTTCACTCTCCATCATCTTTACTAATAAATTAAGTTCCTTGTTGAATTTCAATCAATGGTAACAAACAAGTTCCTTGTTAGAACTTCTGATCAGTTCCTACCCAAATATTTCTATCGTGTTTACTAATAAATTAAGTTCGAAAGCACCAGAGAAATTCTCTTTATGTTTTCATCACCACAATATTGTCATTTTCATCTGACCCCACACAGGTTAATATTCTCTATGTGCAGAGCCATTCTTGGATGCGCACATTCTTCTAGCCTTGCCTTGTTATGTCTTTCACGAAGTTGGCAATCCATCTGTAAATGCCTCCATGTACATAAACTGGTTAGTGTATGCATAGTCATCTGCTTTATAAATTTAATCTGTATGTAGCAGTTCTGCATGTTGTTCGCCTTTCATGTGTTTTGAGTTGTCATGGACCATGACTGAATACTAAAGTTCAAATGCTTGCTCATTTGTATCCAACCCTTCCCACCAATTTCAAGTTTTTTTAGACAATGAAAACTTTTATTACGCCTATCCCCTGCATCATAGATGCATATATAGCCTCACTTAATCTGAACCATGTCGTTTTCAGCCTACTTTGCAGGCCTCTGCATGGAGTCGCAAATTCTTCTGCCCTTGCATTCACACATAGTGTGTGCTTCATGTCCTTGGTGGTATCACCTCCCTGTGCAGATATGGTATGTATATGCAAGTCCACACTTTATACCTCATAAAACTAATCCATGATATTTACCTTGTTTCTTCATAACCCACAGGTTACACCCAAGTCATATTGCTTTGGTTGTGATTTCCTTATAACAACAAAATCTAAAGTGTTCCTTACCTCATTTAAATCTACTTTGCAGGGATCTGTCCTGGACTTGGGCTTTCTCATAGCCTTGTAGAAATCTCTTCATTCTTCTGGCAAAAAAAAAAGAAAAAGAAGAAAAAGAAGAAAAAAAGAAGAAAAGAAAAAAGAAAGCAAAAAAGAAAAAAGAGAAAAAAGGACAAAGGAAAAAAGAAAAAGGAAAAAAGAAAATGAAAGAAAAAAAAAGAAGTTTTTTACCTAAAAAATCCAAACATTCAAAGTTAACACATATTGTTTTGTGGTATCTTTAAAATGGGTAGTTGTGTCACTATATGATGTTCTTTCAAGAAAAAAAGGTAGCGGCATTGTTCGATTTCGAGTTCCAAACTTTCTTACTCAGAAATAGGACCTGTTGCCTGATAGTTGTGTTTAAAATTAGGAAACCAACAAGGGAGTATTAGGTTCTTGTAAAAGAAAAGAAAAGAAAGGAAAAGAGGAAACACGCGAACCAAAAGAAAGAAGAGTAAAACAGGGGAAATAGTAGCAGACTCCTTTGGGCTGGATTAATGAAGTATGCACCCTGCAGCATGTTAGACTGGACCTGAATTAATAAGGTATGTGTTATTTGCAAATTATGAGGTATGTGTTAGACTGGACATGAGTAAAATCTATTAAAATTACACAATGATTTATTTTGTAGATCAGCCTCCTTAGAAGCAAAAGTATGTGCAGAAGTTGTGGTTAGTTCAGGTTGTCTTCTGCCACTGCAATGGCCATAAAAGTAACGGTACTGTCCGGTGAATGCAATCTGTTCCAAGCACTTTTGTACCACAGCCAGGATTATATGTTTCTTGAACTGCATGTGCACAATGGTGAGTATATTTAGATTTTAGTTTATCTTTGAAATTCTCGCCTTGTGTGACATCCTTTATGACTTGTTCTGTACTATTGCTTTGCGGCAGTGAACTGAAACATCTTCAGCTTAGACTATCCGATCCACCCGTAAAAAAAAACTATCCGATGAATCGGAAAATGCTGCCATGAATATACTACCAGACCAAAATCCTCCTTCAGATGAAAGTAACAGTATTGTTCGGTGAATGCAATCTGTTCCAGGCGCTTTTGTAACAAAGCCAGGATTATATAATTCTTGAACTGCATGGTACACAATGGTGAGTACATTTAGACCTTAGTTTATTTCAGAATTCCTCGCCTTGTGCATCCTTTATGACTTGTTCTGTTCTGTTCCATTGCTGCAGTGACCCGAATCATCTTCAGCTTGGACTAGTTTAATCATCAATCGGGAAATGCGGCCATGAATATGCGATCAAGCCAAAACCTTCCTTCATATGGTGTGTGATGTACTCCGATCTAGTGATGTTCTCAGTTTGGTATCATAATGCAAAGTATTTACCTTAGCAAAATGGTGAGAAGTCCTTACAGTGTTTGTTGACGACCTCTTTATTAGCAGATAAAACATGGAAGGTACCGGCGAAATGGTTGGCATTTTCTTCACAAAAGGAAAATGCTGCCCATCTGGTTTGCATGGCGTCTTCAGTGTCTCACTCTGGAAATCCTACTCTGCTGGGTTCTCTTGAGAAAGGGAAACAAAGGGAAAATGTGAAAAAACCTAAAAAGGGAAGAAAGAGAAGTGGGGAATATAACATATAAAAGCAACTCTCCATCTGCCCACACTTTGCACAAGTGGGCTGAGATGTGCGAAATGCAGAGAGCCGAAGACCCATCCCTCAACCAAAACCCCTGTGGCTCCATGCTGTGGCGGTGTAGAGAATCGTCAGAAGTTTGGCATGCTGGCGAAGGGTGTTGGGTGAGTAGCGGCGATGCCAACGACTTGGTAGTGAGCGATCCATGGCGGCGGTGAAGGAAGAGCATAGAGGTGACATTCCTGTTTGGTCTGAGTCCGTGTTACCCCCCTTAAAGTTGAAGCCACATCCAGTGACATGGACTTCAGATATCCTTGCTGGTCAGGGGTGCTCGATAGAAGACACAGTCAACAGAGTGCTTCTTGATGTAGACTTTGGTACTAGATGAAGAACAGGTTCATCCGGGGTATTCGGTGGTCAGTTCATCGCAGCTAGAAGCACAAAGGTGTGTTCTGGTGCGCGGATGCGTGAGCGTGCAGGGATGGATGGTGTACAATGGTGAGTACAGTTTTAGACCTTAGTTTATTTCAGAAATTCCTCGCCTTGTGCATCCTTCATGACTTGTTCTGCCTAAAATCTAAAAAGCGGCCGCGCGCTGAACGGAGAGAACGAGCGGCCGAACGAGAGCCGCTCGATCTCGTCCCGATCGACGGCACGCTGTGTCCAGGTGTCCCTTGGTCAGTTGGTGGGGCCGCGCCGCTCGGACCCGCGCGTGGATCGGTCGCCTGGTCCGATTGCGCCGCGCCGCGCGAGATAAGCCCCCCGTGGGACCCACATGTCATAGAGTATTAGGCAGTTCTCCAGCGTATTAGCCGCTCGTGCGTAGTGGCCGATGGTTTCAAATTTTGTGCCATTACCCCGTCCACCCCCCCCCCCCACCTCTCGCCGCCCATTCCTCTTTCCCCCTCTCCCCCTCTCCCCCTTTGCTTTAGCTGTTGGTTGGTGCTCGGAGGCGGTTCCATCCGCCGGGTTGTGGTCGACGGCGGGGCGCGCCACGAGGGTCGTTGTCCGCGGCGGCACATGTACTGCTCCTACGCGCGCTCCTTGTTCTTCGTCCTGCTTGTTTCTCCACTAGCCCGCCCTCCTTTTTTCTGGTGAGGTCGCTCGTTTTTTGGTGAGGTCGCGGTCGTTGTCAGGGAGGTCGAGGTAGAGGTCGAACTCGAGGTTGCGGTTGGGGTTAGGGAGGTCGAACTCATTTTTCGGCGAGGTTGAGGTCACCCCCGCGGACTACTTCGTTTAGGAAACCGCCGGATTGGCAGGGGTGGGCTAGGGTTGTGCTCATCCCGTTGTTTTTGCGTTGCAGTAGGAGGGAGAGCTCGTGCATACACGTACGGGATGAGCGGTTCATGGAGGATGAGTGGTTCGCGGCGATAGAGCCGCGTCTGTGGATTGTAGCCTCGCGGTGGATCTGGTATTTTTGATTAGTGTTTTTCCCCCGCGGTGTGCAACTCTGTTCCCTTGCATGCAAATTAGGAGCAGTAGTAGACAATGTTTGAGATAATATAGCCAATCTGCCAGCCTTGTGGTGGTTCTTCTAGGTCATGTGTTTTCCCCTGTTGTGTGCAATCAGGGATCATTACCTGTGCAAATTAGTACCTATGCTTGCCAATTTCCCAATATTCTCTATCCAAGCTGCCAGCCTTTTGTTATTGATCTGGTGTGAGTGCCAGGTGTCGCCTGGGGAATGCGTTTGTTGTTGGTGTAGGTGGTTGTTGGATTTGAGCTCGAGGCAGACGTCCGCGGCTGCCCTCTGCTATCCTCCCTCTCTTTGTCTCGTTGCCGGTGGCGAGGTGGTGTCTAGGTCGACGGGCGGCGGATGTGGCGGGCTGCATAGAGGGGGAGCCCTTGCTGTGTTTTGCTTCGTTTTTGTGCGGTAGTGGTGGTGGTGGTTTTTGTCCCGCGATTCATCCTTGATTCGCTGTTCATGGCCGCTGCGGGAAGTTTATGAAATGGGTGGCTATGCATTTGCAGTTCTGTGAACTTGGTGTCTCTTAGTTGTGTTCGAGTTTGCAGAAGTTGCTGTGTAGTTGGTAGACACTTGTGTTCCAGTTGCACAAGTTGTTCGTTCTTAGTTGGATATATGCTTGAACTAGTTGGTATTCATTTTTTAGTCCGGTTGCACAAGTTGATGTACCCAGTTGGCTGATTTTGAAGTTGTTGTATAGATATTGTTAGATGTGCGTAATGTTGTGCGCAATGTATTGGCTGATTTGAAGTTGTTGTACAAAGATTTAGGTAGAGAGGATTTTCTATTAGTTGCACAAAATTCTATCCAGTTGGCTTCATTCATATAGTAGTTGGTTGTCCCTATGTTTTGCAGTTGCACCAGTTTGTGCTAGTTGGGTGTCTACACACTGTTCATTTGCACAAGTTGCCTGCTCAGTTGGCTGCATCACTTTTACTAGTTGGCTGTCCATATGTTCTACACCTGCACTAGTTGTCCCGCTTAGTCGGTTTGCTGTTTTGCACTAGGTTGACCGTCTATATGTTGTTCATTTGCACAATTAGTTGGCTGCATCCATATACTAGTTGGCTGTATATATGCTGTTTTTGAGTTGCACAAGTTGCTCTGCTTTTCGTATTCGAGTTGCCAATATGGTCTACCCATTCTGTCAGTCTTGTTGTGTATGTGGTTGTTTATGTGTGTTTCCCTTGTTGTGTGCAACCAGGGTCCATTATTTGTGCAAATTAGTTACAATGCCTGCCAATTTTCCAATATTGTATATTCTTGTTGCACAAGTTCTGTTTTTGTCCCAGTTGCACAAGTTATCATAATGAGCTTGTTGCCTTTAGTTAACTATTTTCTGCCTAGTTATTACTTTGCCATAGTTAAACTTTAGTTGGTTTATATGATTTCTCCTAGTCCTTCAAGTTTTATGCCGAGTTCATGTTGCTGTTTGTTAGATGTGCGCATGTTATGTGCAATGCAATGGCTGATTGAACTTGTTGTATATGTTTGTAGTTGCACAAAATTCTTCTCAGTTGGCTGCATCCATATATTAGTTGGTTGTCCATATGCTCTGCAGTTGCACTAGTTGTCTTGGTTAGTTGGTTTACTGTTCCTAACTGTTTGTACTAGCTGGTTGTCTACACGCTGTTCAGTTGCACAAGTTGCCTATTGATTTGGCTGCATCATTATACTAGTTAGTTGTCCATGTGTTTTACAATGGTATTAGTTGCCCTGCTTAGTTTGCTTGTTGTTTTGTGCTAGGTTGTCTATCTACGCGTTCTTCAGTTGCACAAGTTGCCTGATTAGTTGGCTGCATCCATGTACTACTTGGTTCTGTACTTCATTTTGCGCATCTTCTAACTATGTTTTCTTTTCTTGTATTTTCCCCACAGGCTAAAAATGGTTATAATAGGAGGAGGAGCTGATGGCAATGAAGGAGATGTATTTTTCTCATTTTTTCTGCATATTTGAGTTGTTTTCAACTTATCCATGTATGCTTATATCCTTTTTTTCATGTTTTTCTGGTTGCTTAATTAGGGTTCTGGAAGTCAGTCCCTTTGCCGAAGGACAAAGTGTGCTGCTAATCGCCAGCCACGCCCAAAACGTACTGTTGAGGAGGGAGAGGAAGTTGAGGTAAGGGCATGCTGATTACACATTCACCTTATTTTGGGTCATATAATAATTTTTTTCCCACACCCATGTTTTTTTTTATTTTCTTAGGATGTTGATCGGTTTTGGGTTGTAAAGCGGACTAAACGTGCAGCAGCAGCAGGGCGAGCTGAATTATCTACTAGGGTAAGTAAATCCTTGAATATCAATGCTTCTCGGGGTTTTAGGGGCTGATGAATTTATGATGCAGTTGGCACAACTTTTTTTTGTTCTAGTTGCTCAATTACCATCTTGTAGTTGACATCACTAGTCATCTTGATGTACATATAGTTTTCACAGAAGTTGACATCTTTGTAGTTGACATCATTTGTCACCATTTTTGTGCAGGCAATAGTTGGTGGAGGAGCTGCCTCATCTTCCGCAGCAGATGCTGAGGTATGTGGTTTTTTGTGTGTGTGTTTATGAGCTATTGAATTGTTTCTTGCAAACCTGTTTTTTAGTTGTTGTTATCTTCTTCCCAACATCATGCTTTATCGTTGCACATCCCCTAGAACTTTCTGTAGTTGTCAGGTCTAGTATGTTTTTCTAGTTTTCTTGCTGTTTGCACACTGGTAGTCTTTAGTTGCCATGATGAGCTTTCTTGGTTGCACAAAAACGCCATATCAGTTGGTATGATCCATTTTATGTTTATATAGTTTTTTGCAATACTGATCCACACGATCATCGCTAGTTTTTTCATAGTTCAGTTTTCTGTCCTGTGTTTAATTTTTTCATCATCAGTCCAGCGTTGAAGGAGTTGAGGTGCCTGCCTGGGAAGATGTGGAGCGACCATCACAAGCTGGCAGGTTAAGGGCATCACCAAGGCGGTTTGTGAAGTTCAACAGCTTGCTATCCCCGCCACAGAAGTCAGAGCTAGTTTCAAGGTTGTTTGGGGGCCTCTTGAACTTATCAAATACACTTCCAGGGGACTTCAGTAAATTCCTGGTGCAGTCCTACCAGCCAAAGACATCTGAAATGGTGTTCCCAGGTAGGGGAAGTATCCGTGTCAATGCTGACAGTGTTCAAAGGGTGTTTGATCTTCCTAAAGGGGTCTAAAAGTCAGTTATAAAGTTGACAAGGATACAACTAGGAGATTCAGAGAGACTTTCAACATAACTGGAAGTTCTCATCCCCAGATTAGTACATGGACCAAGATGATTTCGGATATGGGGGGAGAACGGATGACACATTCTTTATGGCTTGGCTTGCGGTTGCATTCAACACTTTTCTAGCACCAACCACTGCCCTGAGGCTGAGCCCAAAGTGCTACGGACTCGTGCTAGATCATGGAAACCTCAAGAACATGAATATCTGCCTTTTTGTAGTAGAACACATCAATGAAGCTTTCCGGAACATGGACCACGCGAAGCATGTTAGAGTTATAATATAAGTCATGTACCCCTTTGTATTTATCCTGTTGTATAAGGGGTTTCCTGCATATGTTCCACACATGTACATGTATATATATCGGCCTATGGCCTCATGGGAATACAAGTTGCATATTCCTAACATGGTATTAGAGCTAGGTCAATTTTTTGCACGCTGCAACTCGTGCTATTGATCCGTCGACCGTAGCCGCCGGCCTCGATCTCTTGTTTCCGCTCGTCTGGCTCCCGATCGAAGCTCTCCCTCGATCTCCCGGAGTCTCCCGTATCGGATCGATCTAGTACGGCTTGTCTCGTTCCCGATCGAAGCCCCCCCCTCGATCTCCTGGAGTCTTCGATCGGATCGATCCCCAACCGGCCTCGCTCCCCAGCCGGCCCGCTCGTCCCGCTTGGCAGCTGGCCTGCTAGTCCCGGTTGTAGCTCCCAGCCGGCCTGCCCGCTCGTCCTGCTTGTAGCTCCCAGCCAGCCGGCCTGCCCGCCGTCCTGCTTGCAGCTCCCAGCCAGCCGGCCTGATCTCCTGCTCCCGCCGGCCCTGGTCCCTGCGTTTCTTCAGCCGCCGACTGCCAGCTGCCCCTTGATAAAAAAATGTTTGCTGCATCGGGCTATGTTGCTGTCCCTCGCTGTCCGGTGATCTTTGATGGTACTAACTACACCGAGTTTACTGGGTTCATGCGCATTCACATGCGTGGCATCCATCTCTGGGGTGTTCTTTCTGGCGAGGTCTGCTGTCCGCCACATCCGGTTCCTCCGGTTGCCCCTATTCCGCTGACTCCATTGGTTCTTCCTACGGATGCTAATCGGGCCGCCAAGGATGCGGCTAAGCTTGCTGATGAGGTTGCTGATCGTGCTTATGATGAGAGGGTTTTGGCTTATGAGGAGGCTCTTCAGACGTATCATGGTGCTCTGTTTGTTTACACCTAGTGGCTTGATGATGATGCTCGTGGTGCAGCTGTTCTCACTGCTAGTGTTCTGCCTCAATTTGCTTCTGAGTTTCTGGGTCTTCGTACTGTCTTTGAGATGTGGACCAGTCTTCGTCAGCGCTATGAGCCCTCTGGTGATGCCTTATACCTTTCTGTGGTCCGTCAGGAGCATGCTCTTCAGCAGGGTGACTCTACTGTTGATGACTTCTATGCACAAAGTTCTGCTATCTGGCGCCAGCTTGATTCTCTCTGCAGTGCTGGTTGTCGTACTTGCCCCTGTTGCCAGGCTATCCAGGCCAATTTGGAGTTTCATCGCGTCTACGAGTTCCTGTCTCGGCTCCGTAAGGAGTTTGAGCCCCGGCGTGCTCAGTTGTTTGCTCGTGGCCGTATTTCTCTCATGGAGGCGCTTTCTGAGATTCATGCGGAGGAGACTCGCTTACAAGGTGCTGGTTTGCTGGAGGTTCCCTCTGTGCTCGCTACTCGGTCTTCTTCCACGCCACCTGCTGCACCGACCCCTTCTCGCTCGAGTGCTCCGCCGCTCTTGCCCACTCCTTCTGGAGGCTCAGGTCGCCCCGTCCACATTGCGATTACTGCAACAATGATGGTCATATTGAGTCTCAGTGCTACACGAAGAGGAAACACCTGCGCAAGGCACAATCATCATCTTCAGGGACTTCGTCATCTACCTCGACAGCTTCAGCCATTGCTTTGACTGAGCAGGATATTCTGAGACTTAAGCGTCTGCTCGCGGCTTCAAGTTCTTCCTCGATGGGTACTGTTGGTTCTGTGACTGATGCTTCCCGCACTGAGCAACCGCCCTCTACACAGTCAGGTACATCCCCATGGGTTCTGGACTCTGGAGCTTCTTTTCATATGTCTTCTCATTCTTCCACTTTGTCCTCTCTTCGATCACTGGATTCTCCTGCTCATGTCTTCACTGCTGATGGTACTCCACTTTCTGTTGCTAGTAGAGGCAATCTTACCACTCCTTATTCTGTTCCTGATGTTGCTCATGTTCCTCGACTTACCATGAATCTGTTTTCTGCCGGTCAACTTACTGATTCTGGTTGTCGCGTCATCCTTGACGTTGACTCTTGTTCTGTCCAGGACCATCGCACGCACACTCTGGTTGGGGCTGGCCCTCGCCGCCGTGATTCTCAGGGTCTTTGGGAGTTGGACTGGCTTCATGTTCCTTCCGCTGCCACCATCATCGCCAGTTCCTCCGCTTCAGTCGCCTCCGTTACTGGTTCCTTCAAGCAGTGGCATCATCGACTTGGTCATCTGTGTGGTTCTCGGTTGTCGTCTTTAGTTCGTCGAGGTCTTCTGGGGTCTGTCTCAGGAGATGTCTCTTTAGAGTGTCAGGGTTGTCGTCTTGGCAAGCAGATTCAGTTACCATATTCACATAGTGAGTCAGTGTCTAAGCGTCCTTTCGATTTAGTCCATTCTGATGTATGGGGTCCGGCTCCTTTCGCTTCGAAAGGTGGTCATAAATACTATATTATTTTCATAGATGATTTCTCTCATTACACATGGCTTTATTTCATGACTTCTCGTAGTGAGGTGTTGTCTATTTATAAGCATTTTGCTGCCATGGTTCATACTCAGTTTTCTTCACCCATTCGTGTTTTTCGTGCTGACTCCGCTGGCGAGTATATCTCTAAGATGTTGCGTGGTGTTCTTGCGGAGCAAGGAACTCTCTCTCAATTCTCTTGTCCTGGTGCTCATGCTCAGAATGGTGTGGCTGAGCGAAAGCATCGACATCTTCTTGAGACGGCTTGTGCATTGATGATTGCTGCCTCTCTCCCGCCTCATTTTTGGGCTGAGGCCGTCTCCACCTCCACCTATCTTATCAATATACAGCCTTCCGCTGCTCTACAGGGTGGTGTTCCTTTCGAGCGTCTTTTTGATCGTTCTCCCGATTATTCGATGCTTCACTTGTTTGGTTGTGTTTGCTATGTTCTTCTTGCTCCTCGTGAACGCACCAAACTGATCGCTCAGTCTGTTGAGTGTGTCTTCTTAGGATACAGTGATGAGTATAAGGGCTATCGTTGTTGGGATCCTATCGGTCGTCAGATGCGTATCTCTCGAGACGTGACTTTTGATGAGTCTCGTCCCTTCTACCCACGCCCATCTTCCTCGACTTTTTCAGTGGAGGATATCTCTTTCCTCACCTTTTCTGACTCACCTATCACCCCCGTCGAGCCTGTGCCTCTTCGTTCCACTCCCTCTGCTTCTCCACCTCCAGTCGATTTGCAGCCACCATCTTCCTCGGTCTCCTCGCCTAGCATGTCACCGGATTCTACACCTTCATGTCCGGTGACTTCTTCGTCGCCACCCCCCGATTCTACCTTGGCGATTCCTCCTTCTATTATTCCATCTTTTCCTTAGCATTACACTCGTCGTTCATGACCTATGGATGCCTCTGTGGATGAGTCGTCATCTTCCTCTCAGCCTACTTATGGCTTGTGTTCTCGTCCTTGTCCGCCTATTGATCGCTTTGGATTTCCCACCGCTGGTGCTGCTGTTCTTGAGCTGACTTCTTATCATCAGGATGTTGTTCATCCTGAATGGCAGTTTGCGATGGCAGAGGAGATTGCTGCTCTTGAACGCACTGGTACCTGGGATCTTGTTTCTCTTCCTCCTGGAGTCCGTCCCATCACTTGTAAGTGGGTCTACAAGGTTAAGACTCGCTCCGATGGTTCTCTTGAGCGTCACAAAGCTCGTCTTGTGGCTCGTGGTTTTCAGCAGGAGCATGGTCGTGATTATGACGAGACTTTTGCTCCTGTGGCCCATATGACCACCGTTCGTACACTTCTTGTCGTTGCCTCTGCACGCCACTGGTCTATCTCTCAGCTTGATGTTAAGAATGCCTTTCTTAATGGTGAGCTGCGTGAGGAGGTGTACATGCAGCCACCACCTGGGTATTCTGTTCCCGACGGCATGGTATGTCGTCTTCGTCGCTCTCTCTATGGCCTTAAGCAAGCCCCCCGTGCCTGGTTTGAGCGTTTTGCCTCTGTGGTCACTGCCACTGGTTTTTTAGCAAGTGCTCATGATCCAGCATTGTTTATTCACCTTTCTCCTCGTGGTCGGACTCTTCTTCTTCTCTATGTTGATGACATGATCATCACTGGGGATGACCCCGAGTATAGTGCCTTTGTAAAGGCTCGTCTTAGTGAGCAGTTTCTTATGTCTGATCTTGGACCTCTTCGCTGCTTTCTTGGGATTGAAGTCTCTTATACCTCTGATGGCTTTTTTATATCCCAGGAAAAGTATATCCAGGATCTTCTTGCTCGTGCTGCTCTTACTGACGAGCGCATTGTTGAGACTCCTATGGAGCTCAATCTTCACCTCCGTGCTACTGATGGTGATCCTCTCCCTGACCCGATGTGTTATCGTCATCTTGTTGGCAGTCTTGTCTATCTAGCTGTCACTCGTCCGGACATCTCTTATCCGGTTCATATTCTGAGTCAGTTCGTCTCTGCTCCCACATCGGTTCACTATAGTCATCTCCTTCGTGTTCTTCGATATCTTCGGGGCATGATCTCTCACAGTCTATTCTTTCCTCGCTCTAGTTCTTTACAGCTTCAGGCCTATTCAGATGCTACGTGGGCTAGTGATCCTTCAGATCGCCGTTTACTTTCTGCTTATTGTGTTTTTCTTGGTGGTTCTCTCATTGCCTGGAAGACGAAGAAACAAATTGCAGTTTCCCGTTTGAGTGTCGAGGCTGAGTTGCGAGCAACGGCTCTTTTGACGGCAGAGGTGACTTGGTTATGGTGGTTACTTCAGGATTTTGGTGTTGCTGTCACTACACCGACTCTGCTCTTATCTGATAGTACATGTGCTATTAGCATTGCCCGCGATCCTGTGAAGCATGAGCTCACCAAGCATATTGGTGTTTATGCTTTCTATGTGCGCGCTGGTGTGCAGGATCAGGTTATTGCTCTTTAGTATGTGCCTTCTGAGTTACAGTTGGCGGATTTCCTGACGAAGGCCCAGACTAGAGCACAACATGGCTTTTATCTCTCCAAACTCAATGTTGTTCATCCACCATGAGTTTGAGGGGGGGGGGGGTGTTAGAGTTATAATTTAAGTCATGTACCCCTTTGTATTTATCCTATTGTATAAGGGGTTTCCTGCATATGTTCCACACTTGTACATGTATATATATCGGCCTATGGCCTCATGGGAATACAAGTTGCATATTCCTAACAAAGCAAACTGTTTGTTGTTGCTTGTATCACTTGATGGTGAGTGGAAACTAGCACTTCAATGTGTTTTTCTTCTTTTTGTGCAGTCATAGTTTCTGAAAAATACCCCATCATAAAAACTGAAATTTGGTTTCTCTTTTTTGGTTCTGCGGTAGATCCTGTATCTTGACGCGCTCGTTCATGACATCCCAGTAAGCAACTGTGCTATAGATCGAATGCATGGGACAGTAACCTAATTGCCAAGGTGATCAAGAAGGACACGATCTCTCCTGGTGTGTTCGGCAAATTACAAGTGAGTTCCCTTTTTTTCAACAGTGGCTATTTTTATGTTCTATTCATTTCTGCCCAGTTTTAATTCCTTGGTAGGTGCATATATGATTTTGAGACTAGCTTTTCGACACTTCTTGGTAGTTGCGCAAAAACTGTAATCAGTTGGCACAATAATGCGTGTAGTTGCATAGCTTGTAGCTCTAGTTTGGCATGTGGTCACATGTTTCAAGTTGCACAGTTTTACTTATCTTGTTGCACAGATGTGTGACAACAGTTGGCAGAAAATTCAATTGCTGATTGAACTAGTTTTTGGTTTAGTTGCACAAAATTCTACCCAGTTGGTTGCATCCCTTTTTTTAGTTGGTTGTTCACATGTTCTGCACTTTGCATTAGTTGTCTTCCCGTTTGCACTAGGTTAGTTGTCTATTAGTCTGCTTAGTTGGGGGTTTGCTGTCCTTATGCTCTATAGTTGTTTGCATATGTTGTTCAGTTGCACAAGTTGGTAGAAGTTTAGGTAGACATTTTTTGGTAGTTGCGCAAAAACTGTAATTAGATGGCACAATAATGCCTGTAGTTGCACATCTTGTAGCTTCTAGTTTTTGGCATGTGGTCACATGTTCATTTTTGTATAAGACATCATATGTTTCAAGTTGCACAGTTTTACTTATCTTGTTGCACAAATGTGTGACAACAGTTGGCAGAAACATTTTTTTCAGGTGACCTCTTGGGGTGCACTTTTTTTGGTTTAGTGCAGTTGCATTCATCTAGAATCCTGTCTGCCCAGCATTTTTTGTTGTAGTTGCACAAGTTATAACATTCTGTTTTTCCTTCAACACAATATCTACTTTGATAACCTTGTCCTCTTCTTTTTTCCCTTTTTACATCAGCTTAAAGAGGAGTATAGGGGTACGGAGCAGACACCGTTGTTTGGTGGTCTTTTGCAAGCTCGAGCATTCGTTGCATCCAAATTACCACTAACGTACAATCCCCAGGTAAGCCTTTTGCATAAATCAGTTTCGATCATTTACCAACATTTCTTTTTTAAAACTGTTTATAATTGAATGAGTACTCAATTTTTTGATGCAGAAAAAGGCAAAGATTGCTAAAGTGGTCAATGACTTGTGCAAGGAAGTAACTGAACAGGTTGACACCTTCATTGAAGCAGTTGCCAAGATCGATGATGAGGAACCGGATGTTGATCCATATGTACAGCAGACATCAACGGGAACCGCTCCGTCACACCATGCTCCAAAAAGGAAGAGACGGGTTTCACCTATACCAGAAGAAGAAGAGTTCGATGAGGAGGAGTCAGACGAAGATGATGAAATGGAAGTACCACAAGATGTTGAAGACGATGGGGAGACAGATGAGGATGAATCAGAGGAGGATGACAAAGAGGAGGAGGACCAAGAAAAAGAGGATGATGATGATGATGATGATGAGGAGGAGGAGGAGGAGGAGGAGGA
>NC_041380.1:134226280-134283828 GCF_002162155.2 Triticum dicoccoides
AGAGGAGGAGGACAAAGGAAAAGAGGACAAAGGAGAGGAGGAGGGCAAGGAAGAAGATAGTGAGGCAGAGAAGGAGGAACAAGAAAATGAGGCCAAAGAAGGAGATGGAAACAAAGCTGCAGCAATCGATGGTAGTGAGACTTTCTCACCCGTAGCGAAGCTGAAGTCCGTCCGAATCATGTTAGCAATTGCCACATTCTATGATTATGAGATATGGCAAATGGACGTCAAAACGACATTCCTTAATGGTTTCCTTAAGGAAAAATTGTATATGATGCAGCGAGAAGGTTTTGTCGATCCTAAGAATGCTGACAAGGTGTGGAAGCTCCAACGCTCAATCTATGGGCTGGTGCAAGCATCTCGGAGTTGGAACATTCGATTTGATGAGATGATCAAAGCGTATGGGTTTACGCAGACTTATGGAGAAGCCTGTGTTTACAAGAAAGTGAGTGGGAGCTCTGTAGCATTTCTCATATTATATGTGGATGACATACTATTGATGGGAAATGATATAGAATTCTTGGAAAGCATAAAGGCCTACTTGAACAAGTGTTTTTCAATAAAGGACCTTGGAGAAGGTGCTTATACATTAGGCATCAAGATCTATAGAGATAGATCGAGACGCCTCATTGGTCTTTCACAAAGCACGTACCTTGACAAGATATTGAAGAAGTTCAATATGGATCAGTCCAAGAAGAGGTTCTTGCCTGTATTGCAAGGTATGAGATTGAGCATGGCTCAATGCCCGACCACGGCAGAAGATAGAGAAAAGATGAGTGTCGTCCCCTATGCCTCGGCCATAGGGTCTATTATGTATGCCATGCTGTGTACCAGACCTGATGTAAACCTTGCCGTAAGTTTGGTAGGAAGGTACCAAAGTAATCCCGACATGGAACACTGGACAGTGGTCAAGAATATCCTGAAGTACCTGAAGAGGACTAAGGATATGTTTCTCGTTTATGGAGGTGACGAAGAGCTCGTCGTAAAGGGTTACGTCGATGCTAGCTTTGACACAGATCTGGATGACTCCAAGTCACAAACTGGATACGTGTATATTTTGAATGGTGGGGCAGTCAGCTGGTGCAGTTGCAAGCAAAGCGTCGTGGCGGGATCTACATGTGAAGCGGAGTATATGGCAGCCTCGGAGGCAGCACAAGAAGCAATCTGGATGAAGGAGTTCATTACCGACCTAGGAGTTATTCCCAATGCGTCGGGCCCGATGACTCTCTTTTGTGACAACACTGGAGCTATTGCCCTTGCCAAGGAGCCCAGGTTTCACAGGAAGACCAGGCATATCAAGCGTCGCTTCAACTCCATTCGTGAAAATGTTCAAAATGGAGACATAGATATTTGTAAAGTGCATACGGACCTGAATGTCGTAGATCCGTTGACTAAACCTCTTCCTCGAGCAAAACATGATCAACACCAGAACTCTATGGGTGTTCAATTCATCACAATGTAACTAGATTATTGACTCTAGTGCAAGTGGGAGACTGTTGGAAATATGCCCTAGAGGCAATAATAAAATGGTTATTATTATATTTCCTTGTTCATGATAATTGTCTATTGTTCATGCTATAATTGTATTATCCAAAAATCGTAATACATGTGTGAATACATAGACCACAACATGTCCCTAGTGAGCCTCTAGTTGACTAGCTCGTTGATCAACAGATGGTCATGGTTTCCTGACCATGGACATTGGATGTCATTGATAACGGGATCACATCATTAGGGGAATGATGTGATGGACAAGACCCAATCCTAAGCATAGCACAAGATCGTGTAGTTCGTCTGCTAGAGCTTTTCTAATGTTAGTATCATTTCCTTAGACCATGAGATTGTGCAACTCCCGGATACCGTAGGAGTGCTTTGGGTGTACCAAACGTCACAACGTAACTGGGTGGCTATAAAGGTGCACTACAGGTATCTCCGAAAGTGTCTGTTGGGTTGGCACGAGTCGAGACTGGGATTTGTCACTCCGTATGACGGAGAGGTATCTCTGGGCCCACTCGGTAATGCATCATCATAATGAGCTCATTGTGACTAAGTAGTTGGTCACGGTATCATGCATTACGGAACGACTAAAGTGACTTGCCGGTAACGAGATTGAACGAGGTATTGGGATATCGATGATCGAATCTCGGGCAAGTAACGTACCGATTGACAAAGGGAATTGTATACAGGATTGCTTGAATCCTTGACATCATGGTTCATCCGATGAGATCGTCGTGGAACAAGTGGGAGCCAACATGGGTATCCAGATCCTACTGTTGGTTATTGGCCGGAGAGTTGTCTCGGTCATGTCTGCATGGTTCCCGAACCCGTAGGGTCTACGCACTTAAGGTTTGATGACGCTAGGGTTATTAGGAAGATTTGTATGTGATTACCGAATGTTGTTCGGAGTCCCGGATGAGATCCCAGACGTCATGAGGAGTTTCGGAATAGTCCGGAGGTGAAGATTTATATATGAGAAGTCATCATACGGTCACCGGAAATATTCGGGGGTATACCGGTATTGTACCGGGACCACCGGAGGGGTTCCGGGGGTCCACTGGGAGGGTCCACCTGCCCTGGAGGGCCTTATGGGCTGTAGGTGGAAGGGAACCAACCCCTAGTGGGCTGGGCGCCATCCCCCCTAGGGCCCATGCACCTAGGGTTTGGGGGAACCCTAAAGGGGGGCGCCCCCTTGCTTGGGGGCAAGCCCCCTCCCCCTTGGCCGCCGCCCCCCCTCTAGATCTCATCTAGAGGGGCCGGCCCCATTCTTCCTTCTCGCTATAAATAGAGGGGCGAGGGGAGGGCTACAACACCACATCCAAGGCGTAGCCCCTCCCCTCCCCAACACCTCTCCTCCTCTGCGTGAGCTTGGCGAAGCCCTGCCGGAGAACTGCCACTCCATCACCACCATGCCGTCATGCTGCGGTTGGAGCCTTCTTCCTCAACCTCCCCCTCCTCCTTGCTGGATCAAGGCGCGGGAGACATCACCGGGCTGCACGTGTGCTTAGATCAGATTCGACCGCGATCTGAATCGCTATGTGTACGACTCCTCCAACCGCGTTCTTGCAACGCTTCCGACTCGCGATCTTCAAGGGTATGAAGATGCATTCCCCTCTCTCTCGTTGCTAGTTACTCCATAGATTGATCTTGGTGATGCGTAGAATTTTTTTAATTTCTGCAACGATCCCCAACACAAGATGGATCCAATGGAAGCAGTGACAGTTCAGATGATGATAATGACAATGCCCCTGGTTCTGGTGGTACAAGCGGCAACACAACCAGATCTGCCAACCCTGCCAGCAGAAGCAACTCAATGAGTAGCCGGAGCACAATACAGATGTTGATTGACAAAATTTGCTGGAAAGACAAGAATCTGCCAAAGTCAAAGAAAAATGATGAAGCGGAGTCTCGGGGCAGCATTGACATGTTCAAGCTGTGCAACATGAGGCCAGCTTTGCCAACCAGCTTCCCTGTGCCAGATTTCCACGAGCGGGAGTTGTGTGACAAGATTAATTTTGCTGTTGACCAGAAACTGTTCTTCTTGAGTGAGGTTGAAAAGAATCCAGTTGACATGTTGGAAGCAGGGAAGGGTCTTGATTGAGTTCATTCGAAGGAGAAATACAAGGAATATTTGAAGCAGCTTCCAGATATCAGCTCCAGCAAGAGCAAGGCAGCATCTGTGGCAAACCCTCATGTGGTCCACAAGAGCAAAGGAGTTACAATGAAGAAGAATCTGAAGTTGCCTCAAACCAAGCAACAGATGCCGAGGGCAGATGCAGAAATAAATGTGGGCAAGGAAGTTGTGGCGCAAACTGTTGTGCCAATTGTAGTGATCAGAGAGCCAACCACCACTAAAGATGTGTCAGCAATACCTGTTGAGCCTACAACCATCACAAGAGCTCAACAGATCAAGGGGAAGATTCCTCTATCAACAGCCCCACCTAAGCCAGCTAAGCGCCCGCAAAAGATTGTCAAGTTTGCCAAGTGCACAAAGGAGGAACAGGGCAGGGAAGGTGTGGGGTCCAGACACGAGACAGAACAACGTGCCACAGCCAACGCTGCAGGACTGCCAAGTTTTGCTAGTTTGGTGCCAACTCAGGCTGCAAAGGTGCCAACTGAAGATACCAATGTGCCAACTGAAGTGGTCATAGTCAAAACTAGCAGAGTTGTCCAGGAAGACTCAACTGCAACCGCAAGCCCCAAGGTGACAATCATACAGATTCTTCAATGCCAAACACGGAAGGAGGTTGTTAATCTGTCAAACTGTCGTCTCCAAGAGCTACCACAGAGCATTCAAGCAAGTCTGCATCACCAAGAGCTGATTTTCACAACAGTTTAACACAGGAGGAGGTGTTCAACATTGTAAGCAGGTTCAAGCCTCCCAGGCCGCCAAATACAACACTACTGCGAATCAGGTCAGCGAATGATGCACCTGTGAATGTGCCGCAAGAAGATGCCCCTGGCCTTCAACCCATACGCAGATCAAATTCTTGCAGCTATCATGGTGATGGGTACTGCGATGAACCAACATTCGACCTGGGCCTAGATGATGATGCTGGGCATGCTGCAACACTTGCTCCAGCAGCACAAACAGGGGAAGCAAATGTGGTTGTCATAGACGAGGATGAGTTGGACCCAGCAACAACGAATGAAGGATGCGTTGCTGCTGATGCTGGCAAGGGATTAGCTCACCAGCCAGATGTTGGATCACCAGACAGCTGCCACACCCCGATATGCGGAAAACCAGCAGTTGGCACGAGCAGTTCTTCAGGACTACCTGTTGCACGAAGACAGAGGAGGGTAATAAGGCCCGGAGCATCTCAAAGGTCTCCATTCATTGACTACAACAAAAATAAGACCTTCAACTCAAACGAGGCAGTCAACAAGCTTTACGCTGCCACTGTGTATTGGGTCAGGCATATTCCAGGAGTAGATGATGAGAATACCAGGCAAGCCAACTCCCCACAACCTATGTACATATTTTTTTTCAGTTGCACAGTACAACCCACTTAGTTGCACAGCAAGCAGAGCATGTTGCACAGAATAGTGGTTTGAATTGCACACTTTTTGTTTTTTTAATTTCAAAGCAGAGCATGTTGCACAGAATAGTGCTTTAAATTGCACACTTTTTATTTTTAAATTGCAAAGCAGAGTGGTGTAGTTGGGGGGTAGGGCACGGGCACTTGTATTTGCTACGGTGTTCGAAAGCTAGCAGGGGATACACGTCCAGGGCGCCCGTTAGGGCGATGGAGAGCGGTTGTTCATTGTACAGGGCTGTTGCTGTCAAGGGCAGGGGGTTTGAGATCTGTTCATGATTTCTCCTAGTTCTTCTTCAAAATCTATGTCGAGTTCAAGTTCTATGTTGTTCTTCCTAGTTGGCTGCAACCACATATTAGGTGGTTGTCCATATGCTCTTCTGTTGCACTAGTTGTCTTACTGTTTGTACTAGTCGGTTGTCTACACGCTGTTCAGGTGCACAAGTTTTTCCTACTGAGTTGGCTGCATCACTATACTAGTTGGCTGTCCATGTGTTCTACACCGCACACTACTTGCCCTGCTTAGTTTGCTTGTTGTTTTGTGCTAGGTTGGTTGTCTACGCGTTGTTCAGTTTGCACAAGTTGCCTGATTAGTTGGCTGCATCCATGTACTAGTTTGGTTGTCCACATGTTTTGCTTTTTTGCACTAGTTGGTTTGTCTATTAGTACTAGGTTGGTTTCCTGTTTGTCTAGTTGGCTTCCTGTTTTGTACTAGGTTGGTTTGTTTATTAGTCTACTTAGTTAGGGGTTGGCTGTCTTTTTTAGTCTACTAGATGATGAGAACAATAGGCAAGCCAACTCCCCACAGCCTATATACATATCTTTTTTCAGTTGCACAGTACCACCCACTTACTTGCACAGCAAGCAAAGCATGTTGCACAGAATAGTGCTTTAAATTGCATACTATTATTTTTTTAATTGCACATTTTTTCTTTCTTTATGTGACCCTTCAAGCTAACTTTGTCTTTCTTTTATGCAGCCCTGAGATAATCAAGTATGGTAATTTCTTCATTACTTTGAAGGAGTTAGTTGATTCAATGAAGCCAAAGCAGTGGCTTTCAAGAGTTATTATTGAGACTGGAATCATACACATCATGAATAACTTACCAGAAGGGTCAAATAAAGTTGTCATGCCACTGAGGTTTTCTGTAAGTTTTTCAAAAACTTTATACCCTCTTCCTTTTTTTGTACCACTTTTTTTGACCAACCAAGGAGTCTTTTTCATCCCCTAGTGCTTGAGCCATGTTTATAATTTTTCTGCAGATCAATTTACAGAAGGGTATCTACAATATGAATGAGATAAATAAGAAGTTTGAACACAAGAACCATCTCGACAAGAAAGATTTGGTGAGTGTTGTGCCCACATGATCCATCTCATATTTTGGCAATCACAGCATGTTCATTTGCACATGACACATCTATTAGTTGGCAAATACCTTCTGCCAACCTGTTTCAACTTTCACATCTCATTTTTTGTAGTGTTTTTTCTTACCTATAGTGTGTATCTGTATCTGAATCGTTCACGCGTGCATGTCATGCTACCAGTGCTTGAGTGCGCTAATGTAAACAACCGCGAAGGAGGCGGGCATTATTGGGTCTTCAACATCAACCTGAGGGATGGACGTTTCGAAGTCCTTGATTCAAACAGAAAGCTAGAAGACATTGAGTTGATGGACATCGCCTCTACGATTGCGGGGGCAATACGCCAGCTATGGAGGAAGCATTACCCAAAGCAGAGCATTGAGCACTTCCAGCTTATTGACATTGACGTACCGTAGCAGATTAGCAAGTAAGACAAGAAGCATTACATTGTTCTTTATTTTTTTCAATCAATCTGTAGTATTTTAAAATTTCCTACTTGTACAATATTTATTTTTTAAGACACAAAACTAGTTAGCAATCTGTTTTTCGTTTTTATGACTTTCTCAGTTGAACATCAGTAGTTGCACAGTGCCACATAATTAGTTGCACAGTGCCACATAAGTAGTTGCACAGGAACACATAATTAGTTGCACAGTGCCAAAGAGTATATTGTCTTATTGGTTTTAAAAGCCTCCAACATTTTTTTCTTTTTCCCCATTGCAGCAATGAGTGCGGTCTGTTCGCACTGCTTAACGCCACTGAGTGGAACGGGAGCCTACTGCCCAACTATGATCCCAAGGAAGATCTCAACCTCAGGAAGAAGCTGGCATATGATTAGGTCACGAGCCCGCACAACTCTGCCCCATGAAGGAAGGTGCTGAGATTCGAAAAGTACTAGGTCAGTACACTTTTTTATTCTTTTGCCATTTTTTATGCCTTACATGTTTACACAATTTTTATAAACATTTTGTAGTTGCATACTAGTAGTATTTCTTTTGCAACTAAATGTCATCACTTCTGTTCACACATTACGAGAACTGGGCATACAATTGTTCGACAAGTAAATATTTAAATGATTTGCCAACAAAGGCACAAATAGCAACCATTTTTACACAGTGCATTAACTAATTCAAGGAAAACAACTTAGAGAGGAGAAAGCATAGCTGTTGTATGTCCACTTTTTGCCCCCTAAATTGCTCAAAAACCATCAGTCTTTTCCTTTTTCCCCTTTTTGATACAAACGATACAATAGAATCACAGCATCCTGAGTGGACAAACACCAGCAGTGTGCTCTGTAGATTGGCAGTGGCTGCATTTGTTTTTCTTCTTTGGGTGTAGCTCCAACGCCGATTTGTACCGTCGAATCTTCACCCTACCCTTTGTAGTAGACCTTGGAGGATCCCTAGGCACAAAATCATCATAGGCTTGTGCTGGGGATGGAGCCTCCAACTTGGAAGGACCATAACGAGCTTGTGTTTGATCACCTGTGGAATAATCATATAAAAAGTTTAGTTTTTTCACACAACCATGACTGATGTTCTCTGCAACCACACAGCTTATTCTGTGCAACTAATTGGTTGCTGTGTGCAAATTAAGTTAAAAGGAAAACATGTAGTAGCACGACCCATCATGCCACTTGGTTGGTAATCACCTGTAGCCAGAACAGGAAAAAGCAAGTTTGTTTGTTTGTCTTGATGCTTGAACTAACAGAGCGCGCACAACTAGGTATCCTATTCTGAGCAACTGGGCACCATGATGTGCGCAACTGAAATCACACACACACTTGCTTGGGGAGTTGGGGCAGGTAATTACCTGGACGACGAGCCCTTTGAGTACTCCCTGTAGTGCCATTGGGAGGAGCACGCGGGGCACTGCTTGTTGGGCCAGTCAGGGAAGGAGGTGGAGGACCATGCTGTGTAGGGCCTGGAGGTGGAGGAGGTCCTCGAGGGTTGCCATCAACTATAGCCAGAACAGGAAAACCCAATTAGTTGTTTTATCTTGGTGCGCAACTAGGTAGCATGATCTGTGCAACTAGGCACCATGATGTGTGCAACTGAAATCACACACCTAGTTAGATGGGGGTGTTGGGCAGGTAATTACCTAGATGATGAGGCCCGTGAGTACTCCCTGTAGGGTCATTGGGAGGAGCACGCGGGGCACTGCTTGTTGGGCCAGGCGGGGGAGGAGGTGGAGCACCATGCCGTGTAGGGCCTAGAGGTGGAGGTGGTCCTCGAGGGTTGCCATCATTTGATGGCCCCGTGGCAGTAGTCGATTTTTTCTTTTTCTTGGACTTGTTCAGGTGGCCGATCTCGGTACGTGCTGTGCGCATATGCTTGTATACAATAGCTTGTGCTGGATCAGAACCACTCGCAAACTTTGCTAGTTTCCGGAAATCATATATCATGTTCCTCTCCCTTATCTACTTCTTTGATTGAGGCATTTCATCCGGTTGCTCATAACCAGTCCCTGGCGCACTAGTTACAGCAGTAGGTGTCCATCGTCTTAGCAAGTACCTTTCCGGTATGACATCAACTCTAATATGGCTGAACACCTTAAGGATGTGGCAACAGAGGATGCCGTCCTTGTCCATTTTACAACACTCACACAAATAGGAATCCTCCTCCACCCTTGCCTGCACCAAGTAGTTTCGAGAACCATATTTAGCAACAAATTCCTGGTTCGGTCTGAGCTCAAATATATCAGCACCAACTTGGAATGCATTATAACGTCCAATCAGCTCAAACTCTTCTCTAAACTTGCAGTGAAGGTCCCTAGTGTAGGTTCTGTAAGCTTGCTTCTCTATTGGGAAGTTGAACCACAGCTCAATCTCAAGGTGTTCTGTCCTGTAATCATTGCAGCCTTCCTTGGCAAGGATGTGGTTCGAATTTTTCATATTGCTTGACGAAGTTCAGCATCGAGTTGTGTGGATTCACATATCTTTTTAGGACGGCGTTGAATCCCTCACTATGATGTGTAGACTGCAGGAAGGGGAAGAACCTGTGTTTGAAGTAGCACGTCACCCAAGTTGACCTGTATTCGTACAACTTCTCAAAGTGTGTGTGTGTGTGTGTGTGTGTGTGTGTCATAGCCTCGTACTTCATCATTAACCCAGCCCAATTCTATTCAAACTCGTCTGGAGTGAAGCTGAAGTCAACACAGTAGTTGAAATCATTAGAGAGCCCTGGATTCCGGCACAACAGCCAACCAACTTTTTCCTGGGCCTTCTTCATGATGTGCCATTGACAACATCGATGCACGGTGGTTTGAAAGATGCTCTGTATTGACTGCCTCATTGCACCATCTTGATCGGTTATGAAGTTGTCAGGAGGTTTGCCACCCATAGCCTCTAGGAATGTTTGGAAGACCCAATCAAACCTTGATGCCAACTCCTGCCTCACAAACGCGCAACCGAGCATGAAAGATTGGCCATGTCGGTTTATTCCAATGAAGGGTGTGAACGTCATATTATACATGTTGGTCATGTAGGTAGTGTCAAATGATATGCAATCGTGGTACGCCTCAGCATAAGATTTTCAAGCTAAGCCATCCACCCAAAATATGTTCACAACTATGTCCTCTTCATCATATTTTACCTTATAGAAGAAGTCTGGATCGGTTTTCTGTATATCCTTGAAGTGCGCAATTGTCTCAATCATGTCACCCTCCTTTGTGTCATCTCTATGGAAACTTGTACACACATTTGTTATTGCCTTTGGTCTGAACGACACCATCATTTCAGATCCATAGAACTCTGCCATTATATGCATCATATGTCCTGCATAATACAAAAACAAATAATATGTCCTTTTTTTAGTTGCACAAACGTGCACATCCAGCCGCACAGTAATAGGACATGTGTTGGCACAGAAGATAATTGCAGGAAATGGACACCTAGCTGCACCTTTTTAAAAACACTTTGCACTTTTTGCATACAGGACATTGTGTAGTTGCACAGTGAAGGCAATCTAGTTGCACAACAAGCACCAAAAGTGATATACAAACAGCATGGGAAGTTTGACACCAGTTGCACAGTTAAGTCCTTTCAGTTGCACAGTAGTACCATAACAGTTGCACACTGGACTGCCTAGTGGGAAACTTAATTCTTTAAGGGATATAGAAACACCACACCTGTAGTCAAGTTGCAGTTATACAAGATGCGTAGAAACTCCTTTTCATCAGGTGAGATGCCTTGGTGGGATCTCAAATATTTGGACAAAGAAGGCTTGTTCGCTAGCGGATGATTGTGGTCACGAACAAAGTGTGACACCTCCCATCGCCCATCTATTAGCTTCACCAACATTTTCGCCTTGCATTGCGTCTGTTTTATTGTCTCGCGTTTCCGTTTCTTCTTCTTCTTACTAGGACCAGCCTCCTCTTCAGCAAAGATTGGAGGTTCATCTTCCATTTCCTCATCAGTGTCAATAGTTTTTGGATCTGGAATAGGGTCCAGGATAGAAGGAGCCTCAGCTCCTCCATCATCAGCTTTGGGCTTCTTGAACTTGCAGCAAAACTGTTGTTTTACCAATACATTTGTGTAGGGTGTCTGCCTAGAGGTGTTCATCTTGACAGAGAAACCCATCCGTAGTGCATAGTTGTTGTAGTGATCCTTAGCAATTTGAAGGCTATCAAACCTCATGCCAACATAGGGTTCCATAGGTTGAGAACCAGCCTCATCCTCTCCTTCTTCTCCTTGCACAGCTCCGTCAACAGCCCCAACTCCTAGCTCAGTCCTAGTTGGACCAGGAATGTTTGCCGCGGTTCCCGTGTCATCAAGAGTATGGCTCTCTGACTGCAAAGACACCACTACTGGGGCACCACAGGTTGATGACTGGCCTGCCACATTGTCATGCCCCATAGGGTTACCACCACGACTTGCCTGCGTGTAGTAGACAGATCGCACATTTTCTGTCCAATTTCCTTGCTGGTTGCTAGGTTGCTGTTGATCCATATCATGAGGAATCTCATTAAGATCAGGAGGCAACTCATTAAGATCAAGCATTTTTTTTCTTTTTTTGGATGCTGCCACACACTCCCTGCACATATAAAAAAAGTGATGTCTGATACATCCATTTTGCATCATGCTTTTATATCGATATTTATTGCATTATGGGTTGTCATTACACATTATGTCACAATACTTATGCCTATTCTCTCTTATTTTACAAGGTTTACATAAAGAGGGAGAATGCCGGCAGCTAGGATTCTGGGCTGGAAAAGGAGCAAATATTGGAGACCTATTCTGCACAGCTCCAAAAGTCCTGAAACTTCATGGAAGACGTTTTCAGAATATATAAAAATACCCAGCACAAGAAGTTCACCGGGGGGGCCATGCTACCTCTTGAGCTTGCGTTGGTTTTCCCCGAAGAGGAGAGGATGATGCAGCAGAGTAGCGTAAGTATTTCCCTCAGTTTTTGAGAACCAAGCTATCAATCCAATAGGAGGCCACGCGCAAGTCCCTCGTACCTACACAACACAAAGAGCTCAACGCAACCAACACGATTAGGGGTTGTCAATCCCTTCATGGTCACTTACGGAAGTGAGAGCCGATAGATAATATTTTTGGTATTTTTGATATAAAGATGCAAAGTGTAAAGTAAAAGGCAAAGTAAAAACAAAACAAGATTAAAGTGATGGAGATTGATATGATGAGAATAGACCCGGGGGCCATAGGTTTCACTAGTGGCTTCTCTCGAGAGCATAAGTTTTCTACAGTGGGTGAACAAATTACTGTTGAGCAATATGAGAATATCTAGGCATGATCATGTATATAGGCATCACGTCCGTGACAAGTAGATTGAAGCGATTCTGCATCTACTACTATTACTCCACTCATCGACCGCTATCCAGCATGCATCTAGAGTATTAAGTTAAAAACAAAGTAACGCTTTAAGAAAGATGACATGATGTAGAGAGATAAATTCATGCAATATGAAATAAACCCCATCTTGTTATCCTCGATGGCAACGATACAATACGTGTCTTGTTGCCCCTTCTGTCACTGGGAAAGAACACCGCAAGATCGAACCCAAAGCTAAGCACTTCTCCCATGGCAAGAACTACCAATCTAGTTGGCCAAACCAAACGGATAATTCGAAGATACTTGCAAAGATAACCAATCATACATAAAAGAATTCAGAGAAGATTCAAATATTGTTCATAGATAGACTTGATCATAAACCCACAATTCATCGGTCTCAACAAACAGACCGCAAAAGAAGAAGATTACATCGAATAGATCTCCACAAGAGAGGGGGAGAACATTGTATTGAGATCCAAAAAGAGAGAAGAAGCCATCTAGCTACTAACTATGGACCCGAAGGTCTGAGGTAAACTACTCACACTTCATCGGAGAGGCTGTGATGGTGTAGAAGCCCTCCGTGATGACGGCCCTCTCCGGCGGAGCTTCGGAAGAGGCCCCAAGATGGGATCTCGTGGATACAGAAATTTGCGGCGGTGGAATTAGGTTTTTGGATCCTGTTCTGATCGTTTGGGGGTATGTGGGTATATATAGGAGGAAGGAGTACGTCGGTGGAGCACCAAGGGGCCCACGAGGCAGGGGGCGCGCCCTGTAGGGGGGGGGGCGCCCCTACCCTCGTGACCGCCTCTGGTACTTCTTGGACTAGGGTCCAAGTTTCCTGGGTCTTATCCGAGAAGAAAATCACGTTCCAAAAAGGATTTTTCTGTTTGGACTCCGTTTGATATTCTGTTTCTTCGAAACACTGAAATAGGAAAAAAAAACAGCAATTCTGGGCTGGGCCTCCGGTTAATAGGTTAGTCCCAAAAATAATATAAAAGTGGAAAATAAAGCCCAATATAGTCCAAAACAGTAGATAATATAGCATGGAGCAATCAAAAATTATAGATACGTTGGAGACGTATCAGGCATCCCCAAGCTTAATTCCTGCTCATCCTCGAGTAGGTAAATGATAAAAAGAGAATTTTTTATGCGGAGTGCTACTTGGCATAATTTCAATGCAAAATTTCTTAATTGTGGTATGCATATTCAGATTAGAAAGATTCAAGACAAAAGTTCATATTGACATAAAGAATAATAACACTTCAAGCAAACTAACAAAGCAATTATGTTTTCTCATAGTAACATGGCCAAAGAAAGTTCATCCCTACAAAATCATATAGTTTAGTCATGCTCCATTTTCGTCACACAAGAATGCTCTCATCATGCACAACCCCGATGACAAGCCAAGCAATTGTTTCATACCTTAATAATTTCAAACTCATAAACTTTCACGCAATACATGAGCGTGAGCCATGGATATAGCACTATGGGTGGAATAGAATATAATGATGAGGGTTGTGTGGAGAAGACAAAAAAAGGAGAAAGTCCCACATCAACGAGGCTAATCAATGGGCTAGGGAGATGCCCATCGATTGATGTTAATGCGAGGAGTAGGGATTGCCATGCAACGGATGCACTAGAACTATAGATGTATGAAAGCTCAACAAAAGAAACTAAGTGGGTGTGCATCCAACTTGCTTGCTCATGAAGACCTAGGGCACTTGAGGAGGCCCATTGTTGGAATATACAAGCCAAGTTATATAATGAAAAATTCCCACTAGTATATGAAAGTGATAACTCAAGAGACTCTCTATATGAAGAACATGGTGCTACTTTGAAGCACAATATATGAGACTCGCTATATCCTGGTGCTACTTTGAAGCACAAGTGCGGAAAAAAGGATAGTAACATTGCCCCTTTTGTGTTTTTTTGGGCCTTCTTTTTTTTCTTTGGCCTTTCTCTTTTTTTTGGGACAATGCTCTATTGAATGATGATCATCACACTTCTATTTATTTACAACTCAATGATTACAACTCGATACTAGAACAAAGTATGACTCTATATGAATGCCTCCGGCGGTGTACCAGGATATGCAATGAATCAAGAGTGACAAGTAAAAATTATGAACGGTGGCTTTGCCACAAATACTATGTCAACTACATGATCATGATAAGCAATATGACAATGATGAATGTGTCATGATAAACTGGATGGTGGAAAGTTGCATGGCAATATATCTCAGAATGGCTATGGAAATGCCATAATAGGTAGGTATGGTGGCTGTTTTGAGGAAGATATAAGGAGGTTTATGTGTGAAAGAGCGTATCATATCATGTGGTTTGGATGCACCGGCGAAGTTTGCACCAACTCTCAATGTGAGAAAGGGCAATGCACGGTACCATAGAGGCTAGCAATGATGGAAGGGTGAGAGTGCGTATAATCCATGGACTCAACATTAGTCATAAAGAACTCATATACTTATTGCAAAAATCTACAAGCCATCAAAAACCAAAGTATTACGCGCATGCTCCTAGGGGGATAGATTGGTAGGAAAAGACCATCGCTCGTCCCCGACCGCCACTCATAAGGAGGACAATCAAATAACACCTCATGTTTCAAATTTGTGCATAATGTTAACCATATGTGGATGCTACGGGACTTGCAAACTTTAACTCAAGCACTTCTTAAATTCACAATTACTCTACTAGCATGAATTTGATATTACTACCTCCATATCTCAAAACAACTATCAATCATCCAACTTTTCTTAGTATTCAACGCACTCAAAAGAAAGTTTCACAAATCTTGAATACCAAGCAAGTTATTATTAAGCAAATTACCATGCTATTATGACTCTCAAAATAATTTAAGTGAAGCATCAGAGATCATAGTTTCTTTAAAACAAACCACCACCGTGCTCTAAAAGATCTAAGTGAAGCACATAGAGCAAAATTTCAACGCTCAAAAGATATAAGTGAAGCACATAGAGCAAAACTACATAGCTCAAAAGATATAAGTGAAGCACATAGAGTATTCTATCAAATTTTAATTCATAGATGACTCTCTCAAAAGGTGTGTACAGCAAGGATGATTGTGGCACATTAACAAACAAAGACACAAATAATACAAGACGCTCCAAGCAAAACACATATCATGTTGGTGAATAAAAATGTAGCTCCAAGTAAATTACCGATGGAAGTGGACGAAAGAGGTGATGCCTTCCGGGGCATCCCCAAGCTTTGAATTTTTGGTGTCCTTGGATTATCTTGGGGGTGACATGGGCATCCCCAAGCTTAGGCTCTTGCCACTCCTTGTTCCATAATCCATCAAAAGAACTCACCCAAAACTTGAAAACTTCACAACACAAAACTCAATAGAAATCTCGTGAGCTCCGTTAGAGAAAGAAAACATAAAACCACTTCAAGGTACTGTAATGAACTCATTCTTTATTTATTTTGGTGTTAAACCTACTATATTACAACTTGTCTATCGATTATAAACTATTTTACTAACCATAGATTCATCAAAATAAGCAAACAACACATGAAAAACAGAATCTGTCAAAAACAGAACAGTCTGTAGTAATCTGTAACTAACGCAAACTTCTGGAACTCCAAAACATCTACCAAAATTAGATGACCTAGATAATTTGTTTATTGATCAGCAGAAATTGGAATCAGTATTTTATCACGTTCTGATGATTTTTAGTAATTCGGGCACTGAACGCAAAGTTTCTGGAAATTACAGCAAGATCAAATAACTATCATCCAAGAAGATCCAATAGGTCTAGCTTGGCACAAACACTAATTAAAACACAAAACCACATCCAAACAGAGGGTAGATGGGTTATTTATTCCCCAACAGAAGAAAAACACAGAAAACAAAATAAAATAAAATTGGGTTGCCTCCCAATAAGCGCTATCGTTTAACGCCCCTAGCTAGGCATAAAAGCGAGGATAGATCTAGGTATTGCCATCTTTGGAAGGCAATCCATAAGTGGCTCTCATGATGGTTTCATATGGTAATTTTATTTTCTTTCTTGGAAAGTGTTCCATGCCCTTTTTTAATGTAAATTGGAATCTAATATTCCCTTCCTTCATCTCAATAATCGCACCAACCGTTCTAAGGAAAGGTCTACCAAGAATAATAGGGCAAGAAGGATTGCAATCTATATCAAGAACAATGAAATCTACGGGCACATAATTCCTATTTGCAACAATAAGAATATCATTAATTCTTCCCATAGGTTTCTTAACAGTGGAATCCGCAAGATGCAAGTTTAGAGAGCAATCATCAAGATCGCGGAAATCTAGCAAATCACACAAAGTTCTGGGGATAGTGGAGACACTAGCACCCAAATCACACAAAGCATAGAACTCATGATCTTTAATTTTAATTTTGATAGTTGGTTCCCACTAATCATAGAGTTTTCTAGGGATAGAGACTTTCAACTCAAGTTTTTCTTCATAAGATTGCATCAAGGCATCAACAATATGTTTGGTGAAGGCTTTCTTTTGACTATAAGCATGCGGAGAATTTAGCACGGATTGCAACAAGGAAATACAATCAATCAAAGAGCAACTTTCATAATTAAATTCCTTGAAATCCAATATAGTGGGTTTAGCAACATCTAAATTTTTATTTCTTTCAATCCCACTTTCGTCAATTTCATCATAAAGATCTAAATACTCCGAATTTTTGGAACGCCTTCTAGGTAAAGGAGGATCATATTCAGTTTCATCAAGATTCATATTGCAAAACAAAGATTTGATAGGGGACACATCAATAACTTTTAGATCTTCATCTTGATTTTCATAGGTATTAGAAGAACACGCTTTAATAAACGCATCTTTGGAAGCACGCATCCTAGCGGTTCTTTCTTTACACTCATCAATTGAAATTCTCATGGCTTTTAGAGACTCATTAATATCATGCTTAGGTGGAATAGATCTAAGTTTCAAAGCATCAACATCAAGAGCAATTCTATCAATGTTCCTAGCTAAATCATCAATCTTAAGCAATTTTTCTTCAATCATAGCATTAAAATTCTTTTGCGAAGAAATAAATTCTTTAATATTAGATTAAAAATCAGAGGGCATCTTATTATAATTTCCATAAGAGCTATTGTAGGAATTCCCATAATTATTAGAAGGATTACTACGATAAGGCCTAGGATTAAAATTCCCTCTATAAGCGTTGTTACCAAAATTATTCCTACCAACAAAATTCACATCCATAGATTCATTGTTATTCTCAATCAAGGTAGACAAAGGCATATCATTAGGATCAGAAGAAACACTATTAGTAGCAAATAATTTCATAAGTTCATCCATCTTTCCACTCAAAACATTGATTTCTTCTATCGCATGCTCTTTTTTATTAGAAGATCTTTCAGTATGCCATTGAGAATAATTAACCATAATATTATCTAGGAGTTTAGTAGCATCTCCTAAAGTGATTTCCATAAAAGTGCCTCCCGCGGCCGAATCTAAAAGATTTCTAGAAGCAAAATTCAATCCGGCATAAATTTTTTGTATAATCATCCACAAATTTAAACCATGAGTAGGGAAATTACGTATCATTAATTTCATTCTCTCCCAAACTTGTGCAACATGTTCATGATCAAGTTGCTTAAAATTCATAATATCGTTTCTAAGAGAGATGATCTTAGCGGGAGGAAAATAGTTAGAGATAAAAGCATCTTTGCACTTGTTCCAAGAATCAATACTATTTTTAGGCAAGGACGAAAACCAAGCTTTAGCACGATCTCTAAGCGAAAAAGGAAATAGCTTCAATTTAACGACATCATTATCGACATCTTTTTTCTTTTGCATATCACATAAATCAACGAAGCTATTCAGATGAGTAGCGGCATCTTCACTAGGAAGGCCGGCGAATTGATCTTTCATAACAAGATTCAACAAAGCAGTATTGATTTCACAAGATTCAGTATTGGCAAGAGGAGCAATCGGAGTGCTAAGAAAATCATTATTGTTGGTATTGGTGAAGTCACACAATTTGGTAGTATCTTGAGCCATCGCGACAAACAAGAAATCCAACACACGAGCAAACAAAAGGCAAGCGAGAAAAAGGCAAACGGAGAAGGGGAAGGAGAAAGAGAGCGCGAATAAAACAGTAAGGGTGAAATGGGGGAGAGGAAATCGAGAAGCAAATGGCAACTAATGTAATGCGGAAGATAGGGATTGTGATGGGTACTTGGTATGTTGACTTTTTGCGTAGACTCCCCGGCAACGGCGCCAGAAATTCTTCTCGCTACCTCTTGAGCTTGCGTTGGTTTTCCCCGAAGAGGAGAGGATGATGCAGCAGAGTCGCGTAAGTATTTCCCTTAGTTTTTGAGAACCAAGGTATCAATCCAGTAGGAGGCCACGCGCAAGTCCCTCGTACCTACACAACACAAAGAGCTCAACGCAATCAACGCGATTACGGGTTGTCAATCCCTTCAGGTCACTTATGGAAGTGAGATTCGATAGATAATATTTTTGGTATTTTTGATATAAAGATGCAAAGTGAAAAGTAAAAGGCAAAGTAAAAAACAAAACAAGATTAAAGTGATGGAGATTGATATGATGAGAATAGACCCGGGGGCCATAGGTTTCACTAGTGGCTTCTCTCGAGAGCATAAGTTTTCTACGGTGGGTGAACAAATTACTGTTGAGCAATTGACAGAATTGAGCATAGTTATGAGAATATCTAGGCATGATCATGTATATAGGCATCACGTCCGTGACAAGTGGATCGAAACGATTCTGCATCTACTACTATTACTCCAATCATCGACCGCTATCCAACATGCATCTAGAGTGTTAAGTTAAAAACAGAGTAACGCTTTAAGCAAGATGACATGATGTAGAGAGATAAATTCATGCAATATGAAATAAACCCCATCTTGTTATCCTCAATGGCAACGATACAATACGTGTCTTGCTGCCCCTTCTGTCACTGGGAAAGAACACCACAAGATCGAACCCAAAGCTAAGCACTTCTCCCATGGCAAGAACTACCAATCTAGTTGGCCAAACCAAACGGATAATTCGAAGAGACTTGCAAAGATAACCAATCATACATAAAAGAATTCAGAGAAGATTCAAATATTGTTCATAGATAGACTTGATCATAAACCCACAATTCATCGGTCTCAACAAACACACCGCAAAAGAACAAGATTACATCGAATAGATCTCCACAAGAGAGGGGGAGAACATTGTATTGAGATCCAAAAAGAGAGAAGAAGCCATCTAGCTACTAACTATGGACCCGAAGGTCTGAGGTAAACTACTCATACTTCATCGGAGAGGCTGTGATGATGTAGAAGCCCTCCATGATGACGGCCCTCTTCGGCGGAGCTCCGGAATAGGCCCGAAGATGGGATCTCGTGGATACAGAAAGTTGCGGCGGTGGAATTAGGTTTTTGGCTCCTGTTCTGATCGTTTGGGGGTACGTGGGTATATATAGGAGGAAGGAGTACGTCGGTGGATCACCGAGGGGCCCACGAGGCAGGGGCGCGCCCTGTAGGGGGGGTGCCCCTACCCTCGTGACCGCCTCCGGTACTTCTTGGAGTAGGGTCCAAGTCTCCTGGGTCTTATCCGAGAAGAAAATCACGTTCCAAAAAGGATTTTTCTGTTTGGACTCCGTTTGATATTCTATTTCTTCGAAACACTGAAATAGGCAAAAAACAGCAATTCTGGGCTGGGCCTCCGGTTAATAGGCTAGTCCCAAAAATAATATAAAAGTGGAAAATAAAGCCCAATATAGTACAAAACAGTAGATAATATAGCATGGAGCAATCAAAAATTATAGATACGTTGGAGACGTATCAGGCCACTCCCTGCCCACGAGGGTGGGGGCGCGACCTACCCCCTGGGCGCGCCCCCCTACCTCGTGGGCCCCCAGGTGGCCCTCCGGTGGCCATCTTCTACTATATGAAGTCTTTTGATGGGAAAAAAACATAAGCCATCTTCTCGGACAAAACTCCGCCGCCACAAGGCGGAACCTTGGCGGAACCAATCTAGGGCTCCGGCGGAGCTGTTTGATACGTCTCCAACGTATCTATAATTTTTGATTGCTCCATGCTACTTTATCTACTGTTTTAGGCAATATTGGGCTTTATTATCCACTTTTATATTACTTTTGGGACTAACCTATTAACCGGAGGTCCAGCCCAGATTTGCTGTTTTATGTCTATTTCAGTGTTTCGAGGAAAAGGAATATCAGACGGAGTCAAAACGGAACGAAATCAACTGGAGAAGTTATTTTTGGAAGGAAACCCACCTGATGGACTTGGACCCCACGTCAGAAGATATGGGAGGTGCTCACGAGGGTGGGGGGCGCGCCGTCCCCACCTGGGCGCGCCCCCTGCCTCGTGGGGCCCCCATAGCTCCACCGACGTTCTCCCTGCACCCATATATACCTACGTACCCTAAAACTTCCAGAACAGAAGATAGATCGGGAGTTCCGCCGCCGCAAGCCTCCAGAACCACGAAAAACCAATCGGGGCCCCTTTCTGGTACCCTGCCGGAGGGGGGATCCATCACCGGTGGCCATCTTCATCATCCCGGCGCTCTCCATGACGAGGAGGGAGTAGTTTTCCCTCAGGGCTGAGGGTATGTACCAGTAGCTATGTGTTTGATCTCTCTCTCTCATGTTCTCTCTCGTGATCCTCTATGGCACGATCTTGATGTATCCCGAGCTTTGCTATTGTAGTTGGATCTTATGATGTTTCTCCCCCTCTACTCTCTTGTGATGAATTGAGTTTCCTCTTTGAAGTTATCTTATCGGATTGAGTCTTTATGAGAACACTTGATGTATGTCTTGGTGATCAACTTGCGGGTTTCGTGACATTGGGAACCTATGCATAGGGGTTGTCACACGTTCTTGATTCTCCGGTAGAAACTTTGGGGCACTCTTTGAAGTACTTTTATGTTGGTTGGATAAATCTGAGATTGTGTGATGCATATCGTATAATCATGCTCACGGATACTTGAGGTGACAATGGAGTATCTAGGTGACATTAGGGTTTTGGTTGATTTGTATCTTAAGGTGTTATTCTAGTAAAAACTCCAGGGTTGTTTGTGACACTTATAGGAATAGCCCAACAGATTGATTTGAAAGAATAACTTTGAGGTGGTTTCGTACCCTACCATAATCTCTACGTTTGTTCTCCGCTATTAGTGGCTTTGGAGTGACTCTTTGTTGCATGTTGAGGGATTGTTATATGATCTATCTATGTTATTATTGTTGAGGGAACTTACACTAGCGAAAGTATGAACCCTAGGCCTTGTTTACCATCATTGCAATACCATTTACGCTCACTTTTATCATTAGTTACCTTGCTGTTTTTATATTTACAGATTACAAATACCTTTATCTACCATCCATATTGCACTTGTATCACCATGTCTTCGCCGAACTAGTGCACCTATACAATTTACCATTGTATTGGGTGTGTTGGGGACACAAGAGACTCTTTGTAATTTGGTTGCAGGGTTGCTTGAGAGAGACCATCTTCATCCTACGCCTCCTATGGATTGATAAACCTTAGGTCATCCACTTGAGGGAAATTTGCTACTGTCCTACAAACCTCTGCACTTGGAGGCCCAACAACGTCTACAAGAAGAAGGTTGTGTAGTAGACATCAAGCTCTTTTCTGGCGCCGTTGCCGGGGAGGCTAGGTAAGTGAAGGTATATCTTTAGATCTTGCAATTGAATCTTTTTGTTTCTTGTTTTAGCACTAGTCTAGTTTATAAAAGAAAACTACAAAAAAATGGAATTGAGTTTGTCTCATACGCTTCACCTTTTTAATATCTTTCGTGAGTATGATGGAAAAGAAAATTGTGCCAAAGTGCTAGAAGAAGAATTACATAGAATTCTTGGCATAAAATATGTGAATGATGAGCATGATTGCAATGTTGTTAGTACGAATTCTTTGAATATGCATGATGCTAATGATATGCAAAGCCACAAGCTTGGGGAAGCTATGTTTGATGAAGATGATATTTTTTGTCCCCCAAGCTTTGATGAGCAAATTTACTATGATGAAAGCATGCCTCCTATCTATGATGATTATTGTGATGACATGTATACTTTAAAGAATAATGATAACCATGAAACTTGTCATCTTGATCTTAATTCTCAATCATATGATAGTTATTTTGTTGAGTTTGCTCTCACTACTATTCCGAATGAGAAGAATTTTGCTTATATGAAGAGTAATAAAATTTCTATGCAAGTAGATCATGAAAAGAATGCTTTAGGTGCTGGTTATATTGATGAATTAATTCATGATGGTACTGAAAATTATTATGAGGGAGGAACATATGCTTGTAGGAATTGCAATAATATCAAGTTTCCTCTCTATGTGCTTAAAGTTTTGAAGTTATGCTTGTTTTACCTTCCTATGCAAGATGATTCTTGTTCCCATAAGTTGTCTGTTCACAAAATCCCTATGCATAGGAAGTGGGTTAGACTTAAATGTGCTAGTCATATTCTTCATGATGCTCTCTTTATGTTTCAATTCTTATCTTTTATGTGAGCATCATTGAAATCATCATGCCTAGCTAGGGGCGTTAAACGATAGCGCTTGTTGGGAGGCAACCCAATTTTATTTTAGTTTCTTACTTTTTGGTTCTGTTTAGTAATAAATAATTCATCTAGCTTCTGTTTAGATGTGGTTTTATCTTTTAATTAGTGTTTGTGCCAAGTTAAACCTATTAGATCTTCTTGGAAGATAGTTATTTGATCTTGGTGTAATTTCCAGAATCTTTGCGCTCAGTGCCCGAATTATTAAAAATCACCAGAACGTGATAAAATAGTGATTCCAATTGCTGCTGATCAATAAACAAGTTTCCCAGGTCTTCTAATTTTGGTAGAAGTTTTTGGGTTCCAGAAGTTTGCGTTAGTAATAGATTACTACAGACTGTTCTGTTTTTGACAGATTCTGTTTTGCGTGTGTTGTTTGCTTATTTTGATGAATCTATGGCTAGTAAAATAGTTTATAAACCATAGAGAAGTTGGAATATAGTAGGTTTAACACCAATACAAATAAAGAACAAGTTCACCACAGTACCTTAAAGTAGTCTTTTGTTTTCTTTCTCTAACGGAGCTCACGAGATTTCTATTGAGTTTTGTGTTGTGAAGTTTTCAAGTTTTGGGTGAATTCCTTTGATGGATTATGGAACAAGGAGTGGCAAGAGCCTAAGCTTTGGGATGCCCATGGCACCCCCAAGATAACCCAAGGACACCAAAAAGTCAAAGCTTGGGGATGCCCCGGAAGGCATCCCCTCTTTCGTCCACTTCCATCGGTAATTTACTTGGAGCTATATTTTTATTCACCACATGATATGTGTTTTGCTTGGAGCGTCTTGTATTATTTGTGTCTTTGCTTGTTAGTCTACCACAATCATCATTGCTGTACACACCTTTTGAGATAGCCATGTATGAATTGAAATTTGTTAGAATACTCTATGTGCTTCACTTATATCTTTTGAGCTTGATAGTTTACTCTATGTGCTTCACTTATATCTTTTTGAGCGTGATAATTTTTGCTGTAGTGCTTCACTTAGATCTTTTAGAGCACGGTGGTGGTTTGTTTTAAAGAAACTTGATCTCTCATGCTTCACTTAGATTATTTTGAGAGTCGTTAATAGCATGGTAATTTTCTTAATGTTAATATACTTGGTATTCAAGATATGTGAAACTTTCTTTTTAGTGGGTTGAATACTAAGATAAGTTTGATGCTTGATAATTGTTTTGAGATATGGAGGTGATAATATCATAGTAGTGCTAGTTGAGTAGTTGTGAATTTGAGAAATACTTGTCTTGAAGTTAGCAAGTCCCGTAGCATGCACGTATGGTTAAAGTTGTGTAACAAATTTGAAGCATGAAGTGTACCTGGCTTGTGCATCCTTATGAGTGGCGGTCGGGGACGAGCGATGGTCTTTTCCTACCAATCTATCCCCCTAGGAGCATGCGCGTAGTACTTGATTTTTGATGACTTCTAAATTTTTGCAATAAGTATATGAGTTCTTTTGACTAATGTTGAGTCCATGGATTATACGCACTTTTACCTTTCCGCCATTTGCTAGCCTCTTCGGTACCATGCATTGCCCTTTCTCACATTGAGAGTTGGTGCAAACTTCGCCGGTGCATCCAAACCCCGTGATATGATACGCTCTTTCACACATAAACCTCCCTATATCTTCCTCAAAACAGCCACCATACCTACCTATTATGGCATTTCCATAGCCATTCCGAGATATATTGCCATGCAACTTCCATCATCATCATCATCATGACATGCTTTACTTTTGTCATATTGCCATTGCATGATCTTGTAGTTGACATCGTATTTGTGGCAAAGCCACCATGCATTATTTTTCATACATGTCACTCTTGATTCATTGCACCATCCCGGTACACCGCCGGAGGCATTCATATAGAGTCATATCTTGTTCTAGTATCGAGTTGTAATCATTATGTTGTAATCAATAGAAGTGTGATGATCATCATTATTAGAGCATTGCCCAATCAAAAAAAAAAGAGAGAGAAAGGCCAAAAAGAAAAAAAGAAAGGCCCAAAAAAGAGAAAATAAAAAGGGCAATGCTACTATCTCTTTTTCCACACTTGTGCTTCAAAGTAGCACCTTGTTCTTCATGTAGTGAGTCTCATATATTGTGCTTCAAAGTAGCACCATGATTTTCATATAGTGAGTCTCATAAGTTGTCTTGTTCATACTAGTGGGAATTTTTCATTATAGAACTTGGCTTGTATATTCCAACGATGGGCTTCCTCAAAATGCCCTAGGTCTTCATGAGCAAGCAAGTTGTATGCACACCCACCAGTTTTCTTTTGTTGAGCATTCTTAGCTCTAGTGCATCCGTTGCATGGAAATCCCTACTCCTTGCATTAACATCAATTGATGGGCATCTCCATAGCTCATTGATTAGTCTCGTTGATGTGAGACTTTCTCCTTTTTTGTCTTCTCCACATAATCCCCATCATCATATTCTATACCACCCATAGTGCTATGTCCATGGCTCGCGCTCATGTATTGCGTGAAGGTTGAAAAAGTTTGAGATTATTTGAGTATGAAACAATTGCTTGGCTTGTCATCGGGGGTATAGAAGTTGGGAACATCTTTGTGTGACGAAAATGAAGCATAGCCTAACTATATGATTTTGTAGGGATGAACTTCCTTTGGCCATGTTATTTTGAGATGACATAATTGTTTGATTAGTATGCTTGAAGTATTATCATTTTTATGTCAATATGAACTTTTGTCTTGAACCTTTCGGATCTGAATATTCATACCATGATTAAGAAGATTTACATTGAAATTATGCCAAAGTATCACTCCGCATCAAAAATTCTCTTTTTATCATTTACCTATTCGAGGACGAGCAGGAATTAAGCTTGGGGATGCTTGATACGTCTCCAACGTATCTATAATTTTTGATTGCTCCATGCTACTTTATCTACTGTTTTAGGCAATATTGGGCTTTATCATCCACTTTTATATTACTTTTGGGACTAACCTATTAACCGGAGGCCCAGCCCAGATTTGCTGTTTTATGCCTATTTCAGTGTTTCGAGGAAAAGGAATATCAGACGGAGTCAAAACGGAACGAAATCAACTGGAGAAGTTATTTTTGGAAGGAAACCCACCTGATGGACTTGGACCCCACGTCAGAAGATACGGGAGGTGCTCACGAGGGTGGGGGGCGCGCCCTCCCCCCCTGGGCACGCCCCCCTGCCTCGTGGGGCCCCCGTAGCTCCACCGACGTTCTCCCTGCACCCATATATACCTACGTACCCTAAAACTTCCAGAACAGAAGATAGATCGGGAGTTCCGCCGCCGCAAGCCTCCAGAACCACGAAAAACCAATCGGGGCCCCTTTCTGGTACCCTGCCGGAGGGGGGATCCATCACCGGTGGCCATCTTCATCATCCCGGCGCTCTCCATGACGAGGAGGGAGTAGTTTTCCCTCAGGGCTGAGGGTATGTACCAGTAGCTATGTGTTTGATCTCTCTCTCTCATGTTCTCTCTCGTGATCCTCTATGGCACGATCTTGATGTATCCCGAGCTTTGCTATTGTAGTTGGATCTTATGATGTTTCTCCCCCTCTACTCTCTTGTGATGAATTGAGTTTCCCCTTTGAAGTTATCTTATCGGATTGAGTCTTTATGAGAACACTTGATTTATGTCTTGGTGATCAACTTGCGGGTTTCGTGACATTGGGAACCTATGCATAGGGGTTGGCACACGTTCTTGATTCTCCGGTAGAAACTTTGGGGCACTCTTTGATGTACTTTTATGTTGGTTGGATAAATCTGAGATTGTGTGATGCATATCATATAATCATGCCCACGGATACTTGAGGTGACAATGGAGTATCTAGGTGACATTAGGGTTTTGGTTGATTTGTATCTTAAGGTGTTATTCTAGTAAAAACTCCAGGGTTGTTTGTGACACTTATAGGAATAGCCCAACGGATTGATTTGAAAGAATAACTTTGAGGTGGTTTCATACCCTACCATAATCTCTACGTTTGTTCTCCGCTATTAGTGGCTTTGGAGTGACTCTTTGTTGCATGTTGAGGGATTGTTATATGATCAATCTATGTTATTATTGTTGAGGGAACTTACACTAGCGAAAGTATGAACCCTAGGCCTTGTTTACCATCATTGCAATACCGTTTACGCTCACTTTTATCATTAGTTACCTTGCTGTTTTTATATTTTCAGATTACAAATACCTTTATCTACCATCCATATTGCACTTGTATCACCATCTCTTCGCCGAACTAGTGCACCTATAAAATTTACCATTGTATTGGGTGTGTTGGGGACACAAGAGACTCTTTGTTATTTGGTTGCATGGTTGCTTGAGAGAGACCATCTTCATCCTACGCCTCCTACGGATTGATAAACCTTAGGTCATCCACTTGAGGGAAATTTGCTACTGTCCTACAAACCTCTGCACTTGGAGGCCCAACAACGTCTACAAGAAGAAGGTTGTGTAGTAGACATCACTGTTCTGTCGGGGAAACTTCCCTCCGGGAGGGGGAAATCATCGCCATCGTCATCACCAACGCTCCTCTCATCTGGAGAGGGCAATCTCCATCAACATCTTCACCAGCACCATCTCCTCTCAAAACCCTAGTTCATCTCTTGTATCCAATTCTTGTCTGCAAGTCCGGGATTGGTACTAGTAGGTTGCTAGTAGTGTTAATTACTCCTTGTAGTTGATGCTAGTTGGTTTATTTGGTGGAAGATCAAATGTTCAGATCCTATATGCATATTAATACCCCTCTGATTATGAACATGAATATGCTTTGTGAGTAGTTACATTTGTTCCTGAGGACATGGGAGAAGTCTTGCTATTAGTAGTCATGTGAATTTGGCATTCGTTCGATATTTTGACGAGATGTATGTTGTCTCTCCTCTAGTGGTGTTATGTGAACATCGACTACATAACACTTCACCATTATTTGGGCCTAGAGGAAGGCATTGGGAAGTAATAAGTAGATGATGGGTTGCTAGAGTGACAGAAGCTTAAACCCTAGTTTATGCGTTGCTTCGTAAGGGGCTGATTTGGATCCATATGTTTCATGCTATGGTTAGGTTTACCTTAATACTTTTGTTGTAGTTGCGGATGCTTGCAATAGAGGTTAATCATAAGTGGGATGCTTGTCCAAGTAAGGGCAGTACCCAAGCACCGGTCCACCCACATACCAAATTATCAAAGTACCGAATGCGAATCATATGAACGTGATGAAAACTAGCTTGACGATATTCCCATGTGTCCTCGGGAGCGCTTTTCTCTATATAAGAGCTTGTCCAGGCTTGTCCCTTGCTACAAAAAGGATTGGGCCACCTTGCTGCACTTTATTTACTTTTGTTACTTGTTGCTCGTTATAAATTATCCTATCACCAAACTATCTGTTACCACTTATTTCAGTACTTGCAGAGAATACCTTGCTGGAAACCGCTTATCATTTCCTTCTGCTCCTCGTTGGGTTCGACACTCTTACTTATCGAAAGGACTACGATAGATCCCCTATACTTGTGGGTCATCAAGACTCTTTTCTGGCGCCGTTGCCGGGGAGTGAAACGCCTTTGGTAGGTGGAAATTGGTAAGGAAAAATTTATATAGTGTGCTGAAATTTATTGTCATTTGTTACTATGGAAAGTAATCCTCTGAGGGGCTTGTTCGGGGTATCTTCACCCCGACCAGTGGAGCAAAGAGTTGCTCCTCAACCTACCGAACCTACTGAAAATGAAAATGTTCCCTTTGAAATTCCTTCGGGTATGATAGAAAAACTGCTAGCTAATCCTTTTGCAGGAGACGGAACAATGCATCCTGATGAGCACCTAATATATGTGGATGAAGTTTGTGGATTATTTCAGCTTGCAGATGTACCTGAGATGTTGTTAAGAAGAAGGTCTTCCCTTTATCTTTGACGGAAGATGCATTGACATGGTATAGGCTATGCGATGATATGGGATCATGGAACTACAAACGATTGAAATTGGAATTTCATCAGAAGTTTTATCCTATGCATCTTGTTCATCGTGATCGCAATTATATATATAATTTTTTGCCTCGCGAAGGAGAAAGCATCGCTCAAGCTTGGGGGAGGCTTAAATCAATGTTATATTGCCCCAATCATGAGCTCTCAAGAGAAATGATTATTCAAAATTTTTATGCTCGGCTTTCTGATAACAATCGCACCATGCTCGATACTTCTTGTGCTGGCTCTTTTATGATGAAGACTATTGAATTCAAATGGGATTAATTGGAAAGAATTAAACGCAACTATGAAGATTGGGACCTCAACAAAGGTAAGGAGTCAGGTATGACATCTAAGTATGATTGTGTTAAATCTTTTATGGATACCGATGTTTTTCGTAAATTTAGCACTAAATATGGACTTGACTCTGAGATAGTAGCTTCTTTCTGTGAATCTTTTGCTACTTATGTTGATCTCCCCAAGGAGAAGTGGTTTAAATATCAACCTCCCATAGAAGTAAAAGTAGCTGCACCTATTAAAGTTGAAGAAAAGACTATCACTTATAATGATCCTATTGTTCCTACTTCTTATGTTGAGAAACCACCTTTCCCTTTTAGGATAAAGGATCATGTTAAAGCTTCAACTGTGGTTCGTAAAAGCAATATTAGAACTTATACACCTCCTGAGCGAGTTAAAGTTGAACCTAATATTTCTATTGTTAAAGATCTCTTGTCTAATAATATTGATGGGCATGTTATTCATTTCCTTGATGAGACTGCTAGAATTGCTAAACCTTGTGCTAAAGATAAAAACAGACCTGTGGTAGGCATGCTTGTTATTTCTATTCAGATAGGAGATCATTGTTATCATGGCTTATGTGATATGGGTGCTAATGCTAGTGCAATACCTTATGCCTTATACAAAGAAATTATGCATAATATTGCACCTGCTAAGATAAAAGATATTGATGTCACAATTAAACTTGCCAATAGAGATACTATTTCACCAATGGGAATTGTTAGAGATGTTGAAGTCTTGTGTGGGAAAACTAAATATCATACTGATTTTCTTGTTCTTGGTTCCCCACAAGATAGCTTTTGTCCCATTATATTTGGTAGACCCTTCTTAAACACTGTTAATGCTAAGATAGACTACGAAAAGGATGTTGTTACTGTCGGCTTAGATGATATGTCTCATGAATTTAATTTCTCTAAATTTAGTAGACAACACCGTGAAGAAGAATTACCTAGTAAGGATGAAATTATTGGTCTTGCTTCTATTGCCGTACCACCTAGTGATCCTTTAGAACAATATTTGCTAGACCATGAAAATGATATGTTTATGAATGAAATAAGGGAAATAGATGAAGTATTCTTTAAACAGGAACCTATTCTGAAACACACTTTACCTGTTGAAATCCTAGGGGTCCTCCTCCACCCAAGGGTGACCCCGTATTTGAGCTTAAACCGTTGCCTAATACTCTTAAATATGCTTATCTTGATGAGAAAAAGATATTTCCTATTATTATTAGTGCTAACCTTTCAGAGCATGAGGAAGAGAGATTATTGAAAACTCTGAAGAAGCACCGTGCTGCTATTGGGTATACTGTTGATAATCTTAAGGGCATTAGTCCCACTCTATGTCAACATAAAATAAATTTGGAAGAAGATGCTAAACCAGTTCATGATCATCAACGACGGCTGAATCCTAAAATGAAAGAAGTGGTAAGAAAGGAAATACTAAAGCTCCTTGAGATAGGTATAATCTATCCCGTTGCTGATAGTCAGTGGGTAAGTCCTGTCCATTGTGTCCCTAAGAAGGGAGGTATTACTGTTGTTTCTAATGATAAAGATGAATTGATTCCTCAAAGAATTATTACAGGTTATAGGATGGTAATTGATTTCCGCAAATTAAATAAGTCCACTAAAAAGGATCATTACCCTTTACCTTTTATCGATCAAATGCTAGAAAGATTATCCAAACATACACATTTTTGCTTTCAAGATGGTTATTCTGGTTTCTCTCAAATACCTGTGTCAGCTAAGGATCAATTAAAGACTACTTTTACTTGCCCTTTTGGTACTTTTTCTTATAGACGTATGTCTTTTGGTTTATGTAATGCACCTGCTACCTTTCAAAGATGCATGATGGATATATTCTCTGACTTTTGCGAAAAGATTTGTGAGGTTTTCATGGACGATTTATTCGTCTATGGATCTTCTTTTGATGATTGCTTGAGAAACCTTGATCGAGTTTTGCAGAGATGTGAAGAAACTAATCTTGTCTTGAATTGGGAAGTGCCACTTTATGGTTAATGAAGGTATTGTCTTGGGGCATAAAGTTTCTGAAAGAGGTATTGAAGTTGATAAAGCTAAGGTTGATGCTATTGAAAAGATGCCCTGTCCCAAGGACATCAAAGGTATAAGAAGTTTTCTTGGTCATGCCGGTTTTTATAGGAGGTTCATTAAGGACTTCTCAAAAATTTCTAGGCCTCTGACTAATTTATTACAAAAAGATATATACCATTTGTCTTTGATGATTAGAAGCATTTGAAATACTTAAGAAAGCATTGATCTCTGCACCTATTGTTCAGCCACCTAATTGCAATTTACCCTTTGAAATTATGTGTGATGCTAGTGATTATGCTGTAGGTGCTGTTCTAGGGCAAAGAGTTGATAAGAAATTAAACGTTATTCAATATGCTAGTAAAACCCTATACAATGCTCAAAGAAATTATGCTACTACTAAAAAAGAATTCTTAGCAGTTGTATTTGCTTGTGATAAGTTCAGACCTTATATTGTTGATTCTAAAGTAACTATTCACACTGATCATGCTGCTATTAAATATCTTATGAAAAGAAAGATGCTAAACCTAGACTTATTAGATGGGTTCTCTTGCTACAAGAATTTGACTTACATATTGTTGATATGAAGGGAGCTGAGAACCCCGTTGCAGACAACTTGTCTAGGTTAGAAAATGTGCTTGATGACCCACTACCTATTGATGATAGCTTTCCTGATGAGCAATTAAATGTCATAAGTGCTTCTCATGCTGCTCCATGGTATGATGATTATGCTAATTACATTGTTGCCAAATTCATACCACCTAGTTTCACATACCAGCAAAAGAAAAAGTTCTTCTATGATTTGAGACATTACATTTGGGATGACCCACATCTTTATAAAGAAGGAGTAGATGGTGTTATTAGACGTTGTGTACCTGAGCATGAACAGGAACAGATCCTACGCAAGTGTCACTCTGAAGCTTATGGAGGACACCATGCTGGAGATAGAACTGCACATAAGGTATTGCAATCCGGTTTTATTGGCCTACTCTCTTCAAGGATGCCTGTAAGTTTGTCTTATCTTGTGATGAATGCCAAAGAATTGGTAATATTAGTAGACGTCAAGAAATGTCTATGAACTATTCACTCATCATTGAACCATTTGATGTTTGGGGCTTTGATTATATGGGACCTTTCCCTGCCTCTAATGGATATACACATATTTTAGTTGTTGTTGATTATGTTACTAAGTGGGTAGAAGCTATTCCAACTAGTAGTGATGATCATAACACTTCTATTAAAATGCTTAAAGAAGTTATTTTTCCAAGATTTGGAGTCCCTAGATATTTAATGACTGATGGTGGTTCACATTTTATTCATGGTGCTTTCCATAAAATGCTTGCTAAGTATGATGTTAATCATAGAATTGCATCCCCTTATCACCCTCAGTCTAGTGGTCAAGTAGAATTGAGTAATAGAGGACTCAAATTAATTTTGCAAAAGACTGTTAATAGATCTAGAAAGAATTGGTCCAAGAAACTTGATGATGCATTATGGGCCTATAGAGTTGCATATAAAAATCCTATGGGTATGTCTCCGTATAAAATGGTTTATGGAAAAGCATGCCACTTACCTCTTGAACTAGAACACAAGGCATATTGGGCTATTAAAGAACTCAATTATGATTTTAAACTTGCCGGTGAGAAGAGGTTATTTGATATTAGCTCACTTGATGAATGGAGAACCCAAGCCTACGAAAATGCCAAGTTGTTTAAAGAAAAAGTTAAAAGATGACATGATAAAAGGATACAAAAGCGTGAGTTTAATGTAGGTGATTATGTATTGCTATACAACTCTCATTTAAAAAATTTTGCAGGAAAACTTCTCTCTAAATAGGAAGGTCCTTACGTTATCGAGGAGGTCTATCGTTCTGGTGCCATAAAAATCAACAACTTCAAAGGCACAAATCTGAAGGTGGTGAACGGTCAAAGAATCAAACATTATATCTCAGGTAATCCCATAAATGTTGAAACCAATGTTATTGAAACCATAACCCCGGAGGAATACATAAGGGACACTTTCCAGAACGTTTCAGACTCCGAAAAGGAATAGGTATATGGTACGGTAAGTAAATCGACTCCAAAACAGTTCTAAAGGCAATATTTCTCCGTTTTGGAATATTTAGAAAAATAGAAAAATAAGAAGCAGTCCGGGAAGGACACGAGGGCTCCACGAGGGTGGAGGGCGTGCCCTACCCCCCTGGGCGCGCCCCCTACCTCGTGGGCACCTCGTGCGCTTTCCGGACTCCATTTTCGTACACGATACGTATTTTGGTCGAAAAAATTCATTATATAATCTCCCGGGGGTTTTGACCACCGTATCACACAAAAAATCCTTTGTTCTTGTTTTGAGCTGTTTTCTGCCAGAGTTGCCGATACCAAGCATCATGTCGTCTCCCTCCTCCTCCAACAATGAGGGCAACGATGCTTGGCTAATGAAGATATAGCTGAAGAGAGAAGAACCCATGGAGATCAACAAGGATGAAGGGATCAAGAAGGCCACGAGGGACCAAGTCCCGGCAACAGAAGACATCCTTCAACTTGATCACAATCTTCTTACCCCAACCGAGATCGAAGCTTTCAAGATGATCGAGTTAGCTCGTATACAAAAAAAATATCTCACCCATGAAAATATTTTGTTGAAGGAGCATATCATTGCACTCAAGGGCATTATCCGCAAGTTGGAAGACCTCTTACGCTCGATATGTGACTATCCATCATCACCAACAACTCCTTCACCGACAAAAGAGATATAATCGCATGGGTATGGGCACTCCCCTTGGCAACTGTCAAGCTTGGGGGAGTGCCCCGGTATCGTATCACCATCACTTTTATCTTTACCGTTTTTCTTAGTTCGGTCCTTTTGGTAATATCTTGATCTAGTAGAATAAAGTTTATGGCATCATCTAGTTTTGAGTTTTGCTTTATGATCCTTCTATGTAATCGAGTCCGTGAGCTATATATAATAAAGATTAGTGTTGAGTCAAGGGCTTGATTATTTTGCCATGATCCTAAGTGGATAAAAGAAAAGAGAAATAAATAAAAAAGGAAACAAAGAGATCATATGGATCTTATGGAGAGTAATGAGCGAACATAGAAAAAGTATGATGAATAAAAGTTGTTGAGAGTTGACAAACATAGTTTTGGTCATAGTTGCAATTAATAGGAAGTAATAAAGAAAGAGAGGTCTTCACATATAGATATACTATCTTGGACATCTTTTATGATTGTGAGCACTCATTAAAATATGACATGCTAAAGAGTTGACGTTGGACGAGGAAGACAACGTAATGGGTTATGTTTTCTTACATCTGAAATAAATTATATTGTCATGGATCATCCAACATGGTTGTTGATAATGCACAAACTAGCGAAACGCTAATTTGTGGGTGTAGTCGGTCCGATCTTTCACGATACTCAATGAAATCAGCAGTAGATGTAGAAAAGATGTAGACACCCAAAGACCAAGCAAGATGCAAGAACTAGGGTTGAGGACTCGCGTAAGAGACGATGCAGATCAACTCTTCCGCACGGCAACGCGCTATCACAGATCAGCGTAGGAACAGAAAAACTTTGGTGCCCCTCGACATGAGGCTTTTCTGGTATTTTATTATCCAATCAAAACTAACTCCCTCACAACGGCCGCAGCCAGCCCTTTTTATAGGCAACACAAAGACTTGAGACACGCGCTATGTAAACGTAGCAGACTAGGACTCTCCTAACGAAACTAATCAAGGATTTAACTAATTAATTATTCGGCACCATTGATTACCTTGGACTCTATCTAGACTTGAATTCCTCACGTAAGTAGTACTTGACCAATAAGAAAAATGCCTTGCACTGTGTATGCTTATCACGATGTGTCACGTAGCAGCTCTGAGCCCTGAACTTGCTCGTTTCTTCCCGGCCGATCAGATCAAGACTTTTTCTGGCGGAGTTCTAAAATTTGGTCTAACTTCTTCCAGCTGTGGAGGAACCTTGAATATCAGCGAACCAATCTGTATAGCACATGGAAAAGCCCCTAAAATACCAGCTTCTTTCCCCTTTGGTACTATCACAGTCAACTTCTCATGCACAGGTGCAACTTGAATATTTTTTAGACAAGTAACTGTAGTTTTAGCACAGATGGTCACATCATCCTCCCCCTCTTGAAATGAAACCGTCCTCGGCTTCAAGATATTTTTAGGGACCTTGCAGACATCGCTCTTGATAGCACTGTCGAACATCGGCTGCAACACACATCGCCTTCCGGAGTCCCAAAAAGAATAAGTGTTAGACCTTCCCTCATGTATAGCGCGATGATCATATTGCCATGGCCTCCCCAATAACAAGTGACATGCATTCATGGGCAGAACATCACAGATAACTGTGTCGGTATAATTTCCAACTGAAAAATTGATGCACACCTTGTGTGTAACTTTCAATTTCCCCGACTGATATACCCATTCAACGCAGTGGGGTTGTGGGTGCTTCCAGGTAGGCAAAGCTAAAACATCCACCAAGTCCTTGCTAACCGCGTTAGTGTAGCTTCCTCCATCTATGATCAACTTACATTTAGTGTTGTTGATTTTGCACTGAGTTTGAAAAATATTCCATCGCTGCCCCTTATCCTCAATGCGATCTTCTTGCACCCGTTGCACCATCAAAGACGGATATGATTCAGCAGCTTCAAAACTCGCAACCACATTTTCAACATCTTCAGATTTTGCACTAGAAGTGTCAGAAACTGCCTCTTCATCACTAGCGGATGCATAGCCATCTCTTGTGAGCAACACTCTTTTCTCATTAGGACATTCACGTCTCATATGCCCCCTTCCTCCACACTTGAAACACTCTATATTACTAGTACATGTGGCTGACTGCGCACTAGAATTAACTCTCGGCAATCCTGATTTTAAAGCATCCTTTTGCATGGAAGCTTGAGGGCGATTAGATGTCGTTGTCCTAGAGCTAGAACCGACATCCTCACTCTTATGTTGCGAGCGTCGCCATGTGTTCAAAGTGGTACTAGGAACTGTGCTTACTTGGCGTCGCATAATCTGCTGTTCCGCCCGCACAGCTTGGTGCACAAGATCTTGTATGTTGTAATAGACCACCATCTCAACACGATCCTGCACCTCAATATTTAGACCATTAAAGAAACGTGCCATAGTCGCCTCCGGATCCTCCGTTGTCCCTGTACGTATCATAAGCAATTCCATCTCCTTGTAATATTCATCAACACTCATATTACCCTGAGAGAGCCGCTGCAACTTGTTGTACATATCTCTTTTATAGTGCTCAGGAACAAAACGTTGCCTCATGAATTCTTTCATACCTCGCCAAGTCGTCGGCCGATGTCTTGAACGACAAATTTGATTCCACCAAATTAGCGCGTAACCGGTGAACTCAATTCCAGCAAGTTGAACTTTCTTCTCCTCGCTATAATGATGGGCATCAAAAATTTGATCAACACGCATCTCCCACTCCAAATAGCCTTCTGGTTCGCACTTGCCGGAGAACGAAGGGATTGAAATTTTTATGCGCCCAATTCCATCATCCAAAGGCACACGCATAGCTTGACCAACTCGGTCATGCACTCCACCACGAACAGAAGTTTCAGGACGAGGCTCATAGTGTCATGGTCGTGGCGCGTACCCCGTTGCCTCATGGTCAACACCGTCATCGAGGCCATCATCTCCAGCATGTAGTTGTGCCGCCAGACGACAATCCAGCACGCCGGCATGTCCGTCACAAGCCGGTGGTGCATAAAGCAGTGGAGCAGCTGGAGCAGTCTGTGGTGGTGCAGAATTCGTCGTCGGTGTATTGATGGTGTCCGCCAAAGCGTCGAACCGAGCGATCAGAACATCAATCCTTTGGCCAAGCTTCACCTCGAGCGCGTCATGGCATTGCTTGACGTAGTTGCACGTGTGGTCAAAACCATCCCGAATATTTTGAGGAATATCATCCGCGTACACTGGACGCACAACTTCCTCAGAATCAGCAGCGACCTCATCAACCTTGTTGACCGAAGTTGACATCTTAATCAACACAGTACCGTGAACAACTTAGCTCTGAATACCACTTGATAATGCACAAACTAGCGAAACGCTAATTTGTGGGTGTAGTCGGTCCGATCTTTCACGATACTCAATGAAATCAGCAGTAGATGTAGAAAAGATGTAGACACCCAAAGACCAAGCAAGATGCAAGAACTAGGGTTGAGGACTCGCGTAAGAGACAATGCAGATCAACTCTTTCGCACGGCAACGCGCTATCACAGATCAGCGTAGGAACAGAAAAACTTTGGTGCCCCTCGACATGAGGCTTTTCTGGTATTTTATTATCCAATCAAAACTAACTCCCTCACAACGGCCGCAGCCAGCCCTTTTTATAGGCAACACAAAGACTTGAGACACGCGCTATGTAAACGTAGCAGACTAGGACTCTCCTAACGAAACTAATCAAGGATTTAACTAATTAATTATTCGGCACCGTTGATTACCTTGGACTCTATCTAGACTTGAATTCCTCACGTAAGTAGTACTTGACCAATAAGAAAAACGCCATGCACTGTGTATGCTTATCACGATGTGTCACGTAGCAGCTCTGAGCCCTGAACTTGCTCGTTTCTTCCCGGCCGATCAGATCAAGACTTTTTCTGGCGGAGTTCTAAAATTTGGTCTAACTTCTTCCAGCTGTGGAGGAACCTTGAATATCAGTGAACCAATCTGTATAGCACATGGAAAAGCCCCTAAAATACCAGCTTCTTTCCCCTTTGGTACTGTCACAGTCAACTTCTCATGCACAGGTGCAACTTGAATATTTTTTAGACAAGTAACTGTAGTTTTAGCACAGATGGTCACATCAGTTGTGCTTGCCTTTCCCCCTCATGCTAGCCAAATTCATCGCACCAAGTAGAGATACTACTTGTGCTTTCAAATACCCTTAAACCAGTTTTGCCATGAGAGTCCACCATACCTACCTATGGATTGAGTAAGATCCTCCAAGTAAGTTGTCATCGGTGCACGCAATAAAAATTGCTCTCTAAATATGTATGACTTATTAGTGTGGGAGAAAATAAGCTTTATACGATCGTGTGATATGGAAGAAATAAAAGCGACAGACTGCATAATAAAGGCCCATATCACAAGTGGCAATATAAAGTGACGTTCTTTCGCATTAAGATTTTGTGCATCCAACCATAAAAGCGCATGACAACCTCTGTGTAACGCCCCGAGTCCGTTGCGCCACGTGTATTCCAGTTATTCGTTGTTGTTGCCTTGTCATTTGTTTGCGTGTCATGCATCTCATATCATGTCATCATGTGCATCGCATTAGCATACGTGTTCGTCTCATGCATCCGAGCATTTTCCCCGTCGTCCATTTTGCATTCCGGCGCTCCTACGTCCCCCGGTGTCCCCTTTTACCCCTTTTCGTGTGCGGGTGTTAAACGTTCTTAGATTGGACCGAGACTTGACAAGCGGCCTTGGTTCACTACCGGTACACCGCCTGTCAAGTTTCGTGCCATTTGGATTTCGTTTGATACTCCAACGGTTAACCGAGGAACCGAAAAGGCCTCGTGTGTATTGCAGACCAACACCTCTCCAAAGTGGCCCCATGCTCGTCTCGTTGTGCAGACCAACATTTGTTCGTCTCGTTGTGCACTTCATTTCATTCCATTGCACCATGCTCATTTGAGTTCATCTTGATGCCCTAAATGCTGTTGCAAGAGTGCTATGTGATGTTAGTTTCAGATTCTTAACAGATTATGGACATTTGTCATTTTTGCCATGTTTAATGTGTGCCTCCTATGAACTTGAGCCCTACATGCGTTTTGAAGCATGCCATGCCATCTTTACAGGGGTGTATGCCATGTATTTTTGTGATCTTTGTGGTGACTAGCACAAGCATGCCAAGTAGCTCTCGTGATGTTGCTGATTTCAGGGACTTAGAATTCTGCTAAGTCATTTCTCTGATGTTATTTTTATGCCATGTATTCATGTTGCTACAGAGTGATACTTGCCTCTTTTGAGCATGTTCAGTAAGGATGATTTTGAGATATTGTTATGCTCTATCCATCCATGTCTTTTTTTGCAATTATGGAGCACCCTAGCATGACTCAATCTTGCTCTACTTTTGCTATAAAATGTTCCTGCCAGATTGTTTACGTGTTAAGCAATTTTGCCGAGGTTGTTATAGTTTATCCTTGCATGCTATGAGAGTATTCTTGCCATGTTTAGCTTATTTATCATGTCTACTTGCTGGGTGTATGCTTAGTTTGTCATGCAATGCCTTGTGGTGAGTACATCGAGCTCGTAACCATGCCTACGCGAATCTGTTTTGCCATGTTCCAGTTTTTCTGCCAAGTCTGAATCTGTTAACGAAAGTTGCTATGTTCACATGGTTGCCATTGTATGTTCTGATCCCCTTTGGCTTAAGGTCAGTAAGGGACTTTTGTTGTATGCTTTGAGTAGCTTCATGCCATGCATTGCTTTGCCATGATCTGATCCTGTAGCATGTTGTTATCTTGCTCTAAATTTTGCTTCCTGATGTTAATTCCTGCCATGTTGTTATTTTCACTAAGTCTGTAACCTGTTATCTTTTGCACTTTTTCCATGCTTGTTTGAACCTGCTATTGTGTGATTTAGCTGTAGCTCAGTGTTCATCTTTTGTCAAGCATCTTGAGTGGATCACTTCCATGTGCTTTTTTGTTACGTTAGAGTGCAGTAGCTTGTTGTTCTTGATGCATTTAGATGGTCTCGTGTTGTTAATCGCAGAATAGTGCCATTATTGTTTTGCTTGCCATTTGCAAACCGTGAATCCGATTCCGGTGATCTTTATATCGATTTCGACCAAAATCAACTCATTTTTCCAGCAGCACTCTTGGTTTGCCAAGTTGAGGCCTGGTTCAATCTTTCCCTTCCGAAGCATGCATATGCATTCCATATCACATCTCGTATATCATGCCATGTTTTGCATCATGTTGCTTGCGCATTGCACCGTGGTTGATTGTGGTTCCCTTTTGCTTGTGTTCTTGCTTGGGTGGAGCCGGGTGACGAGTTCGTGGTCGAGGAACCCATTGAGTACACTTATGAGGACCAAGCTTTCGTCTTCTCGGAGAACTTTGCAGGCAAGATGACCATACCCTCGAAATCATTTCTATCTTTGCTTGCTAGTTGCTCGCTCTATTGCTATGCCTATGCTATGATACCTACTACTTGCTATATCATGCCTCCCATATTGCCATGCCAAGCCTCTAACCCACCTTGTCCTAGCAAACCGTTGTTTGGCTATGTTACCGCTTTGCTCAGCCCCTCTTATAGCGTTGCTAGTTGCAGGTGAAGATTGGAGTTGGTTCCTTGTTGCAACATGATTATTGTTGGGATATCACAATATCTCTTATTTAATTAATGCATCTATATACTTGGTAAAGGGTGGAAGGCTCGGCCTTATGCCTGGTGTTTTGTTCCACTCTTTCCGCCCTAGTTTCCGTCATACCGGTGTTATGTTCCTTGATTTTGCGTTCCTTACGCGGTTGGGTGATAATGGGAAGCCCTTGATAGTTTGCTTTGAATAAAACTCCTCCAGCAAGGCCCAACCTTGGTTTTACATTTGCCTAACAACCTTTTACCCTTCCCTTGGGTCGCCCAACCCAAGGGTCATCTTTATTTTAACCCCCCCCCCAGGCCAGTGCTTGTCTAAGTGTTGGTCCGAACTGAGTAGACTACGGGGCCACCTCGGGGAAACTTGAGGGTTGGTTTTACTCGTAGGATGTCTCATCCGGTGTTGCCCTGAGAACGAGATATGTGCAGCTCCTATCGGGATTGTCGGCGCATCGGGCGGCTTTGCTGGACTTGTTTTACCATTGTCGAAATGTCTTGTAACCGGGATTCCGAGTCTGATTGGTTCTTCCTGCTAGAAGGAATATCCTTCGTTGACCGTGAGAGCTTGTGATGGGCTAAGTTGGGACACCCCTGCAGGGTTTTGAACTTTCGAAAGCCGTGCCCGCGGTTATGGGCAGATGGGAGTTTGTTAATGTCCGGTTGTAGAGAACTTGACACTTGACTTAACTAAAATACATAAACCGCGTGTGTAGCCGTGATGGTCTCTTTTCGGCGGTGTCCGAGAAGTGAACACAGTGTTGGAGTTATGCTTGCGCGCAAGTAGTTTCAGGATCACTTCTTGATCATTATTAGTTCTCGGTCGTGCTTTGCTTCTCTTCTCACTCTCTTTTGCGTATGCTAGTGCTTGTTGCAGCTCCACCTCATTACCCTATCCTACCCATAAGCTTAAATAGTTTTGATCGCGAGGGTGTGAGATTGCTGAGTCCCCGTGACTCACACATACTTCCAAAACCAGTTGCAGGTGCCGATGATACCGTGCGGGTGACGCAACCGAGCTCAAGGAGGAGCTCGATGAAGATCGTGTTCGTAGTCTTGTTTCGTTTCCAGTTGATCAGTAGTGAAGCCCAGTTGGGGTCGATCAGGGATCTTTTGCATTAGGGGTAGTCTTCTTTCATTTTGGTTCCGTAGTCGGACCTTGATTGTATCTGGATGATGTAATGCTATATTTATGTATTGTGTGAAGTGGCGATTGTAAGCCAACTCTGTATCTCTATCTTATTCAGTACATGGGTTGTGTAAAGATTACCCCTCCTGCGACATGCCTACAATGCGGTTATGCCTCTAAGTCGTGCTCCGACATGTGGGAGATATAGCCGCATCGTGGGTGTTACACTCTGCTTCCCTCTGCGAAGGGCCTATCTTTTACTTTTATCTCCTACCTTGCATAAGAGTCATGGTGATCTTCACCCTTCCCTTTTACATTTTGTCCTTTGGCAAGCACAGTATGTTGGAAAGATCCTGGTATATATGGCTAATTGGATGTGAGTTTTCATGAACTATTATTGTTGACATTGCCCTTGAGGTAAAACATTGGGAGGCAAAACTATAAGCCCCTATCTTTCTTTGTGTCCGATTAAAACTCCATACCCATAAGTATTGCGTGAGTGTCAGCAATTGTGAAAGACTGTATGATAGTTGAGTATGTGGACTTGCTGAAAAGCTCTTATATATTGACTCTTTCCTATGTTATGATAAATTGCAATTGCTCCAATGACTGGGATTATAGTTTGTTAGTTTTCAATGAAGTTTACGATGCCTACTTGAAATTGTGATTGAAATTATTACTCTAACATAAGAAATCATATGACAAGAATTATGTAAGTTGTTGTTCTAAGATTAATCATGATGCCTCCATGTCCGTATTTTACTTTTATCGACACCTCTATCTCTAAACATGTGGACATATTTTTCGATTTCGGCTTTCGCTTGAGGACAAGCGAGGTCTAAGCTTGGGGGAGTTGATACGTCCATTTTGCATCATGCTTTTATATCGATATTTATTGCATTATGGGTTGTTATTACACATTATGTCACAATACTTATGCCTATTCTCTCTTATTTTACAAGGTTTACATAAAGAGGGAGAATGCCAGCAGCTGGGATTCTGGGCTGGAAAAGGAGCAAATATTGGAGACCTATTCTGCACAGCTCCAAAAGTCCTGAAACTTCAGGGAAGACGTTTTCAGAATATATAAAAAATACCCAGCGCAAGAAGTTCACCGGGGGGGCACACCCTGCCCACGAGGGTGGGGGTGCGCCCTACCCCCTAGGCGTGCCCCCTACCTCGTGTGCCCCCTGGTGGCCCTCCGGTGGCCATCTTCTGCTATATGAAGCCTTTCGATGGGGAAAAAATCATAAGCCATCTTCTCGGACGAAACTCCACCGCCACGAGGCGGAACCTTGGCGAAACCAATCTAGGGCTCCGGCGGAGCTGTTCTGCCGGGGAAACTTCCCTCCGGGAGGGGGTAGCCATCGTCATCACCAACGCTCCTCTCATCGGGAGAGGGCAATCTCCATCAACATCTTCACCAGCACCATCTCCTCTCAAAACCCTAGTTCATGTCTTGTATCCAATTCTTGTCTCCAAGTCCGGGATTGGTACTAGTAGGTTGCTAGTAGTGTTAATTACTCCTTGTAGTTGATGCTAGTTGGTTTATTTGGTGGAAGATCATATGTTCAGATCCTATATGCATATTAATACCCCTCTGATTATGAACATGAATATGCTTTGTGAGTAGTTACGTTTGTTCCTGAGGACATGGGAGAAGTCTTGCTATTAGTAGTCATGTGAATTTGGTATTCGTTCGATATTTTGATGAGATGTATGTTGTCTCTCCTCTAGTGGTGTTATGTGAACGTCGACTACATAACACTTCACCATTATTTGGGCCTAGAGGAAGGCATTGGGAAGTAATAAGTAGATGATGGGTTGCTAGAGTGACAGAAGCTTAAACCCTAGTTTATGCGTTGCTTCGTAAGGGGCTGATTTGGATCCATATGTTTCATGCTATGGTTAGGTTTACCTTAATACTTTTGTTGTAGTTGCGGATGCTTGCAATAGAGGTTAATCATAAGTGGGATGCTTGTCCAAGTAAGGGCAGTACCCAAGCACCTGTCCACCCACATACCAAATTATCAAAGTACCGCACGTGAATCATACGAACGTGATGAAAACTAGCTTGACGATATTCCCATGTGTCCTCGGGAGCACTTCTCTCTATATAAGAGCTTGTCCAGCCTTGTCCCTTGCTACAAAAAGGATTGGGCCACCTTGCTGCACTTTATTTACTTTTGTTACTTGTTGATCGTTATAAATTATTGAAAGATCATGGATGTCGCCTAGAGGGGGGGTGAATAGGCGCTTTAAAATAATTACGGTTGAGGCTTGAACAAATGCGGAATAAACCTAGCGGTTAATTTGTCAAGCACAAAACCTACAACAACTAGGCTCACCTATGTGCACCAACAACTTATGCTAAGCAAGATAAACAATTAGGTGATAGCAAGATATATGACAAGAAACAATATGGCTATCACAAAGTAAAGTGCATAAGTAAAGGGCTCGGGTAAGAGATAAACGAGCCACATGGAGACGATGATGTATCCCGAAGTTCACACCCTTGCGGATGCTAATCTCCATTTGGAGCGGTGTGGAGGCACAATGCTCCCCAAGAAGCCACTAGGGCCACCGTAACCTCCTCACGCCCTCGCACAATGCAAGATGTCGTGATTCCACTAAGGGACCCTTGAGGGCGGTCACCGAACACGTACAAATGGCAACCCTTGGGGGCGGTCACCGAACCCGTATACTTTGGCAACCCTTGGGGGCGGTCACCGGTACCCGTCAAATTGCTCGGGGCGATCTCCACAACCAAATTGGAGACCCCAACGCTAGCCCGGAGCTTTACACCACAATGATTGAGCTCCGAACACCACCAACTGTCTAGTGCGCCCAAGCACCCAAGAGGAACAAGCTCAAGTGTACCAAGCACCCAAGAGCAATAAGATTCTCAACTTGTAACTTCCATGTATCACCGTGGAGAACTCAAACCGATGCACCAAATGCAATGGCATGGGCACACGGAGTGCCCAAGTCCTTCTCTCTCAAATCCCACCGAAGCAACTAATGCTAGGGAGGAAAATGAGAGGAAGAACAAGAAGGAGAACACCAAGAACTCCAAGAAGTAGATCCAAGGGGTTCCTCTCACATAGAGGAGAAAGTGATTGGTGGAAATGTGGATCTAGATCTCCTCTCTCTTTTCCCTCAAAAACTAGCAAGAATCCATGGAGGGATTGAGAGTTAGCAAGCTCGAAGAAGGTCAACAATGGGGGAAGAACACGAGCTCAAAGGATAAAGTTCATTGGGGAAGAACACCCCCTTTTATAGGTGGGCAAAAACCAACCGTTATGCTCATAGCCCGCACCGAGCGGTACTACCGCTCCAAGGAGCGGTACTACCGCTAGGGCGGTAGTAGCCCTTTGAAACACAACAGCAAGGAGGCATAAAAGCCAGAAGAACCGTCAGAGCGGTAGTACCGCTTGACCTCACGGTACTACCGCTAGGGGTAGCGGTACTACTATAAGGGTAGCCACCGCTGGACTTGTGACGAGTTTTTGGTCCCGAGCGGAAGTAGCCACGGAAGTAGCCGCGGTAGTACTGCTCCAAGCGGTAGTACCGCTCCCAAGAGCGGTAGTAAAAAATTACATCCGCTCCTATCCGCGGTAGTACCGCTGCAGCCTTTTCAGAACACCAAAACTACCACAACTTCTGCAAACAGACTCCGAATTCGACGAAACCAAGTTTGTTGGATAGCTAGAGACAAGGGCTAACACAATCCAGAAAGAAATACCAATAAGAAGCAAATGAGAAAAGGCCCAAAAGAAAATGGTGAGAACCCTTCCTCGGAAAAGACCGGTAAAACCTCCAACACCGAAAACATCATAGAAGACGCATGCAAACTCCGTTTTCGATGAACTCAAGCTTGTCATCAAGATGAACATAAGCTCTAAGACTCACAAAAAGAACCAAACAAGAACCAAGAAACATGATGCAAGGATGCAATGGTTTGAGCTCTCGACGAACGATATGATCAAGCTACTCACTTGAGAGCCCCCCTTGATAGTATGGCTATCGATCCTATAACCCGGTCTCCCAACTACCACCATGAGACCGGTAAAATAGAAAACCTATCAAGGGCAAACCTTTGCCTTGCACATGATCCACTTGAGCTAGATGATGACGATCTTGTCTTCCTCAAGATGGACCACCTTTCTTGATTGTGTTGGGTCGATGGAGACTAGATGATTGCTCCCCCATACTCCACTATGGGTGAGCCACTTTTCGGCACATCTTCACAAGTCCATTGATACCACAATGGATGGCAAGCTTCAAGCACGTGATCTCTTCGTGATGCTCCACTTGAACTTGCACACGGCAATCTTGATGACGATCACCACTTGATGTCATCCTTTCCATGGGTTGTATGATATCTTCCTCTTGAAGCAAGCCCATGAACACGTACCTAACCCCACATAGAACTCTCACATAGACCATGGGTTAGTACACAAAGCGCAATGGACAATGCTTACCATACCATGGGATCACTTGATCCCTCTCGGTACATCTTCTACGCTTTGTGAGTTGATCAACCTTGAATTTTTCCAACTCTCTTCATTTGGATGATGTCTTGAAGGTAAACATGAATGATATCACAATCTTCTTCTTCAATACATGCTTGCAATAAGCTCAACACTCACATGACCAATCTTTGGATAATTCCTTAATAGCACCTTGGTCAACACATAAACTCCTTGAAACCAACACATGGACTTCAAGAAATGCCTATGGACAAATCCTTCAAATATAACTCAATGCAACCATTAGTCCATAGAGAATGTCATCAATTACCAAAACCACACATGGGGGCACCACATGTCCTTTCAATCTCCCCCATTTTGGTAATTGATGACAATCACTTTCAAGAGAGTTTATATAAGTAATTATGCATTACCATGCAATGCAACAACCAATAATGCATGCGTAGGAGATGCGAATGCTTAGGAACAAAACCAAAGCAAGGAGAAAACTCTGAAGACTTCTCCATAAAAATCTCTGAAACTGCTCCCCCATTGGTATCGATTGCCAAAATGGGCGAAAAGCTAAGAAGACCAATATAAAAGGTGTTCCTCCAAAAGTTGTGTATTTCTCAACAAGAGAGTGGAATGCCATACACATATCCAAAGGTAATACTTGGAGGAAGACCAACTATATTGAGGCACCAAGATTGCAAAAAGAATGATATGCCACAAAGACATAAAAAAGAGAGAAACAAGCAATCAAGCAATCAAAAGATACCAATTGAAGCAAGCTATCAAAATATACCAATTGAACCAACTAGACCAAAGATCCTACGTGCCACAAGAATAAAGATATTATGATATGAGCAGAGGAGTGTTCTAAAGAAACTAGGGAAGCTCCCCATGATTTGTGCACATCAAGAATTTTTGTATTTGGATACAAAGTGCACAAAATAGGATCATAGCGCCCCCAAAATCAATAGAAACTTGCAACAAGTGCAAGAGCATATAGGAAACTAAGCCTAGTACTAGCAACAAACACATGGTTGAGAAACAAGTAAGAGAGGCAACTTAAGAGTGGGCTCAACCAAAAAGATGTGTGTGAGTCAAGGCAATGCACTTGAGAAGACTAGTGTACAGAAGAGCATTAAGCATCAATAAAGTCTTGAAAGAATGAGGCACACGGTGCAAGGCCTATCATTCCCACACACAACTAGCAAATGGGTTCACAAGCTTACTAATAAGAATATAGAGAACCTATGCTTGTGACAACCCGCGGTGAAGATAGAAGATGAAAGGCTCATCAAGACGAGGAATACCAATTAAGATGGCCAAAACCTCGTAAATATAAGCAAGAGGAAAATAATCTTCACCACACAAGAGCGCATCAAGATGCAACGATAGAAGACACGCACTCAAGGCAAAAGCTTTCACGGAGCCACCAAAGAAATAACATAAGAAAGACAAGGTGGACGTGAAAGAAAGGATATCATCTAGATAGGCAACTTCTCTCAAGTGTATAAGATTCTAGGTAGACGAAATCATGATGATATATATATCTATAAAGAAGAATGTACACCCGAAATAGTTACAACAGGAAGGAACAAGATATCCAAAAGGAAGTCATACATATACCAATAAGATATTTGCTTGGAAGCATAGCACATGGCTAGATATGGTCTTATAGTATATAAATGAATTCCTACCACACACCCATCAAAGACATCACAACTAGCAACATGAGATCATCGTTGAGATGCTTTGAGAAAGCAAACAAGTATCACAAGATGGAATGAAAATCATGCTAAAATGCAACCTACACAAGGTTGAATGCTAGAAAAGAATGCATGACGAGATACTTGTTACCGAGATATCATTGGAAGGAGGTAGTAGATACCAATTAAAGGTAGGTAGTAGTTCATTGATAATCCTAGCTTGACTCCAATTAGCACATGATGACACCACCTTCCTTGTGAGTGAGCCGAGCATCCAATGCATCTCCATTTGCTCCTAGAACAACAACACAAACAAAATGGTACCCAAACTCATTGGGACCCAAGAGTTAGAGAACCAACAATACATAGGACAACCTCCACATAAATTTGTGCATATAGATATGAAAATGAATTTCATGCACATCTCTTCCAATTTGAGACTTGGTGGAGTTTCCCCTATATATTGGGTCCAAGAAAGAAAGCATGCTAAAAATACTACATGAAGTTAATATGCATGCTTAAGACTTTAAATAACCGATACCAAAAGACAAAGAAATACCAAGCGAAGAAAAGATACCAAATGAATAACTCATCACTTGAAAGATATCAATTGAAAGATACATCAAGGAATGAGATATCCATTGACACACACAAAAATAAAGATGTCAAACTCCCAAAAGAGAGAATGGTTCCAAACAAACCAATCCCTCTACAAAGTTTCATGATGGCACAAAGTACCAAAAAGAAACGGCTTGCCTTCCACAAACACACACTTGATAAGGATCACAAGATGAGTGTTTTATAGAGAATAGGATAGCTACCCCAAGACTAGTGCATTATAGAGAATTTGCATTTGAATACAAAATGCACAAGGTGGGATCACCACTTTCACTATATCTAGAAAACACTAGACAAGGTCAAGAAATTAACAAGATCCACAAGTGGTATGGAACACAATGGAAGTTGACACAATCCTAGGCAAGAGATAAAGCAAATAAAAGCAAAGGCCAATGTAAAGATGATCAATAATTTCTACCACATATAAGTGAGTACCAATTGTCAAAAGACAAGAAGTATTTGGAAATAATTCCCGGTGGTAGATAGCAAGGATATCCGACATCATCTTCACACCAAACACAAGCAAATAGCAACTTGTAGAGCTAACATACCACCTAGGAACAAGATAATTTACAATATCAACACTATGTGACAATATCTCAAATGTACACATTTTCTAGGCTAGTAATATACACATAGCATATTACTCCCCCATAATGTGATACCAATTAAGGATAAACAAGAGGAAAATAAAAGGATCCAACAAGAGATAATTAATGGACTATTTAGAATTTGAATTTCTCATGAGAAGACATACCACATAGTGACTAGATAATCTTGAAATATCAATTCTAGATGGTATTACTCATGTACACACATTTATAGGATGGTGAGGTGCACAAAGCACATCACTACCCATAATAGGATATTCCATTAATCTCTCACAAGAGCCAACTAAGAAATAAACAAGATGCAAAAAGGGTCAACACACAACACACACGTACATGATGTGCAAACCAACATACACATACTTGATTTCTCAAGATAAGAAAATTGGAAGCACAACATATACACGCACATGCAAGGTACAAAACCACAACATGCTAAGGGGCAAGTAACTTTCAAGTAAACAATTTAAGCACGAGTTACCGCAAGGAGGAACATTGGATATAAGATAGAAACTTGATAACCCGAATGACTTGGCTTGAGAAAATAAGAATGATGAAGTCCCCTTTATTCTTCATAATGTAGCCAAGTCTCCAAAGACCTCCAACATCACCTATTGATCAAGTATGAGCTAGTTGGTCCCCAACCAAGTTGGGTCCTAAGAGGTTAGTCACAATAGGCTTGGCTACCCAAATGGTTCTTTTCTTGACACCACTTTGAGCACCAACAAATTTGGCAAACACATTGCCAACCTTATCCTTCCCAAGAGAATAGATATCATCAATTAGAATAGGTTTGGATAAGGTACCATTTGTGCATGAAGAAGCGACGTGACCTTTTTCACGACATAGGTAGCAACGTCTACTCTTTACTTTCTTCTCACTTGATTTCTCAACTTGAGAAGCATTAGCTTGAGTTTTCTTGGGAAGAGGCCTTCCTTCAACTTGAGGTTGAGCATGAGAATGAACTTGTGGCCGCTTCCCTTGTTGCTTGTCACTAATGGGTTTCTTCTTCAATGGGCAAGATCTAACATGATGCCCTTCAAGTTTGCACTTGAAGCAAATAATCTTGGCCGAATTCTTGACTTGTTCTTGGCCCTTCTTCTTGATCATCTTGGACTGCTTCTTCTTATTGGAGTTGAATCCAAGTCCACCTTTGTCATTGTGGGACTTTTGCACACTCAAGATATTGTTGAGTGTGGATTTCCCTTCATGACTCTTTTCCAAGTCTTTCTTCAAAGAAGTGACTTGGGCCTTGAGCTCTTTGATTTCCTCTACATGGTTAGTCTCAACACAAGTACTAGAGGAAGTATAAGCTTCATCGTTAGAGCAACAAGGCAAGGAAAGCAATTCATCACAAGATGTACCAACATTGTGAGTAGATGAATTATAAGGACTAGCACATGGCAATATAGTATTTTGACTAGAAGTAGTGCTAGTATCCACATGAGGCTCACTAGATGCTACCTTAGAAATCATGGCCTCATGAGCTATCTTTAGCTCATTATGGGATACTACAAGATCATCATGAGAGCTTGAGAGCTTTTCATGGTTTTCTTCCAATTTCCCATAATTGCTAGATAGCAACTCAAGTTGAGCCCGAAGCTCAATATTCTCCTTCAAAATGGATGCTTCACAAGTAATAGAGTTAGTATCCCAAGCATAATCATTAACAACAATAGGAGAGGACACCTTGGCAAGCTCTTTTAAGTAAGAAGCTTCAAGTTGAGCATGAGACTCGGTGAGTTTGTTGAGCTCATCCTTGATGACCCTTGAGCCATTTTCGAGGTGCTCAAAATCCTCAAGGAGTCTAGCATGAGCAACTTCAAGCTTAGCAGTTTTAGCTTTGAAATCATTGGTCACCTCGAGTGCTCTATCATGAGATTCCTTTATTCTAGATAATTCTAGAGCAAAGGTCTCCTAAAGATATTCGGATGTGGTTTGTTCATGTTCAAGAGCTTGAGATAGCTCTGCGATCTCATTTGCGTAATCACGCTCATGAGCTTCCATTTTCTCAATGGTGACCTCATGCTCCTCTAGATGAGATTCCAACTCCTCAATGTATTTCTTGCCTTCAATGGCAATAGACATGATTTCCATGAAGTTGGAACGAGCAAGTTTATTTTTGTGAAGAGCTTTAAAAATCATTTCCCCCTTAGTTTTTAAGGAGGCAACATTATCATTCTCTTCATCATAATCAACATCATCATCACTCTTGCCATCATCACAAGATATATTGGGATTCAAAGTGGGAGATACCTTTGAAGCCTTGGCCATAAGGCAAAATGCAATAGATGATGATGTAGGATCCGTGAAGCACCATTCAAGACCACATCTTGTTCCATGGGGTGTTGGGTTTCCTATACATTGTTAGCACAACAATTCGAGGACATATATGCATTTTTATCATGGAAACAAGACATAGTAAACATATCATCATGAGATTTAGTCAAGCAATTTCTACATGATATGCAAGGACTATCACCACAAGCATGTGAAACATTTGGAGTGCTCGAAGTGTTAAAGCCCAAAGAAGGAGCATTGCAATAAGATAGTGATGAAGGATCATCCACAATAAACATACTATCTTCATTGCAATGACCAACACTACTCACCATATCATTACCTTGTGGCAAACCACATGTAGGTGAAGTATAAGAAGTTGAGACAACTATACGGTCGGATGTGGAGGGAGAACAATCATCCCCACAAAACTTGGACACGCCATATTTATCTTGAAGCTTTGTACACAACTCATGAGCATCCCGGAACGGCATGAGTTGAAATATAACTACATTGCTCAAAGCATCGAAAAGCACATTAGAAGCTTGAGCATTGAGATAAGAGTTTTTATCATCCTCTAAAGATAATCTTTGGGGATCCTTTGGAGGAGAAAAACCCATATCTACAATTCGCTCTAAATTTGGGTCCATGACCCTAAAGAGATTAAGCATGCGAATTACCCAAACATCAAAATTTGTGCCATCGAAACTAAGAGTGTCAGAGAATCCTAAACCCCTAGTCGACATCCTTACTCTCTAGGCGGTTAAGCCCTATAAAGAGAGACGAGGCTCTTATACCAATTGAAAGATCGTGGATGTCGCCTAGAGGGGGGTGAATAGGCGCTTTAAAATAATTACGGTTGAGGCTTGAACAAATGCGAAATAAACCTAGCGGTTAATTTGTCAAGCACAAAACCTACAACAACTAGGCTCACCTATGTGCACCAACAACTTATGCTAAGCAAGATAAACAACTAGGTGATAGCAAGATATATGACAAGAAACAATATGGCTATCACAAAGTAAAGTGCATAAGTAAAGGGCTCGGGTAAGAGATAACCGAGGCACGTGGAGACGATGATGTATCCCAAAGTTCACACCCTTGCGGATGCTAATCTCCATTTGGAGCGGTGTGGAGGCACAATGCTCCCCAAGAAGCCACTAGGGCCACCGTAATCTCCTCACGCCCTCGCACAATGCAAGATGCCGTGATTTCACTAAGGGACCCTTGAGGGCGGTCACCGAACCCGTACAAATGGCAACCCTTGGGGGCGGTCACCGAATCCGTACACTTTGGCAACCCTTGGGGGCGGTCACCGGTACCCGTCAAATTGCTCGGGGCGATCTCCACAACCTAATTGGAGACCCCGACGCTTGCCCGGAGTTTTAAACCACAATGATTGAGCTTCGAACACCACCAACCGTCTAGGGCGCCCAAGCACCCAAGAGGAACAAGCTCAAGGGTACCAAGCACCCAAGAGTAATAAGCTTCTCAACTTGTAACTTCCACGTATCACTATGGAGAACTCAAACCGATGCACCAAATGCAATGGCAAGGGCACACGGAGTGCCCAAGTCCTTCTCTCTCAAATCCCACCGAAGCAACTAATGCTAGGGAGGAAAATGAGAGGAAGAACAAGAAGGAGAACACCAAGAACTCCAAGAACTAGATCCAAGGGGTTCCCCACACATAGAGGAGAAAGTGATTGGTGGAAATGTGGATCTAGATCTCCTCTCTCTTTTCCCTCAAAAACTAGCAAGAATCCATGGAGGGATTGAGAGTTAGCAAGCTCGAAGAAGGTCAACAATGGGGGAAGAACACGAGCTCAAAGGATAAAGTTCATTGGGGAAGAACATCCCCTTTTATAGGTGGGGAAAAAACCAACCGTTATGCTCACAGCCCGCACCGAGCGGTACTACCGCTCCAAGGAGCGGTACTACCGCTAGGGCGGTAGTAGCCCTTTGAAACACAACAGCGAAGAGGCATAAAAGCCAGAAGAACCGTCGGAGCGGTAGTACCGCTTGACCTCACGGTACTACTGCTAGGGGTAGTGGTACTACTGCTAAGGGTAGCGGTACTACTGCTTGCGAGCGGTACTAAAAAATTACATCCGTGCCTACCACCGCTGGACTTGTGACGAGTTTTTGGTCCCGAGCGGAAGTAGCCACGGAAGTAGCCGCGGTAGTACTGCTCCAAGCGGTAGTACCGCTCCCAAGAGCGGTAGTAAAAAATTACATCCGCTCCTATCCGCGGTAGTACCGCTGCAGCCTTTTCAGAACACCAAAACTACCACAACTTCTGCAAACGGACTCCGAATTCGACGAAACCAAGTTTGTTGGAAAGCTAGAGACAAGGGCTAACACAATATTGAAATAAATACCAATAAGAAGCAAATTAGAAAATGCCCAAAAGAAAATGGTGAGAACCCTTCCTCGGAAAAGACCGGTAAAACCTCCAACACCGAAAACATCATAGAAGACGCATGCAAACTCCATTTTTTATGAACTCAAGATTGTCATCAAGATGACCATAAGATCTAAGACTCACAAAAATAACCAAACAAGAACCAAGAAACATTATGCAAGGATGCAATGGTTTGAACTCTCGACGAACGATATGATCAAGCTACTCACTTGAGAGCCTCCCTTGATAGTACGGCTATCGATCCTATAACCCGGTCTCCCAACTACCACCATGAGACCAGTAAAATAGAAAACCTATCAAGGGCAAACCTTTGCCTTGCACATGATCCACTTGAGCTAGATGATGACGATCTTGTCTTCCTCAAGATGGACCACCTTTCTTGATTGCGTTGGGTCGATGGAGACTAGATGATTGCTCCCCATACTCCACTATGGGTGAGCCACTCTTCGGCACATCTTCACAAGTCCATTGAAACCACAACGGATGGCAAGCTTCAAGCACTTGATCTCTTCGTGATGCTCCACTTGAACTTGCACACGACAATCTTTGTTGACGATCACCACTTGATGTCATCCTTTCCATGGGTTGTATGATATCTTCCTCTTGAAGCAAGCCCATGGACACGTACCTAACCCCACATAAAACTCTCACATAGACCATGGATTAGTACACAAAGCACAATGGATAATACTTACCATACCATGGGATCACTTGATCCCTCTCGGTACATCTTCTACGCTTTGTGAGTTGATCAGCCTTGAATCTTTCCAACTCTCTTCATTTGGATGATGTCTTGAAGGTAAACATGAATGATATCACAATCTTCTTCTTCAATACATGCTTGCAATAAGCTCAACACTCACATGACCAATCTTTGGATAATTCGTTAATAGCACCTTGGTCAACACATAAACTCCTTGAAACCAACACATGGACTTCAAGAAATGCCTATGGACAAATCCTTCAAATATAACTCAATGCAACCATTAGTCCATAGAGAATGTCATCAATTACCAAAACCACACATGGGGGCACCACATGTCCTTTCAATTATCCTATCACCAAACTATATGTTACCACTTATTTCAGTACTTGCAGAGAATACCTTGCCGGAAACCGCTTATCATTTCCTTCTGCTCCTCGTTGGGTTCGACACTCTTACTTATCGAAAGGACTACGATAGATCCCCTATACTTGTGGGTCATCAAGACTCTTTTCTGGCGCCGTTGCCGGGGAGTGAAGCGCCTTTGGTAGGTGGAAATTGGTAAGGAAAAATTTATATAGTGTGCTGAAATTTACTGTCATTTGTTACTATGGAAAGTAATCCTCTGAGGGGCTTATTCGGGGTATCTTCACCCCAACCAGTAGAGCAAAGAGTTGCTCCTCAACCTACTGAACCTACTAAAAATGAAAATGTTCCCTTTGAAATTCCTTCGGGTATGATAGAAAAACTGCTAGCTAATCCTTTTGCAGGAGACGGAACAATGCATCCTGATGAGCACCTAATATATGTGGATGAAGTTTGTGGATTATTTCAGCTTGCAGATGTACCTGGAGATGTTGTTAAGAAGAAGGTCTTCCCTTTATCTTTGAAGGAAGCTGCATTGACATGGTATAGGCTATGTGATGATATGGGATCATGGAACTACAAACGATTGAAATTGGAATTTCATCAGAAGTTTTATCCTATGCATCTTGTTCATCGTGATCGTAATTATATATATAATTTTTGTCCTCGCGAAGGAGAAAGCATCGCTCAAGCTTGGGGAGGCTTAAATCAATGTTATACTCATGCCCCAATCATGAGCTCTCAAGAGAAATGATTATTCGAAATTTTTATGCTCGGCTTTCTGATAACAACCGCACCATGCTCGATACTTCTTGTGCTGGCTCTTTTATGATGAAGACTATTGAATTCAAATGGAATTTATTGGAAAGAATTAAACGCATCTCTGAAGATTGGGACCTCGACAAAGGTAAGGAGTCAGGTATGACACCTAAGTATGATTGTGTTAAATCTTTTATAGATACCGATGTTTTCCGTAAATTTAGCACTGAATATGGACTTGACTCTGAGATAGTAGCTTCTTTCTATGAATCTTTTGCTACTTATGTTGATCTCCCCAAGGAGAAGTGGTTTAAATATCATCCTCCCATAGAAGTAAAAGTAGCTGCACCTATTAAAGTTGAAGAAAATACTATCACTTATAATGATCCTATTGTTCCTACTTCTTATGTTGAGAAACCACCTTTCCCTGTTAGGATAAAGGATCACGTTAAAGCTTCAACTGTGGTTCGTAAAAGCAATGTTAGAACTTATACACCTCCTAAGCGAGTTAAAGTTGAACCTAATATTTCTATTGTTAAAGATCTCTTGTTTGATAATATTGATGGGCATGTTATTCATTTCCTTGATGAGACTGCTAGAATTGCTAAACCTTGTGCTAAAGATAAAAACAGACTTGTGGTAGGCATGCCTGTTATTTCTGTTAAATAGTTTTCTGACTTTTTCCCTCTGTTTTGTTGCAATGAACTGCAGGTTTTTTGTTTGCCAAGGAGCTGTTTCAGATTTTTTTTTTGCACATAATTTGATATTACATTTGAGACGAAAAATTCAGGTGAAAGAAGAAAGAAGAATTGGATGACAGATTATAGTTATATGTTTTCATTGCAGTTTATGTTTTTAGTTGTGGTATATTGAATATATTTTTACACTATAGCTTTGCAATTGGTGTGGGACCAAAATATAGGTGTGGGACAAGATTATATGCGTGAATATTTTAATATGGTTTGTGGCTTCATTAGCTATGGGCAAAAGTTCTTGTGTTTTTACTGTCGTACTATAGATTTCTGGTTTTCGCTAGAATAGATGCCTCAATTGCCAGGATGCATTTTTTCAGTTGGCCAGCATACATATTCAGTTGGACAGTCAATGTGTTTACTTGGCTAGAATAGATATCTCAGTTGGCCTGATTGCATTTTTTCAGTTTTGGCCAACATGCATGTTCAGTTGGACAGTTAATGTGTTCAGTTGGCTAGAATAAATGTCTCAGTTGGCCAGGAAACATTTTTCAGTTTTAGCCAACATGCATGTTTAGTTGGCCAGGAAACATTTTTCAGTTTTAGCCAACATGCATGTTTAGTTGGCCAGAAAACATGTACTACAGGTTATTTTCTAAAGTGTCCACTCACAAATATCAAGTACACGTGGGGATACAATGCATGTTTTTGTTTTGGCTAGCATGCATGCTGAGTTGCCAGAATATAGGTTCAGTTGGCTGGGATGCATGTTCAGTTGCACATTTATGAATTTTTCGTTGCACATATCTTTTGGACAGTCAATTTGTTCATCATATTCAGGTTGTAGAAACATGTTTGGCATGCATCATATTCAGTAAAGTTGGTCTCAAACCATGTTTGGTGTGCAACTATGCAGCTGTGCAACTAAACTTAAATGAATTGTGTTTAGTTGCACAAACCAGGAAATAGTAGGCTTCCATCCATGGTTAGTTGCACAGTAATTCATAAGTAGGGTGGTGTGATGTGATGTGCCAGATTCACCTTTTTTTTGAAGCAGCCTCTCCATGGATTTGTGCTAGATCCATGAAGAAGGGGGTTTACATATGCCTACATATATGCAGTAGAAGACAGGGGGAAATGAAGAGTGACAGAGGGGGCTTACCTACTTGATGTTGCTGCCTGGTATGTCTCTGACCATCCTGCCCTTAGATCTTCTTTTTTGAAGCAGCTCCTTGTTCAAATTTGGGGCTCCCATGGCGGCTGTGTAGGAGGAGGAAGAAGGGCTGGGGGTGATTCTGTTGGATCTTCTTCTGGCGTGCAGAAGAAGAAGAAGGCAGCGTGGGAGGGGCTGGGAC
>NC_041380.1:134284222-134290229 GCF_002162155.2 Triticum dicoccoides
TGGTGGCCGCTCGATCGGTCGGTTTGATGGCCCCTTCCTTTTCTGATCCGCGGGAGACAGGGGTTACCTTCTTCGGCCGGCCGCTCGGTTGTACTAGTGGGCAACCGGCGGCTCACTAAACGCGTCCCTTGTTTTACTCTGTTCTGTTGCTGCAGTGAACCGAATCAGTTTCAGCTTGGACTAGTTTAATCATTCATCAATCGGGAAATGCGGCCATGAATAGTCGATCAAGCAAAACCTTCCTTCATATGGTGGTGTTGGATTTGCAGGCTCAAACCCACTGCCAAGTGCTTTTTGTACTCAACATGTTAGATGCATTGAGATCACAGGTCCGAGATCATGTGAATCCTACATAATGTCTAGGTGTTCAGCTGGCAGTTTTATTTCCATGAATTTAGTCTTGTTTTCTATTGCACCAGGAAGGTGAGCTAATAAGCAGACTAGCTGCGAGAACGTCAGTCACTTGTATGTCTCTAAATATGTGCTTTTCTTTGCTTTCAAGCTGTAGTAAACACAATTAATTGTAACAATGTAACCTTGATGAGCAAAGTGAGCATCTCACTGATTCTCAGAGTAAATATGAAAGTGGCGTTGCTAATCATACTCTCCAAGCATTGTCGTGTGTGCTACTATGAAAGTTTTTTCTTCTGTTTTTTTTGCAGGTATTTTTCTTCTTCTGTTAGAGCATCTACAACAGGAATATGCTAATTTGAGCCGCTGTATGTCCGCGGCGTCCGATCATCTCTCAAATCAAATGTCTGTGTCCACAGTAGCCCCCCTCACATGGAAACCCCCAAATCCATGCAATGTGAAAAAAGCAAAACGTAGGTCAACATATATATAGCATTCATACGACCAGACATACCAAGTCCAACAAAAAATGGGTCATAGCAAGTTCAACTAATTAAACCAGACATTGATTGTTTGATAGAAAAATACGATCTAGAACTAGATACTACTCCCTCCATCTCAAAATAAGTGTCTCAACTTTGTTTTAGCTCTAATACAAATTTATACTAAGCTCAAGACACTTATTTTAGGACGAAGAGGGTATAAAGATAGATAGAAATCACCACTTTCTTGTCAGGCCTTTTCCATTGGTGTCTTCGGAGCGGCAGTAGTAGTTGTTTGCTTACACGTTTACTGCCCGAGAGGCGTCATTGTTGCGTGCCGCCATCGGCCAATGAGGGAAGCCCGACGAGGTGCCGTCGGGAGGGGGAGGGGGGGAAACCCCTTGGCGAAGCGCGCGGCTTTCACCCCTCCCTGCCTGCCTAGCCGCTCAGACTCCTCGAGACCGAGCCACAATACCTTGACATAATTGTAGTGGCATCGAGGTCAAGGATCGACGGATGACGTTGTGGATGAGAGATCATCTCCCGAGTTGGAGGGCAGCGCGACGGGCATGGACCGGCAGGACCGCAAAGTCTCTTTTGCCGGTTCAGGTAGCTACCGGTGAAGCATCGACCGGTCATTTTGCTCGTGATTCGTGCTGTGGTGGCCCACATCCAATGTATAAGAGTGTATTTGTGACAGTTAATGTTTTGTATATAGTTAAATCAACGTCAGATAAATAGTGTCCATGCCAGTACTTTTTGGAGTGGGATGTACGTATGCACGCAATGTCTCTCCCCTCTCCCTCTTCCAAACAAATCCATGCATTTTATTTTTGTTTACATATTTAGATGGCCAATTTTTTTTACAGTAATGCTCTATGATTTATTTTTTTCATATATTCAAACTCATGAACATAAAATCTTTAGAATAAGACCAATCTTGAATATATTTAAACTAGTTTAATTTTTACTATTTCAATCATATCAAAATATTAATTTCACTCATTTCAAATTTCAATTTTCAAAATAATTGAAACCACTTTTCTGAATATAGTTTTCTTAAGTTGTTGAAACCAGTTTGTGTGAAATATATGAAATGGTTTTTTTTAACTTATGAAACATATTTCAAACTTATTTGAATTTTAGGGAAATCATTTTTAGGAACATAGTGAAATTGGATATATTTTTGTGTAATTATAATGTAACTTTTCATTGAAATTAGTGAAATATGTTTTTTAAATGAGTGAAATCATTTGAAATAAGTGAAATTGGTTGTTTCAAATGAGTGAAATCTGGTTAAAATTTGAGTGAAATATGTTTTTTCAAATGAGTGAAATCCGTTTTCTAAAATGAGTGGAACTGAGTGTGAAAATATGTTATTCCGATGTGTGAAAATATGTCAAATTGGTTATTTTACAAAATGTGAAACTTACATTTGTCGACATGTGAAAGTTATTTCACTCAACTTATTAAAATTTTAGGGAAATCATTTTTTGGAACTGAGTGAAATTGGATTTTGAATGTAATGGAAAGATAACAAATCATTGAAATGTCAAATGACTGAGAACTATTTTTGAAATGAGTGAAATCTTTTGAAATTAGTGAAATCCATTATCTAAAATGAGTGAAATAAGTTGAAATTAGCATTTTTTATATAAGTGAAATATATGTTTTGAATTGAGTGAAATCCGTTTTTTGAAATCAGTGAAATTAAAACTAGTTCAAATGTATCCAAAATTGAGTGAAATCAGTTTTCCAAATCAGTGAAATGTGTTTTTTCAAACTAGTGAATTACTGATTTTTTTAAATACGCGAACCTTGTTATTTAGAATTTTTAAACTAGTTATTTGAAACAATCTAAATTTGGGTTATTATGAAACTTTTTATGGTGAGTGAAATATGTTTAATGAAGAGAATGCTTTTTAGGAATAATTGAAATCAGTTTTTGAAATTATTGAAATCAAAATTTTCAAATGATTGAAATATTTTTTCTTGCAAAACGAGTAAAATCGATCTCTTAATGATTGAAAGAAGTTTTTGTAATGAGTGAAATTATATCCATAAATGAATGAAGCGAGTGAAGTTAGTTTTTAAGTGAAATTATATTTTTAAATGAGTGAAATTATGTCCTTAAAATGTGTGAAATCATTTTTTAAACATGTGTGTTTTTAAAGGAGTGAATCATATGAAACAAGTAAGTCAGTTTTTGGAAGGAGGGGAATCAGCTTAAAGATATGGGTGAAATATGTTTTAAAAAATGCATGAAATCTATCAATTGAAATGAGTGAGCTCGTATATTTTAAATGAGTGAATTGTTATTTTGAATTGACTCAAATGATTTTTGGAGACGAGTGAAATTTGTTTTCAATTTGAGTGAAATATGTTTTTTGAAATCAGCGCAATTGAAACTAGTTCAAATGTATCCATAATTGATCTTATTTTCAAGGCCTTCTTGCTATGAATTCAAATATATAAAAATATTCAAAATTGAAGTTTTCATTCAAAATATATTTATCATCCAAATTTTCACAATGAAATTAAATGGAAGTCTTTTGATGGGGAGAGAGAGAATATTATAACATGCATGCAACCGGCCTTCTCTTAACATTTTCTCTCTCTCATGACAAAAGCTGACAATAGCATGCAAAGGTCTCATATGTATTTCCATTGTATAAAGTTGCTGCTGAGATTAGTAACTTCACTACAACACGGTTTAGAAACAGAGGCATTTTCTAAAAGGCATTAAAAAAGTGCCTTAGATTATCTCTCTTTAAAGGCGTTCTGAACAAAGTGCCTTCAAAGGCCCGCATTAGCAGGCACTAATGAAGAACGCCTCAAAACAGGCTGGCATTCCGAGAAAATGCAGTGATATGTAATAGCTAAAGGAGCGTTTTGCAAAATGCGACAGCAGATTTAGAGGCATTTATAGAAAACGCCATAATATATCAAAGCATAGGGGGCGTTTCGGAAATTGCCAGGATACACTTTGAAGGCGTTTCGGAGGAAAATGCCTCGTAATCCTGGTTAGATTTATATAAATTAGCCCCTACTGTATGAAAGATGTACTAATACGGCCTTCCACGCGTGCGACCCATCAGGCCAAATGCAAACACTAGAAAATTGGTAGAGCTTGCAGTAACAGAAATGCTGATTGGTCGGGATGGCAAAGCTTCTGTGCTTCGAAGGCTCAGGTAGCTAGTTCGAGTCATTGAGGTGTTGTTTTTTAAATTGTGCTCCGCCGTTCGCAAATAGAGTAGCAATTTATTTAGTCCCATACTGCTTGCCGAGCTAAACTTTGGCCGGTTTAAAAGGACACCCGCATACTTCCTGGTAAGCATTTTCTAACATATTGCAGTGTGATTCAGTTTGGCGTTTGGGCACTGTACGTGACGTGACGCGATTATTACGTGTAAGCATGCATGAAAGGACGAGGACTTGGCTCCTTGGTGGTTGTAGGGGGGGATTATATACCGGGGTAGGCCCAGGAGTGAGTCCCAGTCGACGGTGTTTGGGACTGCACAGATCTTGATGAAACTGACTAAAGGTGGATGCAACACCGGTACATACCAGCTCTGGTAAATTTTCAAAGTCGCCGGCAGGACCGGACCCGCAACCAAACTAACTAGAACCGGCCTCAGTTGTCCTCTACGCGGCTCGTTGCCTCGTACAACGAGCTTCCCTTGCCTCCGATTCGTGGAGCCGTGCCGCGGACATGGCGGTGCAGACACGAGCACCCAGCGCCGGCCGACCGAAGCAAGGGGCGGAGCTGACGGGCACAGAGCTTGAGCTGCCCCACCGGATCCACCGACAAGGGCGCGGAGCTCGTACACCTGCCCATCCACTACCCCGACGAAAGGCAATGGGAACTACAAGCTCCTCATCGTGAGGGCGCGGAGCTCGTACACCTGCCCATCCACTACCGACGAAAGGCAATGCTACAAGCTCCTCATCGTGAGGGCGCGGAGCTCGTACACCTGCCCATCCACTACCGACGAAAGGCAATGGGAACTACAAGCTCCTCATCGTGTGGGTGGAGCTGGTCAATTCCTCCTTGGGGAGCGCTTCCCAATCGACGGGATGACACTCGTTGCCGAATCGGCTACCGAAGCTGATCATAGTGGCTCGGGGAGGGGAAGGGACGAAGAGGGGAGCGGAGCGGACTGTAGTTGTGAGCTGTTAAGGATTAATTAATTAAATCCTAATAATTCATGCTTAGGTTGGTTGTGTAGATGAGCAACCGCTAGTTACCGCCTTGTAACAGGGGTATAAATACCCTACTCTAGCCAAAAGCTAACCAAAGACCCCTTCTCTCCGGTCGGCCGGCGCCGCACCCCTCTCTTCTTCCCCCCTCGCGGCCGCCGTAAGATGCGGCCGGGCTAAGCCCGCGTTGCGGACGGCGGCGGCGGAGCATTCGCTGCGCAGCGGCAAGGTTCCTCGGTGGTGGGAGGCACTCTTTCCCCCCGGCTAGGCGGCGATGCCGCGGCGGCTCCCCATGTGCGGCGCCGGTGGCTCCCTGAGGAACTACAAGCTCCTCATCGTGAGGGCGCGGAGCTCGTACACCTGCCCATCCACTACCGACGAAAGGCAATGGGAACTACAAGCTCCTCATCGTGAGGGCGCGGAGCTCGTACACCTGCCCATCCACTACCGACGAAAGGCAATGGGAACTACAAGCTCCTCATCGTGTGGGTGGAGCTGGTCAATTCCTCCTTGGGGAGCGCTTCCCAATCGACGGGATGACACTCGTTGCCGAATCGGCTACCGAAGCTGATCATAGTGACTCGGGGAGGGGAAGGGACGAAGAGGGGAGCGGAGCGGACTGTAGTGTGAGCTGTTAAGGATTAATTAATTAAATCCTAATAATTCATGCTTAGGTTGCTTGTGTAGATGAGCAACCGCTAGTTACCGCCTTGTAACAGGGGTATAAATACCCTACTCTAGCCAAAAGCTAACCAAAGACCCCTTCTCTCCGGTCGGCCGGCGCCGCACCCCTCTCTTCTTCCCCCCTCGCGGCCGCCGTAAGATGCGGCCGGGCTAAGCCCGCGTTGCGGACGGCGGCGGCGGAGCATTCGCTGCGCAGCGGCAAGGTTCCTCGGTGGTGGGAGGCACTCTTTCCCCCCGGCTAGGCGGCGATGCCGCGGCGGCTCCCCATGTGCGGCGCCGGTGGCTCCCTG
>NC_041380.1:134290424-134305472 GCF_002162155.2 Triticum dicoccoides
CCATCCACTACCGACGAAAGGCAATGGGAACTACAAGCTCCTCATCGTGAGGGCGCGGAGCTCGTACACCTGCCCATCCACTACCGACGAAAGGCAATGGGAACTACAAGCTCCTCATCGTGTGGGTGGAGCTCGTACACCTGCCCATCCACTACCGACGAAAGGCAATGGGAACTACAAGCTCCTCATCGTGTGGGTGGAGCTGGTCAATTCCTCCTTGGGGAGCGCTTCCCAATCGACGGGATGACACTCGTTGCCGAATCGGCTACCGAAGCTGATCATAGTGGCTCGGGAAGGGGAAGGGACGAAGAGGGGAGCGGAGCGGACTGTAGTGTGAGCTGTTAAGGATTAATTAATTAAATCCTAATAATTCATGCTTAGGTTGGTTGTGTAGATGAGCAACCGCTAGTTACCGCCTTGTAACAGGGGTATAAATACCCTACTCTAGCCAAAAGCTAACCAAAGACCCCTTCTCTCCGGTCGGCCGGCGCCGCACCCCTCTCTTCTTCCCCCCTCGCGGCCGCCGTAAGATGCGGCCGGGCTAAGCCCGCGTTGCGGACGGCGGCGGCGGAGCATTCGCTGCGCAGCGGCAAGGTTCCTCGGTGGTGGGAGGCACTCTTTCCCCCCGGCTAGGCGGCGATGCCGCGGCGGCTCCCCATGTGCGGCGCCGGTGGCTCCCTGCGTGGATCTCGCGCTTGCGCTGCCGGATCCGGCAGGCGCGGGTGAGGAGGGGTGGCGGACCTCCTTCCCCTACTCGTGGGCGGCCCGGCGGCTTCGGTGGCCGTGCGGCTGTGGCGTCCCGATTGTGCTCCTCCGTGGACGCCGCTTTGTGCTGTGGCGGCGGCTCCCAGTGTGCAGCGGCGGCGGCTCCTGGCGCGGATCTCGTGCTTCTGGGCCCGGCGGCGCGGGTGCGGAGGGGTGGCGGCTCTCCTGCCCCTGCTCGTGGGCGTGTACTCGTCTGCGTGGTGGCTGCATACTGGATGCGGTCCCTTTGGCTGCCTGAGGTGGGGGATTGTGGATCTGGCAGGCGGCCAGATCTGGCTTGCCGGTGCTGCTCTGGCTGCTGGTGAGGAGTGGGTTGGCGCGGCGTCTTCGTGGAGGTGGGTGGGCCAGTGGAGGTGCTGTGCGTGGGGGTGCCGGTGGTGATGGGTGCTCCGGGCAAAAGTTTTGTCGGGTTCCTACCGGCCGGCGGCGTCGGCGTCCGTGGGCGTCGTTTGATCTCCTTGGAGGCGCCGTCATGGAGCCCCGTGTCAGCCACCCTCGGACCTTGCTCTTCGGGTGAAAGCCTAAGGCCCGGCCGGGTCGGGCGACGGCGTTGTCATCGTCGCTTCCCCCTTGGGGGCGTCGCCTTGAAGAGTTTTGGTTCCCGTTTGCACGCTCCATGGGCTGGACGCTCGCGACATTGCAGTCGGCTGGTGCCCGTCCGGCAATGTGGATGTTTGCGCGGCTTCTTGTGTGGCAACGATGGCAGTTTCGAGCGGAGCAGGCTTGATGATGGGTCTTGGTAGTCGGTCTCTTCCGGCGTGTTCGAGGGGTCGTTGTGCCCCGCTTTGTCTTCCTGAAGTCGGAGCTACCGAGGAGGGTCCCTTGCGGTGACGATGACACGTGACGGGTGGTCAGCTCTGGCGCTGGCTCGACGCAAGCCCAACGCTTTTCCCCTGCGATGCTTGCCGATAGAGTCGGAGTCGTCTGGTCGCCGGCGCGTGTGGCTGACTGTTTGGCATCGGCCGGCGCAGGCCTTGACGCTTGTTTGCGGTGAGGGCTTCTTCGGTGGTCGTCGATGGTGGAGTCGGAGTCGCCTTCGCGGAGGTGTGATGACGATGACACCGGGTTGCAACCTTGATGTCGCTTTTCTCCTCGGCAGCGTGTGTGTGTTCTTGTGCGGGTGGCCAGGTCGCCCTGTGTGTCCTGTGTGGGCATGTTGTAACGGTTTTTGCCCGGTTTTTCGTTAATTAACCGGGCAACTCTCTTCTTCTTTAGATGAGCAAAGCTTTTGCCTCCGTTTTAAAAAAAATACCCAACTCTTCAATCAATAAAATAAGAAGTTCATTCTCTCAATCATTTTTACTTTCACACGTTATCACGCACGCCTCTTCCAGAGAGCAAGTAGGCCAAGAACTCGACGGCACCAAGCGTCCCTGGCCATCGGCCTGATACACGGCTGTGGCGGCGACTCCCTCCAGCGCCAAGGACACAAGGACCCTCGGCCTCGACAGCGCTCCAGCGGCGCACCACGAGCGCGTGATGCAGGCGGCTGAGGCACTCCATGGTCGAGACGCCCTCCTCTGTAGGCGCGTCGAAGCGAAGCCCTCCGGCTCTTCAATCCGCCACATGACTACCGGCGGCAGCGGCAGCAAAAGGCAAGGCCTCTCTATGGCCAGAGGCCATCAGACCATGACCCAGCCTCCCAACGCAGCAACTCTACCGAGAGCGGAGGCCATTCCGGCGATCTGCAATTGCCGCAGACGATGACCGGAGAAGTCTGGAGAAGTTGGCTACTGGAGTTTCGGCCACCACACGATTCACGGCGAAGGCGAGATGTTCCTCGTACAAAAGGAAAGAAACTAATCAGGAGATTGATTGACTGATCTTGTCTTCTTGCAATCAATTACTACTAATCTAACAATGAATTGTTTTTCTCCTGTATGTATATGCGCTCACACGAATCTGACGAAGAATTGATCAATCGTGAACTACAAACAAAAAGAGCAGAACAAGAAAAGGATCACATCCGCGCAGATCGACGGCGCCGAGGATATGGCCATGGCCGACCCTCCGCAGCGACATCCTCCGGCACGCACGGAGTCTCATCGTTGCACCCCACTGCGGGACAGGAGGCAGTGGCGCGCAACGGCGCAGCGACGCTCCTCTCGGCACAGCAACAGATCTGGTGCGACGCCCTTCAGTCTAATTAGACGCTCCGGCAACAGCGGTAGGCGCCCACACGAGCAATGGCGCTGCAACAGTAGCGCTTTCTGTCTTGCGGCGGTGGCAGCGGCGACGCACTCTAGACAAGGCAAGCCCGTCCTAAGGCGGAGCGACTCACATAGCAGAGCACACGCCAGCCCTCGGCCGCTTCATCCTCGCGGCAAGATCGACGATGCGGCCGCACAGCCACAGGCGGTGGCCTGCGGCCAACGCTTGACCGTGTCACTCCAGGTGTAGACGCACTCCCCGGCGGTGGTAGAGGCAACCAACGACCGGCGCGTCCACTCTCTCCTGATGTAAATGGATGTGGCGATATTTCTCTTTCTCTGGAGAAAATCCTCACGGGATTTAACCGTACGGGGAAGAGAGAGATTAGGACAAACCTTATCCCTTCGCCATTTGAGACTAAGCCCTTATAGTTTCTTTTATTGGCAAATGAGTCATCAGACTTAATATTACTTGAACACAAGCCATCAAGGCTTATTGTTTAGATTTTGGTTAATAACTACTAGTAGTAGATCATATTGGTTGAGTCTAAGGCATTGTGCCTATGTTTTTGGATGGGTCGATCATTACATCTGCGATGGACCCCAAGATACTAGTACTATTCTTTACGATAAGTGCAACAACTATGTTTTGCAATTGATTTTCTTCTTCTTCTTGCAAATCATGATGTAAATTCAAAACAAGGATTGCGAAGTGTCATACTTAATATGACTACATCATATTTTATTTGCGAATCACAAGGTATTGATGGCATCTACTGCATAATTTGCAGATTATCCATCACTACTGTGAGGTCTACGTCTTGTCATTTTGACAAGATGACTACCTTCAAGTGCTCTTCCAAATATTAATATTATATGTGACTACCTCAAGATATCATAAGGTAATACTGGCATCTACTGTAAGTTTTTACAGACTATCCACTATTACTGCAAGGTCTACATGTTGTCACTTTGACATATGATTACCTTCAAAGTGATTTTATACATTTAGCATAACATAAGGTAATAGAATTATGAATATCTACGGGCAAAAGTCAGACTATGTTTTCTATTACTGTGAGATCTACACCATATTGGTGATAATCTTCAAAGTGTTATCCTATAGATTGAGGTCTACACATATGGTTATAAAGCATCAGCTATTCCAAAATTTTCTCCTCCGAAGCAATTGTTGTTGTTCACTAAAATGATTTACTATCATAGTAAATTCATACATGACCATTATATGTTGAATGGTAATATCTACCAATATCAATTATTCAAGCCTCATTTTGCTTGAATAAGTCATAGGGAATTACGCAAACATATGCATACCCCGGTAATTACCTTCTATAATATTGGTTAAATACATGAAAGTTGAGCCTCTGTCACTATTTCTAATTATAGTGTCGTTCATCCATCAAGATGGATCCCATAATATATGGCAACGGTTGAGTGTCTCAACACTTTTGTAGTGTCCACATCACGTCGTGGTTATACTTTCATTGTGACTAACCAATGTTAAACATGCAACGTCTATGTTTTTGGCGTTGACTCTAAAGTTGCAACACTCATATGCATTTTATGCGTCACCAACTTCACTTAGTTCTCAAACTAAGTACATAATGGATGAATATTTATTCATCTCAAATATTTCAGTTAAGAGAAACATGATGCCATGTGCACATCGGGAATGATCCCCCATTTAGTTTTCAAGACCTCAAGTCTATTGCATCTCACAATTATGTCACATAATCAACTTCAAGTTGAGATCTCATGATCAAATATTTTCATATGCGGATCTAGTTGAAAAGCTCTGAATACACTTTACATCCTCTTATGATGGCATTTTCCATGATGAGGAACATGAAATTTTTTAAAATCATCAGATTCACCCAACATGTGCTATACCATAATTTAAAATTCTTGCTAGTATCAGAATACTATGCAAGTTAGTGGTCACAAAAATAGAACCATGAGGAATTCGAAGTAAAGTGGAGGCTAATGGACAACCAAAGACAGAATTATCTCTTAATAGGAATCAATAATTTTCAAATGATCCAAGGACAACTCTCAAGTTTGTCAAATGTGTGGTCGTATAAATATTGTACCTATGATTACCAAACCCTCAAACATATGGTCGAACCACACCACAAATTTACTAAAAAGGCAAATAAGTTTCATGGGATAAATTTAAATTTTACAAACATACAACCAGTAAATTCCCTGGAAAATGATTATTCTCAGATCCTTCATCAGAAGGAGGACCAGAATCTAGTGTGGTAAAAGGAGGATCATTTGCATTCAGTAAAAAAAAAATGGAGACCTCAGGTAATCTCCTAATTATTCCAAAATATTATTAGCCTATGCTTGTTCTACTACAAGTAGAGCCATGTCCAATATCTTATTTCGCAGACACGATATTCGATAAATTTTGAATGTATGAATCAAGTCATACTTAATATTGTTGCATAGACAATAATTTTCTATATCTTAATAAATCAAATATTTGGCTTGATAGCCTTAGCTATCCTAGTTTGGGGATGATTAGAAAATTGTTGACAATTCAGTTGGTCACAGCTTAACAAGTTGCAAAAATATTCCCCAGATTATCAGATTATATGTGCACCACATGTGCCATAGGGGAAATCTGTTTTAAGGAACTGTCACCTTAAAATTCTAAGCAATACACTTATTCTTCCTTGAACACATTCAAAAGATATGTCTGGATTGCTTAACCATTATCTGGGGTAATTTAGATACTTCATGGTACTCATATACACATTCATAAAATGTTTTTAAGTGTGTCTCTTATCACACACAACCATGCATGATCTTACTAAATAAATTGCTCAACTTATCAAAGTAAGAGCAAATTCTCCTGAAAACAGGATCTACACACCCATTCAAATGAACAATGTTGTTGAACTCATTCAATGAGCATTTTTTTACATTAAGTATTTTCTGTGCATACCCAGAATGGTTTAGCTAAATTTCTTGTCAAAGAGAGTTAAATGAATTACATGACCACTTTTAAAGAATTGTAAATTTACCAGCCTCTTGCTGGACACATACGGCCTTACACACCGTAAGTATGATCTAAATCATACCAACTGCATATCATACTACTTTTCCCTTGTAGTTACTACGTGGGAATCAACAAAGTATTTCCCATCTGCGATAATTCGGTTACATACTGATATCACCACTCCAGCGTACATCAATGGACACTCACCAAAAATTAGGGATCTATGTGAGGAATAACAATTTATCCGTCAATCAAAATTATTCATAGCCCGTATGCTGATTGCATCAGCAATAAGGATTTTTTCTGGCATTAGGGGGAGATAAGTACCACAATGAATGCTGAGAAATAAATTAGAAATGTTATTGACATTCAATCCTTCTATCCACATACTCAAAGAATCTGAACTAAAAGTTTAGATAATCATATATTTGCAACACATTACAAATTTGCCACATACATTTGCTGATGACAAGGTGTCACTAAATTTTATATTCCTACAGTAAAGTGTCAGAAAGAGTGGAGGTACATGATAAACCACTCTTCTCCCCAAATGAGAGCAAGAGGGGGAGAAAATCTGACAAGACGAGATATAATTTCTCATATGCTTCCGCGGAAACAGAGGAAATCAAATCCTCAACCAGTAAATGTAATTCAACATCAAGTTGAAAGACACCTCACTGGATGCTCATAATCCAAAGCCCGGCATAAATGTGCACAAAATGTTTTGGTGCTGGGACATCGAAACACCTTGACTCCATTTGTTGTAGGAAATCACAAGGAGTTAAAAAGGAACAAATATTTTTTTTCACAAACTTCATGATTCCATCAGAATCATATAAACTAAAGACTACATTTGTCGACATATATTTCTTCTTAAATTACTAAACCTTTTGGGCCCTAAACCAAAATCCATGGTAGAGTGCCTCTTGCACTCATATTGGTTTACATAAAAGTAAGCAAGTAATGAAGAATAGCACTCGCTCTGCAAACGAGTGGTATTTACCACAGTAATACCTTACTCCTCATAAGTATCATCCACATGAAATACTAAAAACTTCTCATTCATAGACAAAGTCAATGAGGTGGTGAGAAAGTGAGGCTTGTAGCAAAAGGGTTCCCATAGAGACCCGACATCGATTACGATGTAACATACCCTCTTGGTATGAGTGGAATTATGTTTCGATACTAAATATCATTAGCAATAAAAATAATAATATTATCCATGAAGTTGATGGATGAAATGGCTACATACTCATATGAGTCGCTCATTTCGGATATCTCTATTGAAGTCCCTGAAGGGCTAAAACTTCCGAATCCAAACGCAAATCGCAACAAGTTTTGTGTAAAACTTCATAAGTCACTCTATGACTTGAAATAGTCGAAAATCATATGGTACTACCGACTAAATGAGTCCTTTCTTCAAAAGAATTACTCAAAGAATGATGATTGCTTATGTGTTAATAAGGGAATCCCAAATTTGATTTCCTTATATCACTTAGTGTATATCAATGACTTCATCATAAATGTCTATAGAAGACCTAAACATACACAAAATCATCTCAAAGCGGAAAATTTGGATTAAACCAAATTTAACTTAAGTTTACAACTTGAGCATTCTCTCAAGAATACATATCAGTCTACATATATCCAAAACATATATGAGAAGTTCAATGTGGATATATCATACCAACAAAACGTATATGGTCGATATGAGGAATATTGAGTTATATCCCAAGTTCACAATAAATCTTGGACAATTCCATCAGGAAAACCAAGATTTGACCATGATATGATATATGATATTGGCTCTTTACTTGATCCCAACAAAGCCATATCAATGACTGAATTTGATGGAATAGCCTTCTTATGGAAGTCATCTAAATAGAACTTAACGACTACTTCCACTTATCATTCTGATATAATTTATTTATATAAAGGCATTGAAAATATGCTTGGCTTAGCAGAATGATTAACCACACTCAAAACCATGTGGTTGAGATTCATCAGAATAACATAACTTGATTTATCAAGATGCTACCACTTGTGTTACTCAATACATACAAGTTATATGAAGAGCAATATCACAAAGCACATTGCTTGAGATCACTTATCCTCATGAATTATAGAAAGCGAGGAAACAATTTGCAAACAAAATACTGGAAAATCCAACGGATTATTCCTAATGTCATGATCATGTCAATGTAATTGATATGAGACATCCTCCAGATTGGCAAAGTTCAGGGGGAGTATTCTTCCAAAGTATAACCCATTAACAATCATTAGATTGCATATATTGTACTCTTTTTCCCTTCATGAGTTTTTCCTTAATGGTTTCTCATAAAAGGTTTTTTAACGAGACAATATAAACACAAGTGTATGTATATGCCATATCATTTTCTCCTTATATTTTTCCACTGGGTTTGAAGGTAGTTTTCGATGGCATATCAGATTACACTCTTTTCCCTTATGAGTTTTCTTTAAAAGTTTCTCATAACGGTTTTTAATGAGGCAATATCTTTTTAAGATAATATGCAATACTTTTAAGTTTTCCCATTGGGGTTTTTAAAGGAAAGTATACAAAGCATATTTATTTTTCTCTAAACTCACCAATGATTTTTCTCCTTCTTCAAAGGTTTTTCTCATATGAGTTATCAAGAGACAATAATCATTATATGTTGCATCATTTTCTCCTTATTATTTTTTCCAGTGGGTTTAAAGGAGTTTTAGCAACATATCTACACTATTCTTCTCATATTTTTTCCACAGGGTTTTTGGAGAAGACTTTAATAATTATACAAGGATTTCTCAAGATGAAGATGATGAACATTCTCAAGGGCGGCCATATATTAGGAGTCTATCAAGATGATGCATACTCACCTAGTGAAGCATAGATTAGGGGGAGTGTTAAGGATTAATTAAATCCTAATAATCCATACTTAGGTCGGTTGTGTAGATGAGCAACCGCTAGTTACCGCCTATGTAGTTACCGCCTTGTAACAGGGGTATAAATACCCTACTCTTCAATCAATAAAATAAGAAATTCATTCTCTCAACCATTTTTACTTTCACAGGGTGGACGGCGGTTCGGGCCCTGACCGAGCCGTCGTTTGGACCGGCCGGCGGCGGACCGGACCGGGCAGCGCCGTGGTCCCCTTTTCAGGCACCGGACCGGTGGCCGAAAAGCTCGGGCCAGACCGTAGGACCGAGGCGGGGGCGAGGTGATGATCCGAGGCGGCGAGAGACAGCTCCGGGTGCTAATCGGAGGGAATAACATAATGGAAAGGCAGGGTGGCTCACGGTGAACTCCATGGAGGGGTCGGGAATGCTGAGGAAGCAGTGACGACGACATAATGGACGACGAACGACGGCAGCAGGAGTTGGGGAAGGAGGACGCTGGCGACAGCTTCGGGGCGAATCCGGTCGATTCATTCCGTGGGGAAGGAGATCTCACGGTTGCGAAGCCCCTGGACATGGTGGTAAGTCGCAGGGAGGCTGGTGACCGCGACGGCAAGAGGCTGTGCGCTGGACGGCGGCGGCGGCGGCGCAGGTGCGTGCGTGCGTGTACTTTTTTGAGCGAAACGTCGCCTGGGGCTGCCGGCCATGACCTGCTGCTGCTGAATGTGCACGTGCACGTGGCCGTGGCTGGCCGTGCCCTGCTGCTGCCGGCCATGCCGTCGCGGTGGCTGTGGCGTGGTGGAGGAGGACGGCCGCGTCATGTGTGCGTTGGAGTGAGATGTGCGTGCCTGGGATGGATTAGGTCATACCAGGAGCGCTAAATGGGCTGGGCCTTGTCACTATTATTCAGATAATGCGGAAAAAAATTCCTTTCGGTCCGACCGAGCGGACCGGGCCAAAACAGGACCGGACCGGACCTCTTTCGGGCCTTTTTTTACAGACCGGACCGACCGTTATTTTCCGTTGGGCCTTCAATTTTGGTCCGGTGCGGGCCGGTCTATGAGCGGGCTTTTTGGCCCGCTCGCTACGTTCAGCCTGACACATGAGCGAAGCGATCAACAATAGTTTTGGATTTGGTACGGGGTGGTGACAGAATACGGGATATGTAGGGTCGGATTGGGCTGGTCCGACGTGGCTGCCTCGCCCTGACCTCCTCATGTCTACCCACATATAGGGTGGGTTTGCGGGTGCCGGCTAGCTCGTACATTTGGGATGAGTGTAAGAGCATTTCTAGCCGTTGCGCCTCCAAGCGCTGAAAATCGCCGCTTGGGAGTAAGCCGGCGTTTTTTTTGGCGTGGGGGCGAGCACGTCTCCAGCCGTCGTTCTCAGGTCGGGCCCAGACGTCCCCACAGTTCGGCCAAATTTCAGCAAACACGGTCAAATTTCAACAAACACGACATATTTCAGCGAAATTTAGACGTTTTTACACGAATAAAATGGACGGAAAAAACGCTAAACTACGGGCCGAAGTAGGCGCTGAGCAGGGTGTAGTCGTCGCCGGCGTCGTCCTCCTGCTTCTCCTTGACACGGTCGGCGCCGCTGCTCGACCCCTCGCCCCGGCGCGCTGCTTCACGGCGGCGGCGTTCGGCGATCTCCTCCATGGCGCGGCGCTGGCGGTCCAGCTCCATGCGCGCGTAGTCCTCGCGCGCCCACTTCAAGGCGGCCTCTTCTTCGTCGGCCTCCTCGGCGAGAGTAGGCTCCGGCTTCACGGCGGCAAGCCCCGGCTCCGGCTTCACCGTCGCCAGTCCTGGCTCCCTCTTCGGCTTGACCAGGCGAGGAGGGACCGAGGAGGAAGAGCCACGGCCGTCGTCGTTGATGACGAGGCCGGCGCTGCGGGTGCGCCTACCGAGCAGCGTCTCGGACGGCTCTGGCTTGACGCTGACCAACGCCGGTGCGTCGGAGGAGTGAGAGGAGGATCGGGAGGAGGAGGAAGAAGAGGAGGATGACCATCCCATCATCCTCCTCGGCAGCCACGCGCCGCCGCCCCGAGCGGTCGGGTACTCGAACGGCGGGTCGTTGCCGCCCTCGAGGTGTGCGAGGACGCCGCTGAGCGTGCGGCCCGGGATGCCCCATCACAGGCGGCGGCCCTCGCTGTTGTTGCGGCCGTGCGGCGTCGGCGCGTTGTTGGTGGAGGCGAGCCGCTCCTCCTGCCGGCGTCTGAAGTACGTCGCCCACGCCGCGTGGTTGCCGGTGGCGTACTCTGGGAGCGCCCGCTCCTCGACCGTCAGGGACGCCCGCGCACGCTCGATCTAGGCGTGGAAATAGGCGGGCGTCTCGGGGACGGGCAGAGAGGGGACAGGGACCCCGCCGACACTAAGCCTCCACCGCGACGGAGCGCGTACGTCGGGCGGCGCGGGGTAGTTGGCCTCGTGGAGGAGGTAGGCCTCCCACTCATGCAGCGAACGGGTACCTTGCGCTCATGGTTGCCGGGGGAGAGAGAGGGGCTCGAACGGCGGAGAGAGGGGAGGAAGTGCGGCGGTGAGGAGGGGGGAGATGGGTGCCTCACCGGCGCGGCCAGGGGCGCCTTTTATAGCGGCTCGGGGGCGGCCGCGTGCGAACGCGTGGCGGAAGGCGGGGCGGCGTCGCCGCACTTCGCCGCCCGTGAATCAATGGCAGGCTGACCGGCGGCAGCCTTGGCATTGATTCCTCGCGAGAAAATCGAGACGATGAGAACGACCAGCCTTCGTCTCGCTGACGCGCCGGTCCCGCCACTCTTTCGCACCAAAACTTTCGCGCCGGCGCCCCCGGGCGCCCCCCAGCACGTCGGGTTCGGGTTAGGTGCGCCGGCGTCAATTTCGGACCAATCCGGCGAAAAACAGGCTCGTGGGGGCGCGACTGGGCCGATTTTTCGGCCCCGACGCTAAAAACGGCCTTGGGGGGCCTGTTGGGGCGCGGCTGGAGATGCTCTAAGAGGTTCGGTTGTGTGGTAATCTTGCGATCAAGTATTGACTGGGTTGTCCATGCAGACATCTACTACCACTATAAAAGAAAGAGAGAGGCAGATCCAAATAACAAGAGCCGTCTATTTGAGATATCCAAGGGTCTAAATTATCTCCATGTTTAACGCAGAAAGCCACGCAACAATTAAGCTACACCCGCACCATCAATCGCTAATCATACCGGCCGCTTCGGAATAAAAAAACAACCAAACCGCTCCTGGCACCACGCCCACACCATGATTTTTTTCGCCTGCTCCTCCTCCGCCCCCCGCCCCCAAACGGACGCCAGGATGGGTGTTGAGGTAAGAAATGTGGTTGGTGTAGTTGATGAGTTTAATCACTTGAGGCAAAGAGGAAGCCTAGAAGAGTACGAGTCACACACAATTGGCAGATTTGAGGGCTGCCATGTTGAGGTGCAATCCCTATTACGATGACAACCTTTTTCGACAAAGTTTTCTTGGGGGTAAGGGTATTGTAAATAGAGATAGATGTTTCGTCCGGCTCTGAGAAACAATTCGGCAACCCCGCTCTTCCCTTTGCCTCTTCCACGTCTATTTTGGAAACTTGATTCGGTTGAGTTTGAAGCAAGGATCTAATTAGATAACGCTTTGTTCTCCAATAAATGAAGGTGGAATAATTTATTGAGATAGAGAAATCTACATCTTGACTTTATTTAAACGAAAGAAAAGATTAGTCCTGCTCTAGACTTCCAATTTCAACTAGTAGTAACGGAAAGGAACAGGTTTAGGAGAATTTTTTTATGTCTTTCTTATAGCGATCGCTGAAAGTCAGTCAATGCCCTGGCTTCAATGAATGAAGACCGATGGGCTACGAAGTGGAGATGATGTCGTCGTGTCATTGCTCAGGCTCCGGCGCCATCCGCCCAAGTCCGCCACCCGCCGATCCACCGGGCTCCGCCGCCATCCGCCCAGGTCCGCCGCCCACCGATCCACCGGGTTTCGGCGCCACCCGCCCAGGTCCGCCGCCTGCCGATCCACCGGGCTCCGGCGCCACCTGCTGAGCATGCCCCTCGCCTACCCCAGGGCTGCTTCACCACCGAACGCCGCCACTTCACCAGGCAGCGCCGCCCAACTGCCACCTATGACCTGCGCCCTCCCTACCACCCCACCCTCCCACCGCTCCATCCTTGGGTTCCCTCACCGAACGCCCTCCCGACGACCACTTCTCCACCAGCGGCGCCACCCCGCTCCTCAGATGCACCTCCACCAGCGAATGGCTGCTTCGATCAACATCGACAGTTTCACGGCGGGCTGTTCTGCGGCAGGAGGATTCGCGGCGTGCTTGGTGGTCTCAGTGTCCGATGCCATCGCGGGTTGCCTCCACTCCCCCACCGTCGCCGCTCAACTCGGTCTTCGTCGGCACCGCTCAATTCAGCCTCTGTTGCCGCTCTCCGATCCTCCTGCTTCGACCCCTCACCGGATCCGTCCTTCTCCTTGCCAGCGACATCTTCCTCCCCACGCCACTTCCTGTTCCCATCTGGTTGATTATTGATTATTAACTTTCCGATTTTCTCACAGTTCTGACGAGAAGAAGTAGAGCTGGGAGGATGCGGAGTGATGTGGTGAGGAGCAACAATTGCAGAGCATTAGCACTGCGGCAACACACTTCTATGGTGGTGTAGTGCAGACACGGACGAGGAAAAGAACACATATACAAGCTCATATATTTGTTATCTTCTTTCCTGAATCATGATTCCTGTTCCGGAACTACTTCCATGTACAATATTTTGGTGTCCGACCTTGGTATGTGTACAATTCAGTGGGTGTTCTACATTTTTTTCAAAAGCATTGATGGTTAAATAGCAGCATCGTACAAAAATTGGATGAATTAATACGTCATGTGTATAGTAGCATTGTTTATATCCCATCTTTTTTCCACCAAAAATTCAACATTTATGCATGGTGATGGAAAGTAGTTTAATTATAGTCTTGGTATATAGTTTATCTTTCAGGAGGCTAGAAATTTATTTATATTCTGTGGAGACTAGAGAATTATTTTCTATTCTGTGGAGGCTACAGTTTCTTTTAAATTCTCACTTGCCCAAATGATGGGAAGTGAACAATTTTTTCCTTCACCAAAACTCTTCCATGGAATCGTCAAAATTGTTAAAATTGTATCGTACTCATATAAAACGACCTCAGAATCAGGTTAGTCAATACTTAGCAAACTTGCTGGATAGAAAGAACAACCGTAGTTTGGTTGGGTTCATCTTTGCCCTGCTATTTGTAATGATGCTGAAAGATGAGTAATACAAGTTTTACCCACAGAAAGAAAGAATGTGAGCTCCTTAAAAGCATTATAATGCCAATTTATTGACATTCTTACTCTTATATTCATGCAATGTTGATTTATGTTCTTATTGATCATTGGACGGACTATTTAAGTCTTGGTCATAAGTATTTACTCCCTCCGTCCCAAAATTTTGTCTTAGATTTGTCTAGGTACGGATGTATCTAATACTAAAACGTGACTTGATACATTTGTATTTAGATAAATCTAAGACAGAAATTTTGGGACGGAGGGAGTACCATTTATGAAGTTGGTTGCTCCTTTCAGACAGTATATAAACTTTAGTGCATCTTAATGCAGGTATTGGTTTTCCATTTCCTTTCTGAACACATGAGCTTTGGTATGGATCTTGGGAGCAAGTCATCCTCAGTTTGCTTCCAGTGGAGTAGGTATGGGAAGAAGTGAGCTGAATCATCTATAGATTAAAGCTATGCTATCTGAATAGTTTAGTTCAATTATGTCTTCTTGACTTGCTCTTTATGTGTTTGCCAATGGCGGCAGTGGCGGGGAAGTGGGGGAATATTAGGTCCCACCACACTAAGGAGCACATGTCTGTAGGGAAGGAGTTTATCGAGGATCTGTGAGCCAATAAATAATACGGAGAGGTATGATATCAATATGGAACCCAACCCAGTTTTGGTTCAGCACCTTTTGTTAGGAGCTCTTTTGGTGCAGGAATAATCAACTAAGATGACATTAGTAGTATATGTCAACGTACAAGAGTTTGTGATGACCAAATATGAGATTTCCGGTGCTTACATGAAAACAACCTATTCTGAAGTCGGATTGCTTACATGACATTAGTAATAAATATGTTTTGTGGTTTAACCAAGTCAATCGAGATAGCATATCAGACCGATGCTTATAATATTCAAAAGTATTGTTGAAGGTGAACTGGACA
>NC_041380.1:134305857-134327610 GCF_002162155.2 Triticum dicoccoides
CCCGCCGGTCTTCCTCTGCTATCACACGGATGGACGTCGGTGCGGGTGACGTCGGTACTCCTCTGCTCCCCAACGGACTCCGACGTCCTGGTCTGATAGCAGAGAAGCCAAATCATGGCCAGTTCGTACCAACACCAATAGTACTCCGGCAATCTGGGATGTAAGCCGCTTGTCCAAACTATCATGGTTAATCCTAATTTGCACGATCCTCTTCAGATTAGTATACAGGTATTGGGTCTAACCTGCCTGCAAGTGAGATGCATCTGAATTAGATCCGATTTTAGTAATATAGAAATCAGAATTGATTTATTCACCCTTTGGTGAGCGCCTATGTGGTTCGATTTTATAAGCAAAATTCAGTCTTATTTTTCTCTCAGCTTAGTTCCATGTCGATTTATTTGCAGATTAGTTACTAAAGAAAATGGTACGAGGTCAATAGTTGAAAGCCTGAAGCCAGATGTTCCTACGATGACGTACACAACTCTTGAGAAACAAAACCAATACATTATATGTGCCTGCAAGATTGAAGATCGTACATATATTTACTTTGCTCCAGGATCCTATAGCAGTGCATTACTCCATGCAGTTCCCTTTATCATCCATTTTATTATTCATATCTCTATATGGTTGTTATATATAGATCCTATTACAGGGATGTAGCACTATATTTTCCAGCCATTGTTGTAAACAAAACACCCTCTGTACTGATACATATGTTTTTTTTCTTTTAGTTATCTCTTTTCAGAGTGGACGAGGTTTCTAGATTGAAGAAATTATTTTTAGATCGCCCTTTGGGTTTCAAAGAATTCAGAATAAGTTCCTACACGAGCTGTTATTGGATAAATCATGTACGACACCATGCTTGCACCCTTATCCCTGGAGTATTTGCAGTTGTATTCTTGGCTGTTCGTTGCACAAGATGGTGAGTGTTTTTCTTTCTTTTCTGATTCACAGCTATTGGCATGCATTTGTCTGTGCATTTTCGTCCTAGGATTGACGATAATTTGAACCTGTTAATTCGGAAAAGATATCCCATCATCATTCCACTTTGTTTAGTTTGAGGAGAACCGAGTAGTCAAATATCTGATTATTTGTTTTCTGTTCTATGTGTAAATTTGGACGCAACATTTCACTGCAACAACTATTTTTCCTCTTCGGCAGTTGGGGCATGTGTCCAATCGTGTTAAAAAAATTAAGCTAATTTAATTTGGCGCCTAAAAATAATAGCTGCCAACTAAAAGAGGATCTACTTTTGCTGATAGTGGTAAAATAAAAGAGGATCCAGACTCTCACGAGTTTATGTGTGTGTGTGTGTGTGTGTGTGTGTGTCCTTGTATAATGGTGATGATTTAAATCACTTTGGTTTTCTTGGAAGCAAATTCCAAATTATGATTGTCCACTTCACATCAAATTTTCAGGATAGTAATTCTGCATTTGGATTAGAATTGTTGTGGTTGATATACTATCTGAACTTTTCTTACACTATGTTATGTTTAGTTATTACATGTTGGCATAGACATGCATTGCCAGTCGGATAAGTTGACTGCAGCTACCCTCGAAGCTGCTCTTTGCATGTAAAGGAAGCTCAGAAACAGTGTTTTCTTGAGGAAACAAAGCATGATTGTGGATCTTCTCAAAATTGTCTGGATGAGAGTGATTGGCTTGCAGAATTGGCTGACATTGGAATGCTTGACGTGTTCGAAGATGTTGGCCTATATACTGTTCAAACAACTTGTTCGTCGCAAGGCGACAATGCGCAACTGACTTGAAACAACGTCCACCCTTTACTGCCACCATATACGACAGCCTGCATTGAAGGGCCTTCGTACACCATCGATAAGCCGTGCCGGCTGCTTTATAGGGGAAGCGCTCAGTCATGTTGGGTCGCCATTCGTGCATCTAGAGCACGATCGGCAATGATGAAGGCAAGTATGCTGTTGTCCCCTTCTGAAGTTCTGTTTAGGCTGGGAATCAATCAATGCATTATCTGAGTATTGAATTTTCTGATTTTCTGTTGACCAATACGTTGAGCACAATTGTCATAATGAAGAGAAGAATTAAATGATTTTATTTGAATAAATGTGCCTTCTAACTATGATGAACAAGAAAAGTTTGATATAAAGTTAGACGTGCATTGCACGTGCAAATTTACTAGTTTAGGAAGGATTTGAAGGATCCCTCCTGTGCGCGCATGGGTGGTGCCCAAACACTAGTAGAAAACAGGGCTTTGGTCCAGACCGAGGTGACCCATTAGTCCCAGTTCAGTCCAAAACCGGGACCCATGGGGCCATCTATCCCGGTTCATGAGGCCAGGGGCCTGCCGGGCCTCGTGGGGGCATTGGTCCCGGTTGGTGGGACAAACCGGGACCAATGGGCCTCGCTCCTGGCCCACCACCATTGGTCTCGGTTGGTGGCTTGAACCGGGACCACATGCTTCCCTTTGGTACTGGTTCATGCCATGAACCGGGACCAATGAGGTGCCTATATATACCTCCTCGCCAGCGAGCAGAGCACTCCACATTGCTCTGTTTTTTCTAGCCGGTGAGGGGAGAGCTTTGTGGTGCTCTAGCTCACCTCCTATGCACATGAGGTGTTCGATGAAATGCCCGAGCCACACTAGTTAATCTTTCTCCTCTCGAAGCTCGACCTCAAAGCTCCATTTTCCTCGAGATTTGTCTAGGTTTAGCGGCCCGTCACGTCCCACTCCCGTCTTCACCGCCGTGGATCGCCCGCACCGATCTCGTCGCCAGCACCACCGTGGTGAGCCTCTTGTTTTTATCTTCTTTCTGAAAGAAAAAATTCTTACTTTAGCTAGATAGATACTTGTCTAATTTTCTTACTTTTATTATTGCTTGTTATTATATAGTGCGATGGTTTTGGTATCCGCCCCCGTCGGCCCTCGTCCTAGCTATGATTCGGATGTGGTATATATTATCTTTTTATAACTATTTAGTTCATTTATTGTTTATGACAATTATGCCGACCAACGTGACATAGATTTTATTTATCTAGGAGGTAGTTCAACCGGAAATTGAGGAGGAGAAGATGATATTGGAGTTGCATGTTGCGGATGTCGTTGATGATCACAAGATCAAGATGGATGCAATGCGGTTGAATATGAGAAAGATTAGAAAATATGCCATTCATACTGAGGCTTGGTATCATTATGCCGTTGGATCAATTGTTACCTTGGTTGCGATTATGATCGCATTTGTTTTCGCATTGAAATGTTTTACATAGTTTCAATGTATGGTTTAATTAACTAGATGCTCTGGAGAGCTATATGTTGTTAGATGAGAACTATGTATGTACTTTGGTTTTAATGTGATGATGAACTTCTATTAATTTGGTCACTTGATTATCTATTCATGATGTTCTGTAATGGTTTTTGACACACTTAATTATATATAATGGACGTAGATGAACCGGCAATGGATGTACGGTGGCAGACACACCTCCGAGTACATTAAGGGCGTGCATGATTTTCTCGAAGTGGCTGAGGCAAACAAGCATAATGGTTTTATGTGTTGTCCATGCCCTAAATGTGGTAATACGAAGTCTTACTCTGACCGGAAAATCCTTCACACCCACCTGCTTTACAATGGTTTCATGCCACACTATAATGTTTGGACAAGGCACGGAGAAATAGGGGTTATGATGGAAGACGGTGAAGAAGAAGAGGACGATGACAACTATGTGCCCCCTGAATACGGTGATGCTGCAACGGGGGAAGCTGCTGAAGATCAAGAGGAACCAGACGATGTGCCCAATGATGCTGCAACGGGGGAAGCTGCTGAAGATCATGAGGAACCAGACGATGTGCCCAATGATGATGATCTCCGCCTGGTCATTGTCGATGCAAGGGCGCAATGCGAAAGTCAAAAGGAGAAGCTGAAGTTCGATCACATGTTAGAGGATCACAAAAAAGGGTTGTACCCCAATTGCTAAGATGGCAACACAAAACTCGGTACCGTCCTGGAATTGCTGCAGTGGAAGGCAGAGAATGATGTGCCTGATAAAGGATTTGAGAAGCTACTGAAAATATTGAAGAAGAAGCTTCCAAAGGATAACGAATTGCCCGACAGTACATACGCAGCAAAGAAGATCGTATGCCCTCTAGGATTGGAGGTGCAGAAGATACATGCATGCCCTAATGACTGCATCCTCTACCACGATGCGTACAAGGATCTGAACGCATGCCCGATATGCGGTGCATTGCGGTATAAGATCAGACGAGATGACCCTGGTGATGTTGACGGCGAGCCCCCCAGGAAGAGGGTTCCTGCGAAGGTGATGTTGGTATGCTCCTATAATACCACGGTTGAAACGTCTGTTCAGAAACGAAGAGCATGCCAAGTTGATGTGATGGCACAGTGAGGACCGTAAGAAAGAGGGGAAGTTGAGAGCACCCGCTGACGGGTCGAAGTGGGGAAAAATCGAGAGAAAGTACTGGCATGAGTTTGCAAGTGACCCAAGGAACGTATGGTTTGGTTTAAGCGCGGATGGCATTAATCCTTTCGGGGAGCAGAGCAGAAATCATAGCACCTTGCCCGTTACTCTATGTATGTATAACCTTCCTCCTTGGATGTGCATGAAGCGGAAGTTTATTATGATGCCAATTCTCATCCAAGGCCCTAAGCAACCCGGCAACGACATTGATGTGTTCCTAAGTGTAAGTGCATCTAGTGCCACCCCTAGTTGGTTTTGGAGTATTGACGACAAACCTAGTTGAGGGACTAATGTGTTTGTGAGAATTATAGGATAACACGGGTAGAAGTCCCTCATGATTCGGTTTTACTACCAGAGATGACCCCTAAAAATGTATGAAGACATTGAAGTCAAAGGTGGTATATGAAGATATTCACATTGAAGACTATGACAAGAGAAGACACGATATGAAGCCTATGGAGCTCGAAGACTTAGATCTTTCGCAGTTCTTTTTCTTTTGTGTTGAGTCATAGGAACCACCGTACTGTTAAGTGGGGTCGAAGAGAACCAGTCAGAATGACTGAAGTGATGCCTAAACCAAAAACCTATATCTTTGAGTGAAGACAATGAGAGCGAATCTTGTCCAGAGTCGGACAAGTCAGCTTTGCTTGTAGCCCAAGTAAAGTTGACGTGTGAGTTTGAAATCTGACCGTTGGAACACGTGTCAGTTCCTTAGTGACCCGGGGTCATTTCGGACAAATCAGGTCGGGTTGCCAAGTGGCTATAAATAGTCCACCCCCTACAACCATAAACGGTTGGCTCCTCAGATTGAAAGCACGACTTTTGTCGTTTGAGAGCAACCCACCTCGAAGCCTTTGAGAGAGAATTCCTTGCGAGGATAAAGACCTAACCACCAGAGCCAGAGAGAATTGGGCATCACTTAAGTCTTCTTGTCTGTGTGATCTGAAGACTTATTACACTTGAGGACTGTGCATCCTCCAGCCGGTTAGGCGTCGCGTTCTGAGCATCCAAGAGACATTGTGGATTGCCGGTGAACGAACTCTGTGAAGGTTTGGGAGTCTACCTTGAAGACTTACCAGAGTGATTGGGCGAGGTCTATGTGACCTTAGCTCAAGGAGAATACGGTGAGGACTGGGTGTCCTGAGCTGCGTGTTCAGGACTAGGTGTCCGGGACTGTATGTCCTAAGGTTTAAATACCTAGCCGCTCCAACCAGACGTACAGTTGTCACAACAACTGGAACTGGTCCAACAAATCATTGTCTTCAACGAGTCACTAATTTCATCTTCACTTCACTTTACTTACTGTTACTCCTTGTGAAGTCATTGTATGTTTGCTCTATCATTTGTCTTCACTGAGTGACTGCGTGTTCTGTTTGGCTTCACAATATCTTCCTACCTGATCCTGCTACCTAGCTGCTATTAGTCTTTGTGCTTTCACTTCATTGAATACTTGACTATGGTTTGCCTAGTGTAGCCTACCTTCCGCTGTATGGTAATAGGTTTAATTTTATCGTTTGTCTTCAAAACTCCATGTTCTGAAGACTTTCATAAAAATCGCCTATTCATCCCCCCTCTAGTCGATATAACGCACTTTCAATTGGTATCAGAGCAAGGTGCTCCCTTGTTCTGTGTGATTCGGTTTAACCACCTGGAGTTTTAGCTATGTCGACTGCAGGGATAATTAAAGTCTCCGCTGCGTGCCCCATCTTCGATGGAACTGAATATCCCTACTGGAAGAATAAGATGCGTATGCATCTTGAAGCCATTGACGTCGACCTATGGTATGTCGTCAAGAACGGCGTTCCCAAGGCTGGAGAAGGTGTCACTGCTGCTGATGTCAAGAAATTTGTTCAACTGGACTCTACTGCCAAGAATATCATCTGTGGTCATCTGACCAAAGGACAGTATGGCCGTGTGAGTGCTTTGAAGACATCCAAGCTGGTCTGAGACTGGCTCTCCAAGGTCAATGAAGGCATCTCAACCCAGAGAGATCAGAGAATCAGTGTCCTTCGCAACCTCTTCAACCGCTTCAAGCGAAATGACAATGAGAATGTCCAGCACACATTTGACCGACTCACTGACATCACAAATGAGCTTCAAGCCCTCGGCGCCACTGAGATTACCAAACACGAAGTCATCAAGACGCTGCTGAGATCACTTGATAGTTCGTTTGACATCCTGGCCCTGATGATTCAAGAACGTCCTGATTTCAAGGCACTCGATCCGTCTGACATACTTGAGAGGCTCAACACACATGAGTTTCAGCTTTCGGAGAAAAGAGAGATCTACGGTCCAAACTATGGGCGAACTCGTGCCTTGAAGGCAAAAGCTGTCTCCTCATCTGAAGAAGAATCTGACAGCAGTTCTGATGACCCTGAAGACATTGGAAGGGAACTTGCTATGCTTGTCAAGAAGTTCCAAAAATTCACCAAGAAGAAAGGCTTCAGAAAGTCCTCCCGATCAAGTTCAAGGAATGATGAAGCTCCTGCTCATGACTACAAGAAGAAAACATGTCACAAGTGCAAGAAACTTGGCCACTTCATCTCTAAGTGTCCACAGTGGGACAATGAGAACAAAAAGAAGAAGAAGAGCAAGGAATATGACTCTGACGACAAGAAGAAGAAGAAGAAGAAATACTCAAAGTCTTCTTCCAAGTCTTCCTCAAAGTCTTCATCACACAAGAAGAGCTCATCTGGCAAGGCACGTGCGTTTGTTGGCAAGGAAATGGATTCAGAGGAGGAGTCTGCTTCTGAGGAGGCGGAGGTGGAGTCTGAGGAGGAATCCGACTCAGGCGTCGCAAGTCTGGCTACAGCATACATTGCCAAGTCCATCTTCAACACTGAAGACAATGACTTCATCACCGACACCGATGCAAATGACAAGGACTACTCCGCTTCTACCTATTGCTTCATGGCGCGCGGTGCCAAGGTAAACACACACACTACTCACTATCAAACATCTAGTGACGATGACTCTGATTGTGGTTCAAAACCTAGCTACAAAACACTTGCTAAAATTGCAACTGAACAACAGAAAGCTATGGAACATATTCAAAAACTGTTAGACAGAAGGGATGATCTGTTAGGTGCTAAAATGACTCGATCTGAATCCTTAATTGAAGACATAAAAAATCTTCACGTTAAGTATCAGGAACTTGAAAGTCGTCATGAAACTCTCTCAACAAGTCATGAAAAGCTTTCCTATGATTATCTTCAAAGGAAGCAAGATCGTGAGAAATTGAGAGCGGTTCATGAAGATCTTCAAACTGAAAACGAGTCACTTCGCGCCAAACAGATCAGTCCCGCTCAGGAAGGATTTGAACCACCATGTCTTAAATGCATTGAGCGTGATAATGCTACTTCTGTTGCTGAATGTTCTACTGCTACTGCTGTTGCAATATCTTCAACTATTGATGCGGTAACTAACCCCTCTGCTGAGGATACCACCGCTATTGCTGATGAGAATGCTAGGTTGAAGACATTGCTTGAAACATGGATGTACAAAAGTCTTAAAGGGCATCAGACGCTATCTGATGTCCTAAAAAAGCAGATTCTGAACCGAAACCCTAGGAAAGAGGGTGTAGGGTTCGTAAGGAAAATGAATGCAGATGGCTCTTACTGGAAACCTGAGCAGTACCCCAAAACCATGTGGGTTGCTGCAAAGGAACCTTCAGCAGATCCATCCAATCTATCTGGCTTCACTTGTGCTAACCCCATTATCATTGATGAATCCTTTGATGCAAACTATATACTGTTTAAGAATCAGAATGGTGAAGTGTTTGCCAGGTACATTGGTACTAACTGCAGGAATGGACCGCCTATGAAGAAGATCTGGGTTCAGAAAAGGTGTCTGGAGAGTCTTCCTGTGAATATCATCATGACACCTCACATGAAGAAGACAAACCTCAGACCAAAGGCTTCATACGGTTCAAAGGCTTCATACAGACAGAGGACTCACCTGAGTCGCACTAACGCAAATGTTTTGCAGGAAAATCATACTCAGGCATATGAATATGAGAGCGGTTCATCAAACCGCCATGTTCATAAGACCAAGAACTATTATGCTTATTCTTATGAGTACTATTGTCCGCCTGCAAGACTGTTTGCTAAGGCTTCAAAGCCAAAATTCTCAGATGCTGCACTTAGACTTATTGCTTCCAAGCCACCCTTGAAGATGTGGGTGGTTAAGAAGGCTTAACTCTCTTTTACAGGGAAAGGTCTCCAGCAGAAAACCAAAATCGTCTGACGCTATTGCTGGGGACCTTAAAAATCTTGTAGGGCGCAAGATCAAATGCCCAAATGGTCTTACTATGTACTTCGTACCTGAATCGCTTGCTACTCTCCCTATTAGTCCTAACCTGGATCTAAGCTTTCATAACCCACTGGTTCGTCAAATGTTTTTGCTTCACAATGCTCTTGGTGAAGCCTATCCCCCTAACTGCACTGTAGGGTATGACACCAGCGTCTTCAGAATGGATTATTGACAGTGGATGTACAAATCACATGACTGGCAAAAGAAGTCTTCTTATGGACTCAACCTTACGTCCATCCGACAAGAGCCACATCACATTTGCTGACACTTGTAAAAGTAAGGTATTGGGTCTAGGTAGAGTTGCAATCTCAAGGGATCAACACATGGATAAAGTCATACTTGTTGAATCCCTTGGCTTCAACTTAATGTCTGTCTCAATGCTTTGCGATTTGAACATGATCGTAATGTTTGGAAAATATCGTTGCCTTGTACTAATGGAATCTGACAAGTCTCTAGTGTTTGAAGGGTATCGAAAAGATGATTTGTACGTGGTAGATTTCTCAGCAGGGCCACAGCTTGCAGTATGTCTTCTAGCAAAGGCTTCAGAATGCTGGCTACGGCATCAGAGGCTTGGACATGCTGGCATGAGGAACCTCCACACCCTTGCGAAGAAGAAGCATGTCATAGGCATCGAGGGCGTCAAGTTCAAGAAAGACCACTTATGCAGTGCCTGTGAAGCAGGGAAGATGACGAGGGCCAAACATCCCTCGAAGACAATCATGACCACTACTCGACCCTTCGAACTGCTTCACATGGATCTTTTCGGTCCCACTCATTACTCAACTCTAACTACTACTGCTTGCCTCTATGGCTTCGTTATTGTTGATGACTATTCTAGATATACTTGGGTGCACATAATCCTTTACAAGACTGAAGTGTAGGATGTCTTCAGACGCTTCACCAATCGAGCTATGAACAATCTTGGCGCCAAGATAAAGCACATTAGAAGTGACAATGGCACTGAATTCAAGAACACTGGCCTTGATACATATCTTGATACCTTGGGCATCACACATGAATTCTCAGCCCCGTACACGCCACAGCAGAATGGCTTCGTCGAACGCAAGAACAGAACACTAATTGAGATGGCCAGAACGATGCTAGATGAATACAAGACACCAAGAAAATTCTGGCCCGAAGCCATTGATACTGCATGCCATACAATCAATCGTGTTTATCTTCACAAGCTACTGAACAAGACATCTTATGAGCTCCTTACTGGCAAGAAGCCAAATGTCAGTTACTTCAGAGTATTTGGCGCAAGGGGCTGGATCAAAGACCCACATCACACCTCAAAATTTGCACCAAAAGCACATGAGGGTTTTATGCTTGGATATGGAAAGGATTCGCACTCCTACAGAGTCTTCAATCTCTTTCATTACAAAGTAGTTGAAACAGTGGATGTGCGGTTCGATGAGACCAACGGTTCACAAAGAGAGCAGCTGCCAAATGTGCTAGATAAAGTTCCATCCAGTGAATCAATCAAGCTAATGGGAACTGGAGAAATTATACCTTCTGAAGCTCATCCTAAAGAAGAACTTATCATTTCAGCACCTGATCAACATGAAGACAATGCTCAGCTTGAAGATATTCCTTCCAACAACGACAATGAATAGCAAGAGCAAAGTATTCGCCCTGTACATCCTCGCGTTGCCAATGAAGTGCAGATTGAAAGAATAATTGATAGGATCAATGCACCTGGTCCACTCACTCGTTCAAGGGCAACTCAGCTAGCAAATTTCTGTGGGTACTTCGCATTCGTCTCAATATCAGAACCCAAGAAAGTTGAAGAAGCCTTTATGGAACCTGAATGGATTCAAGCTATGCAAGAAGAGCTTCAACAGTTTGAGCTGAATAATGTATGGGAACTGGTTAAGCGTCCTGATCCACGGAAGCACAATATAATAGGCACCAAATGGATATACCGCAACAAGCAAGATGAGCATGGTCAAGTTGTCAGAAACAAAGCTCGTCTCGTTGCTCAAGGATATACTCAAGTGGAAGGCATTGACTTCGATGAAACATTTGCTCCTGTGGCTAGACTTGAAGCCATACGCATACTGCTGGCCTATGCAAATCATCATAACATACTTCTATATCAAATGGATGTGAAGAGTGCCTTTCTCAATGGCAAGATTGAAGAAGAAGTGTATGTTGCACAACCGCCTGGCTTTGAAAATCCAAAATATCCTGACATGGTATACAAGCTCAACAAGGCACTGTATGGCCTCAAACAAGCCCCTAGGGCCTAGTATGACACACTCAAATACTTCCTGAAGAGCAAAGGCTTCATACCTGGTTCCCTAGATCCCACTCTTTTCACGAAGACATGTGATGGTGAACTGTTTGTATGCCAAATATATGTGGATGACATTATCTTCGGCTGCACCAATCAGAAGTACAGTGAAGAGTTTGGATATATGATGCAAGAGCAATATCAGATGTCCATGATGGGTGAGCTGAAGTTCTTCCTTGGTCTTCAAATACGACAACAACGCAATGGCATCTTCATATCTCAAGAAAAGTATCTCAAAGATTGCCTGAAGAAGTTCGGTATGCAAGACTGCAAAGGCTTCACAACACCAATGCCAGCCAAACATCATCTGGGTCCTGACGACAATGGTAAAGAGTTCGATCAAAAGGTATACCGCTCCATGATTGGTTCTTTACTTTATCTATGTGCATCTAGTCCAGATATTATGCTTAGTGTTTGCATGTGTGCTCGATTTCAAGCGGCACCAAAGGAGTCGCATCACTTAGCTGTGAAGCGAGTTCTTCGATATTTGGCTCACACCCCAACTCTAGGATTATGGTATCCAAAGGGCTCAGAGTTTGATTTGGTTGGATTCTCGGATGCTGATTATGCTGGTGACAAAGTTGATCGCAAGTCTACATCAGGCACATGTCACTTTCTGGGACGATCACTTGTATGTTGGTCTTCAAAGAAGCAGAACTGTGTATCTCTCTCCACTGCTGAATCTGAATACATTGCTGCTGGATCTTGCTGCACTCAGCTTCTGTGGATGAAGCAAACACTCAAGGACTATGGCATTCATCTGAAGCAAGTGCCTCTTTACTGCGACAACGAAAGTGCCATCAAGATTGCTAACAACCCAGTTCAGCACTCGAAGACAAAGCACATTGAAATTCGTCATCACTTTCTGAGAGATCATGTTGTGAAGGAAGACATTGATATCATACACGTCAACACTGAAGAGCAATTGACAGATATCTTCACCAAGCCCTTGGATGAGAAGAGGTTTTGCAAGTTACGGTGTGAGCTAAATATCCTGAAATCCTCAAATGTCCTGTGATCAGGCACACATCCTAACCCTTATGCATATTGATGACTTAGATGTGCAACACATGAAGTGAAGTATATCTTCAATCAATGAAGACATACATTCTAAGTGTGAATACATTAATGTGGAATTTGACTTCGGAGCGCCACGATAATTGTGCGCCGTGTCTGGGTCTAATACTTCCTATACGGTGGGTAACGCCACCACCAAACGTTCTATTTTGAAGTGTTTCATTCATGGCATTACCTTGCAATGTCTTCACATTTGGTTTGGCTTCGAACTCAACATATTTTCATGATTATCTTCACTATGTTGATTATATATATATATATATATATATATATATATATATATATATGCTAGTGTTCTATCCTCTACAGCATTCACTTATAGCTATGTCTTCGTGTTGAATCTTTTGAACTAAGTGAATGTGATCGGACCCCAACTTCTCTATGCTTTCTATCTCAAACTCTATCTCTCCAAGTCATATGCCTTCTCTGCGTCCTTGTCAGTAGAAGATACAGAGACAACCATTAAGTCCGTTTTCAATGCTCATTCCTCCACATGAAATCCGGAGAAGTAGGAACGACCACCCGACAATCCAGGCGTGTGTGGGACGTGGAACAAACCCCAAAATTCCGCATACTGGCCACGTGTTCCTCAGATGCGAATCGCCAGGGGCACCTGTGTAATAGCACAGTCCCGCCCCTGTGCCTATAAATACACACTCACAGCGTCATTATCTCTTCTTCCACCCTCGCACGAACCCTAGCGCCACCGCTAGCTCTCGACGACGCCGGCGACGAAGCGCTTCGCTGCCGCAACCTCTCCGACGCCGTCTTCACGCCGACCGCAGACATCGTCCTCTCCGCCGTCGCCATAGGTGTCCTCCGTCGCCAAGTTAGGGCACGGAAGAGTGAACTGCTCGGCCTCATCTCCCACTCCGTCTAGCAGTTCTCAGTGTGGTAAATAAAACTCCCTTTTTACAGCACCGTTGATCCTATTGATCTGTCACTTTCTACCACAAGCAGTTTCTGTTCACACAAGCTAGATCTCTCTCATACTGCATCTCATAACATGCCTAGTATATTCACTTGTGCTTCACAAAGTAGTTAGATTCCTCACTTGTACTGATCTGTGGATTCGTACAAATCTGGAACCAACTTCTTATCTATGAGTGAATGTCTTCGCACGATGAGGTCAATGTCTTCTAAACTGATTTATCTTCAAAATCTTCTGAGAATGCATATGACCTCTTCCCCTTCCCTCGCACCTTAATGCTGTCACAGGTACATGTCCGTGGGAGAATCCTTTGGTTCTCATAGTCTGCATTCATTTGCAGAATTCTTACAGCATCACATAAATTCTCCCGAAGCCAGTTCTTGTTGGTCCAGCAAACGAAAACCTTTGAAGCCTTTGAACGTCTTGAAGCCTTTCAAGTTAAAGTTTATGGCTTCAGAAAAGGCAGCAAGGAAGGGTGGCAGAAAGCGTCGTGGTGAGACCTCCAGAGATCTGCCAGATGAACTCTCAGAAATGTACAAGACAGATCCTGAAGAGGATTACAGTCAGCGCAAGACCCGAATCCAATGGATTCGAAGATATTGGGCAGAACAATGGTTCAAATACAGATTTGTGACCCAGGAGTATGCTGAGAAAAACGCCATCAAGAGACCGTGGGGAGACATCCTATTCAAGAATCTTCTACCCAGGTCCAGAGATGAAGCCATTGCTCAAGGCTTCTATCCATGCATGGTCCGTGGACCACAGCCTGCTGATGCACACTCGTCGTCACTGCTACGGTGTCGTGACGACAATCTGTTCAAGCGCAACTTCTAGTTTGCTCAAAACTCTGCGAAGCAGAACAAGAAGACTTTTGGGTTAGACTTCAACCCTGGTCCCTCATCTCCAAGGGCAGATGGCACACGACATGCAGAACCCAATGTCATCGGTCCTTTCGCCAACCTTGAAGGCCTCATCACCTACATCTTGGTTCAAGGGACTACAGTGAATGAGCCTGCGGCTGACACTGAGTCTGGTGACGCGCCTGCTGTGCTGAAGCCAAAGCAGTTGAAGAAGCCAAAAGCTTCAAAGCCAGCCCCTTCACCAAAAATCTCAAGGGCGAAGCCATTGGCAACTGCACCTCCTGAAGACAGTGTGCAGTCTGAGGATTTATCACGCATCTCCAAGCCCCAGAAGGCCAAGATGCCTCTATCTCACACTGGCAAAGAGCTAACAGCTGCTGCCATCCTGCGCAATGACGACATTGATCTGTCAAGTGATGAAGATCTTGCCAATGACGCTCTTGAGCAACTCATCAAGAGCAAAGAAGAAGCAGAAATCTTCAATGATCTGCCTCTCTTTGATGTCACCATCATTCACAACTTCATTGACGAGTGGTTTGACACGTCAAACATCAGCTTTGAAGATCTGCAGCTACCTATTGGCCTTAGTGTCGCCTTCCAAGGCGCCATTGCTTCAGAACTTGCTATTGCCGAGCGCATTGTTGAACTGAAGCAGAAGATTGACTATGAAAAGGCTCAGTTCAAGAAGCATATGGCCAAGCTCAGCGTGCAAGAAGTGAAGAACTTCAAGACAATGATGCACGAGCTCAAGGAAGCCTTTGTGAAGAAGCGTGCAGAAGCTCAGGATTCGCGTGAGCGCATGAAGACTCTGGCTGACAGATGTGTGCAAGCCTATAAAGAGGCTGAGAAGCGCAAGGCACTTGGGCGTCCTGGCATCGACCCCAGGATGGCCGCAAAGAAGAAGAAGAAGCCTGCTACAGCTGAATCTGATGCACCAAGGCAAGAAGCAGTTCCGATTGTCTTCCCAAAAAGAATGACTGGCTCGAAGCCAAAGAGTCGGTCAACAGCTTCAGAGCTCAAGAAGACAAGAACTGCTGAGGCTGAAGCCAGGAAGAGGAAACACTCTGAAGACTCTCCTACTGCCCCCACCAAGAAAAAGCGAAAAACCAAGAAAGCTCGGGCTGCTCCCACAGAGCCCTTAATAGTTGAACCCATTTCTATGGTTCATCCTGACGCAGAACGTCAACTGACAGTTCATGAGCCTGCTTCCACAGAGGCTCCTGAAGCTGAAGACATTCCAGCAGCTGATCCCATCGCTGTTGAAGACATTGGTCATCATGACAATGTAGAAGATGATGTAGTCCTTCCTCAGTTAGAAAACAGCGAACTCATCAGCATTGGTCGTCCACTGACGCCAATTACACAGGATGCTTCATGGGCGGATCGCCCACAAGAGGAAGAAGACTATGAGGCTCAGCCCACTCCAACTCCACAGGCGTCGTCTGTGTTATGCAGGCTTCGCAAAGGTCCAAGGCCTCAAGTCTCTGCAGAAGACATTCCGGCTGCATCAGCCGCAGAAGAAGAAGTACCACAAGATCCCACTCCCCTGCTCCATCAAGAAGCAGTTCTCCAGAAGAACGTGCCTGTGATCAACCCTCCAGGTAGTCAAGTGGAGGATGAAAATCTTGAGACTGCCACAACCACCAATGAAGCTAATGTGGAGCCCTCCCCAGCAAAAGCTTCAGAAGACAGCGAAGCCACTGATCCCGCCACTTCTGTTCCTGAGTCTGCTGCCGGTCCCCAATTCAACTATCATGTTGAGCACAGGCCTCAGGTCCAGAAGCCAGTCCCAAGACTGCCAAGGTTTCCAGGTCCTGCATCAGCACCTGGCTCCTTCAACATCAATGGCTTCAGGGCAGACAACACGTTCTTCGATAGCTCCAGGAACCCCTACTCAAGGGAAAGGATATCATCTGATCGGTTCTGGAGCTATCCTCAGCGAAGCTATTACTCTTGCATTCTTTACAACCAAGGTCGCATCTTCCCACACAAGCGCCTTGACGTTGAAGCTATAGCTGGTCTGCCCTGTCTAGAAGAAGCGTTGGATTGCTTCAAGCAAGTGGGTCTGCTGCAATTTGTTACTGCTGAAGAGCATTGGAATGAAGAGCTGCTGCTACAATTCTATGCCACACTTCACATAAAAGGATACAGCAGAGATCCAAAGACTTGGGTCCTGGAGTGGATGACTGGCAACGTTCATCATGAAGCCAATGCATTTGACATCATTAAGCTCACTGGCTTGCCCACTCCTGGTGATCTCTTCGAGCAAGGCTGTCAGCTGCATGCTGAAGCTATTGAGAGCATCTTTCAGCGGCCAGAACCTAATATGAGTCAAATGCTCAGCATGATGAAGCCATTGCCTCAAGATGCTGCGTATCCCATAGAGTTCTTCGTTGAAGACCTTGAGTACCTGCCCAGAACCATCTATCACATCATCAGGCGAACTCTCTGGCCTATCAAAGGGCACTCTCCAAATGCCAAGCTTCAGGGTGCAATGAAGACTTTGGTCTTCTATATACTCCATGGCAAATGCTTCAATGCACAGGACTTCTTCATACGCCAACTTGCTGCATCAGGCATTGATCTGTTTGGTTTGAAGTTCTACGCCCCTTGGGTCATGCGGCTGATCAAGCTACACTCCGCCATCTCTTATCAGCCCTCAGCCCGCAACCATCGGATCTTCTTGCCTGACGTGGACATGTCTACTGAAGCCATATATTCTGATCCTGCCAAGCAACCTCTAAGTCTTCAAAATGCAGAACATCAGAGTTTTACACAGAATGTTGAAGGCATTGAAGCAGTTTCTCGGGTGTATCCTTTGGCTGGCACTACATGTGCACCACACCCTTCTTCCACTGAAGCCACTGACAGTGCCACTGCTTCAAGACCCAAGAAGCGCACTCGTGTTCTCAACGACCGAGAGCTTCTTGTGGCCCTACATCAGAAACAAGATAGGCATCATGACTGGCTAAAGCGTCAGATGAAAAGCCTCTTGGTGGATGTTAATCGCACTCGAAATCTTGCCACCAAGAATGCTTTCGTTGCCCATGAAACCTGTCGCCGCACATGGAAAGGGCTAACGATGATGCTTTCTGAAGCTGATCTTCAAGAGGATGGCTTCACTGAGAGATTCAAGTTTGACTCCACACCTCCTCGAAGGGCTGTGCTGCTGGGAACTCCATCCCTTGAAGACTCTGAGTTCTCTTCCTCTGCTGCCACAGTCACTGCCAGAATTATTGAGGAAGAAGACGATGCTACTTCACCGCCACCTTCTTCAGCACCTCCAAGCTCTTCTGCACCGCCAAACAACACCAACAACCCTGCCACTTCACCTACTCCTCATGGGAACGAGTAGAGGCTCTATGTCTTCAAACCTTTTTGGTCATTACTGACGAAAGGGGGAGAAGCATATGAGATTGATAGTCTTTAAGCGGGTCCATATGGGCGGGTGCTTTATATTTTGCTTCGTGCTTACAACTCTCGTTTTTTTGCTACATTTGGTTCTTATGAGTTGTAACACTTAAACTAGATGGTCGTCTGCTACTTATTCGCCACCTTGTTTTGCGAAGATAAATTCCGCATGTGCAACGATAAATTCCGCACTTAGCTCATTCTGCAGATGTCCATTTTCCATTATGCATGGCATTATCTTCATATACTTTCACATGCATAGTGGATTGTCATCATAAGTTGAAGTGGATCTCCACAAGTACCACCTGCCATGTGCATTTGCATTCCAAAAGCAAATTAACTTATATGCACATCTTCAGGGGGAGCCCTTACAACTTATGAAGACAATTCCTTATCCTTTACAGTTTCACAGATTATATTCCCCGTTGAAAACTTCAACTAGTTTGTCATCAATCACCAAAAAGGGGGAGATTGTAAGTGCATCTAGTGCCACCCCTAGTTGGTTTTGGAGTATTGACGGCAAACCTAGTTGAGGGACTAATGTGTTTGTGAGAATTGCAGGATAACACAGGTAGAAGTCCCTCATGATTCGGTTTTACTACTAGAGATGACCCCTAAAAATGTATGAAGACATTGAAGTCAAAGGTGGTATATGAAGATATTCACATTGAAGACTATGACAAGAGAAGACACGATATGAAGCCTATGGAGCTCGAAGACTTAGATCTTTCGTAGTTCTTTTTCTTTTGTGTTGAGTCATAGGAACCACCGTACTGTTAAGTGGGGTCGAAGAGAACCAGTCAGAATGACTGAAGTGATGCCTAAACCAAAAACCTATGTCTTCGAGTGAAGACAATGAGAGCGAATCTTGTCCAGAGTCGGAGAAGTCAGCTTTGCTTGTAGCCCAAGTAAAGTTGCCGTGTGAGTTTGAAATCTGACCGTTGGAACACGTGTCAGTTCCTTAGTGACCCGGGGTCATTTCGGACAAATCAGGTCGGGTTGCCAAGTGGCTATAAATAGCCCACCCCCTACAACCATAAACGGTTGGCTGCTCAGATTGAAAGCACGGCTTTTGTCGTTTGAGAGCAACCCACCTCGAAGCCTTTGAGAGAGAATTCCTTGCGAGGATAAAGACCTAACCACCAGAGCCAGAGAGAATTGGGCATCACTTAAGTCTTCTTGTCTGTGTGATCTGAAGACTTATTACACTTGAGGACTGTGCATCCTCCAGCCGGTTAGGCGTCGCGTTCTGAGCATCCAAGAGACATTGTGGATTGCCGGTGAACGAAGTCTGTGAAGGTTTGGGAGTCTACCTTGAAGACTTACCAGAGTGATTGGGCGAGGTCTATGTGACCTTAGCTCAAGGAGAATGCGGTGAGGACTGGGTGTCCTGAGCTGCGTGTTCAGGACTGGGTGTCCGGGACTGTGTGTCCTAAGGTTTAAATACCTAGCCGCTCCAACCAGACGTACAGTTGTCACAGCAACTGGAACTGGTCCAACAAATCATTGTCTTCAACGAGTCACTGGTTTCATCTTCACTTCACTTTACTTACTGTTACTCCTTGTGAAGTCATTGTATGTTTGCTCTATCATTTGTCTTCACTGAGTGACTGCGTGTTCTGTTTGGCTTCACAATATCTTCCTACCTGATCCTGCTACCTAGCTGCTATTAGTCTTTGTGCTTTCACTTCATTGAATACTTGACTATGGTTTGCCTAGTGTAGCCTACCTTCCGCTGCATGGTAATAGGTTTAATTTTATCGTTTGTCTTCAAAACTCCCATGTTCTAAAGACTTTCATAAAAATCGCCTATTCACCCCCCCTCTAGTCGATATAACGCACTTTCACTAAGGCCATTAGTTGAAGAACTTTTACAGCTGTGGAATGGAAACATTGTATGTACGTGGGTTGAGCACAAACAGGAGGAATTTAACCTGCACACGTTGTTGTTTGTAACCATCAATGATTGGCCCGCTCTCAGTAACCTTTCAGGACAGACAAACAAGGGATACCACACATGCACGCACTATTTAGAAGAAACTGAAAGTATATACCTGGACAAATGCAGGAAGAATGTGTACCTGGGCCATCGTCGATTTATTCCGACCAACCATCAATGTCGAAAGAAAGGCAAGCATTTCAAAGGCGAGGCAGATCACCGGAAGAAGCCCGCCATGCGTACCGGTGATCATGTACTTGCTATGGTCAATGATTTACACGTAATCTTTGGAAAGGGTCCCAACGGACTAGCTGTTCCGAATGACGCTGAGGGACATGCACCCATGCGGAAGAAGAAATTTATATTTTGGGACCTACCCTACTGGAAAGACCTAGAGGTCCGCTCTTCAATCAACGTGATGCACGTGATGAAGAACCTTTGCGTGAACCTGCTAGGCTTCTTGGGCGTGTATGGGAAGACAAAAGATACACCTGAGGCACGGGAGTACCTGCAATGTATGCACGAAAAAGACGGCATGCCTCCGAAGCAGTATAAAGGTCCTGCCAGCTACGCTCTTACGAAAGAAGAGAAAGAAATATTCTTTGAATGCCTGCTCAGTAGGAAGGTCACGACTGGCTTCTCGTCGAATATAAAGGGAACAATAAATATGCCAGAGAAAAAGTTCCAGAACCTAAAGTCTGATGACTGCCACGTGATTATGACACAATTGCTTCCGGTTGCATTGAGGGGGCTTCTAACGAAAAGCGTCTGATTAGCCATTGTGAAGCTATGTGCATTCCTCAATGCAATCTCTCAAAAGGTGCTCGATCCAGAAATCATACCAAGGCTAAGGAGTGATGTGGTGCAATGTCTTGTCAGTTTCGAGCTGGTGTTCCCACCATCCTTCTTCAATATCATGATGCACGTCCTAGTTCATCTAGTCGACAAGATTGTCATTCCGGGGCCCGTATTTCTACACAATATGTTCCCCTTTGAGAGGTTCATGGGAGTCCTAAAGAAATATGTCCTTAACCGCGCTAGGCCAGAAGGAAGCATCTCCATGGGCCATCAAATAGAGGATGTCATTGGGTTTTGTGTTGACTTCATTCCTGGCCTTAAGAAGATAGGTCTCCCTAAATCGTGGTATGAGGGGAGACTGACTGGAAAAGGCACGCTGGGAGGGGCCTCAATAATATGCAGGGACGAATATTCTTGGTCTCAAGCACACTACACAGTTCTAAAGAACTTTACCTTGGTGACCCCGTATGTCGATGAACACAAGAACAGTCTGCGCTCCAAACACCCGGAGCAGTGCGACGACTGGATTACATGTGAACACATCAGGACTTTCAACAGTTGGTTGGAAACACGTCTCAGAGGTGACAACACTGTTTGTGATGAGCTGTACTTGTTATCCAGGGGACCATCTTTGACTGTATTGACTTATAAAGGATAAGAGATAAATGGGAATACATTTTACACGATCGCCCAAGATCAAAAGAGCACCAACCAAAACAGTGGTGTCCGCTTTGATGCAGCAACCGAGAGGGGAAAGGACACATATTATGGTTACATAGTGGACATATGGGAACTTGACTATGGACATGATTTTAAGGTCCCTTTGTTTAAGTGCAAATGGGTCAATCTGCTAGGAGGCGGGGTACAGGTAGACCCATAGTACGGAATGACAACAGTGGATCTCAACAATCTTGCGTATGCAGACGAACCGTTCGTCCTAGCCAATGATGTGGCACAGGTTATCTATGTGAAGGACATGTCTACCAAACCAAAAAAAAGAAAAGATAAGGAAGCGAATACATCATACGATGAGCCAAAGCGCCACATAGTTCTTTCAGGAAAAAGGAACATCGTGGGAGTGGAGGGCAAGACAGACATGTCTGAAGATTATGAAAAGTTTCATGAAATTCCTCCCTTCAAAGTCAAGGCTGACGCAAGCATCCTGATAAACAATGAAGATTATCCAAGGTTACGGTGCAATAAGCAAATGACACAAGCGAAGAAAAAATGAAGACTTTCTCTCGCAAATATTATGATGATACCATGCCAACTTTGTAACAGACGAGTATGATACCATTGTCCCTTTTGTACATGCACATGCTATGTGGGTGAAATTATGATACCATGCCAACTTTCAAATTTTTCAGAGTTCATTTGAAATGCTTTAATGTCTTATGGTTCCGCCCTCGTAATACCATTATTCAAATTTTAACTATTCAAATTTGAAAACTAATGGCACTAACAGAAAGTTTATAATTTTTTCTAAAACTAATGGCACTAACAGAAAGTTTATAATTTTTCTGACCTAAAAGCAAAAATAATTAAAAAATAGAGCAAAAAACAAAAGAAACTAAATAATGCAAAAAACAAAAAAAACTGGAAAAAAACTATTTTTATAGTAAAGTTAATCACAAACTTGTGATTCACACAAATTCCAAAGAATTCATATTTTAACTATTCA
>NC_041380.1:134328043-134331014 GCF_002162155.2 Triticum dicoccoides
ACTAATAGAACTAACAGAAAGTTTATATTTTTTCTAAAACTAATGGCACTAACATAAAGTTTATAATTTTGTTGACCTAAAAGCAAAAAGAATTAAAAAAAGCAAAAAACAAAAGAAAATAAATAATGCAAAAACAAAACAAAAAATGGAAAAAAATATTTTTATAGTAAAGTTAATCACAAACTTGTGATTCACACAAATTTCAAAGAATTCAAATTTTAACTATTCAAATTTGAAAACTAATGGCACTAACAGAAAGTTTACAATTTTTTCTGACCTAAAAGCAAAAAGAATTAAAAAATAAAGCAAGAAACAAAGGAAAATAAATAATGCAAAAAACAAAACAAAAAAACTAGAAAAAAAATAAAAAAAAACTGCCACCTATTGGGCCACCACGGCTTGAATACACGACTAGAAACCCAACCTGGGCCAGGATTCAGGCCCGCAGAAGGCCCAATAGGCCCACAGATAGCATAGTGTGAGATTAGGCCCGTAAGCCTGCATTTGAGAGGAGCTCGAGAGGGCAGCCGCAGTGGGGCTTATAAACCACTATGAGCCCCTCTCAACTAGCAAGGTGGGACTAAACTTTTGGCCGCGGGCAGCGCAAGGCCTTTGGTCCCGGTTCGTGGCACCAACCGGGACCAATGCTCCTCGCCCCTGGCCCATGACCATTAGTCTCAGTTTGTGCCACAAACCGGGACTAAAGGGTTGGTCCTTGTTGCGGGCAGAGTTTAGTCCCACCTCGCCAACCGAAGGGGGCTCACACCGGTTTATAAGACCTTCCCTCTCTGCCTTGTTGAGATCCTCTCAAAGTGAAAATAGTTGCCCTTATAGAGAAAAGTTTAACCTAAATACAGAGTGAATTTCTCTGAAATTCATATAAATTTACTATGACTTTAGGTTGAATTTTCTCTACTATTCTCATTTTTTAGTAAGTTAAACACAAACTTGTGATTCACAAATTTTTTAAAGAATTCAAATTTTAACTATTCAAATTTGAAAACAAATGGCACTAACAGAAAGTTTATAATTTTTCTAAAACTAATGACACTAACAGAAAGTTTATAATTTTGCTAACCTAAAAGCAAAAAGAATTAAAAATTAAAGCAAAAAACAAAAGAAAATAAATAATGCAAAAAACAAAACAAAAAAAAGGAAAAAAAAACTATTTTTATAGTAAAGTTAATCACAAACTTATGATTCGCACAAATTTCAAACAATTCAAATTTTAACTATTCAAATTTAAAAACTAATGGCACTAACATAAAGTTTATAATTTTGCTGACCTAAAAGCAAAAAAGAATAAAAAAATAAAGCAAGAAACAAAAGAAAATAAATAATGCAAAAAAACAAAAAACTGGAAAAAAAAAATAAAAACTGCCACCTATTGGGCCACCACGGCCTGAATATGACTAGAAACCCAACCTGGGCCAGGATTCAGGCCCGTAGAAGGCCCAATAGGCCCACAGACAGCATAGTGTAAGATTAGGCCCTTAAGCCTGCATTTGAGAGGAGCTCGAGAGGGCGGCCGCAGTGGGGCTTATAAACCACTCTCGAGCTCTCTTAGCTAGCGAGGTGGTACTAAACTTTTAACGCGGGGCAACACAAGGCCTTTGGTCCCGGTTGGTGCCACCAACCGGGACTAAAGGGGTGCATTGGTCACGGTTTGTGGCACCAACCGGGACCAATGCCCCCAAGAGGCCTTTGGTCCCAGTTGGTGGCACCAACCGGGACTAAAGGGGGGCATTAGACCCGGTTGGTGCCACGAACCGGGACTAATGCTTGGACTATGTAACAAACACTTGTGAAAATTTACAGTTTTCATCGCCAGTTGCCTCCCCACCCCCACCCCACCGACGATGCCGAGCTCATCGACGCCGTCAGGCTGCTCCACCTCGCCGTCTACACCGCCGCCGCCAATGCCGTCGCCTCCCCGAGCCCGCGTCGTCCTCGTCGCCGGCATCCCCGAGCCCGCCGTCCTCGTCGTCCCCGTCGCCGCGTGCCTCCCCGAGCCCACCCTCCTTGTCCCTGTCGCCCCGTGCCGTCCCGAGACCGCCGTCGCCGTCACCGTGTGCCGCCCCGAGCCCGTTGTCCTCGTCGCCAGACTCCTGCCATCGACGCCCCCATCGAAGTGAGCCCCCCCTTCCCATGGTCCCAATCGAGCGCCGCTCTTGCGCCCGAGCGTCCCTTGCTCTCTGCCCCTGCTGCATGGTCGCCGCCGGCCCCGGCGCATTGAAGAGCAGAAGGAGAGGAGAAGGAGTGGAGCAGCAGCAGCAACACGCCGTCCCTTGCTCTCTGCCCCTGCTCCATGGTCGCCGTCGGCCCCGACACATTTCTGAATTTTTTTCATATATGCAGTGCATATAGAGGGTGTTTGATCAAATGCTAGATGGTTTTGGGCATTTTAGAATTTAGGATATTTTTTGTGGTGAGGTACTGATGCAAGACAAAGGTGATGGCAAAATTTCAGAATTTTTGGATTGGTTTAGAATAGGTTTTCAACAAGGAATTTGAATCTGGTTAAAATTTCATTTGAATGAAATTTGAAAATTTTGAACTATGGATCAGAAGGTTTTTGGTGAAATGGAGTGTGGGTACTGCCATGAAGTTTGAGTAATTTTTGTGGTTGTAAAAGAGTTAGGAAAATTTAGAATGTGCTAAATATGTCAAAAATGTTTTTTTGTTCATAGAAAGTTTTTTGTTCATATACAGAAAGCTTTTATATATGACTATGGATATATGAGCAATGATGATCCATGGATGTATGCATTGATATATATGAGAGACGGTGTTCATAGAATATTTACCAAGTATATATGTATTTTTGTTGATAGCATTTTTTTCCATTTATATATGTACGTGGCTATATATATATATATATGAGAAATGATGATCCATGGAAAAGTTTTATATATGCAAAAGTTACATTTTTAGAAAAGTTTTATATATCTAGCTAGGAAAGGAAAAAGAA
>NC_041380.1:134331367-134373320 GCF_002162155.2 Triticum dicoccoides
AGAAAAAGAAGAGGAGAAGAAGAAAGGAATAGAGGAGAAGAAGGGAAAATATATCCTTCTTCTCCTCTATTCCTTTCTTCTTCTCCTCTTTTTTCCATGCAAAAGTTACATTTTTAGAAAAAATTTATATATAGCTAGGAAAGAAAGAAGAAGAAAAAAATGAGAGGAAAAAGGAAAATAAGAAGAGGAAGAAAGGAGAAGAAGGGGAGAGGAAGAAGAGGAGAAATAAAGAAGAAGAAGAAAAAAGAAGAAAAAGAAGAGGAGAAGAAGAAAGGAATAGAGGAGTTTTCTCTTCTTCTCCTCTATTTCTTTCTTCTTCTCCTCTTTTTCTTCTTCTTTTTTTTCTTCGATCTTCTCCTCTATTAATATCTTCTTCTCCTCTTTTTATTTCTTCTCTATCTTCTTATTTTTTATCATATATGTCGTTGTTGATATACCCCGTGTCTCGATAACTTCAACACGAGGGGGGGTTCGACCTACCCTCTCCCCGATAATATTATTTTCCCATGTATGTATGCAAAAGTTACATTTTTAGAAAAGTTTATATATCTAGCTAGGAAAGGAAGAAGAAGAAAAAGAATGAGAGGAAAAGGAAAATAAGAAGAGGAAGAAAAGAGAAGAAGAGGAGAAATAAATAAGAAGAAGAAAAAAGAAGAAAAAGAAGAGGAGAAGAATAAAGGAATAGAGGAGAAGAAGAGAAAATAGAATATTCTATTTTCTCTTCTCCTCTATTTCTTTCATCTTCTCCTTTTTTTTCTTTTTTTTTCTTCGATCTTCTCCTCTTTATATTTCTTCTTCGTCTTCTTATTTTTTATCGGATATGTCGTTGTCGATATACCACGTGTCCCGTTAACTTCAACACGAAGGGGGGGTGGGTTCGACCTACCCCCTCCCCGATAATATTTTTTCCCATGTATGTATGCAAAAGTTACTTTTTTAGAAAAGTTTTATATATCTAGCTAGGAAAGGAAGAAGAAGAAAAAGAATGAGAGAAAAAAGGAAATAAGAAGAGAAAGAAAGGAGAAGAAGAGGAGAGGAAGAAGAGGAGAAATAAAGAAGAAGAGGAAAAAAGAAGAAAAAGAAGAGGAGAAGAAGAAAGGAATAGAGGAGAAGAAGAAAAAATATATTTTTTCTTCTTCTCCTCTTTTTTTCTTCTTTTTTCTTCTTCAATCTTCTCCTCTATTAATATCTTCTTCTCCTCTTTTTATTTCTTCTTCGTCTTCTTATTTTTTATCGGATATGTCGTTGTCGATATACTCCGTGTCCCGATAACTTCAACACGAGGGGGGTTCGACCTACCCCCTCCCCGATAAGAAGAGACCCGCCGCCGCTCCGGCTGCTCCGGCGCGTCTTAGTCCTTCTCCTCCACCTCGTAAACAAGGAAAGAAGACAGCCGCAGCCGCTCCATCTGCTCTGCCGGCATCTAGCAGTACAGCCAGAGGCGGGAGGTAATACAGATTCGGTCCTTCTCTGAAGACTCCAGAGAAGTTACCATACGAGAGGACCCCGAAGGATAACGCCGACATCACGCGAGACGAAGTGAGGAATTTCTTTGAAGGGGTGAAAGCAAAGAAACATCCACCTCCGGAGGAGAAGGTAGATCCGGTGAAAGCGAAGCGCACTCTGGCTGCCCTGAAAAAACCAGCAAAGTCTCCGCCGAAAGGCAACTATGAGCGCAATATTGAAAAGTCATTTGTCGAAGTGGAGCGGTCGGGAAGTACTGTCAGTGATCAAAGGTTAAAAGAACGATGAGCTGGGAAAAAAATTGCCCAGCTCGGCGAACAAGCGAACCAATCGTGCCCCCCGCTCAAGGTGCCTACTAATGATCCGAGGATGGTGCCCGGTTATAGCAATCTTGGAGATTACCTGCCCGACGATGTACATTATGAGTTCTTGGAGGTGGAGGAACACAAATACGAGTACGGGAAGCCTCTCGTCAAAGATGAAAGATCTCTAACAACGATGATGCGAAGATTCCATGATTGGTACATGAAAACCTGCAGAGAGTCTGGGGGAGGAATACTTTGACGCTGAGAGTTAGAGAGGAGAATGACCTCGTTGGAATTGAACTGTTGAATGTTCCATTTGAGGAGTTCTTCCAGTTTTTCAATCAAAAGGTCCTCGATAAAGCAACGGTCACTTGCTACTGTCTGTAAGTAGTACTACTTCTGTCATTAAGTCTCTCTATATAGGTCAACTCTTTCATTGCATGTATTTATAATTATCCTCACTATATTATGCAGATTGAAGATCGCCGAATTGAATAAAAGACAAATCGGTGATATTGGGTTTATTAACACAAATCTCATAGATGCAACTGAGGTTAAATATCGTGCCGAAGATACCGAGGCCAACTTGCTACGATCGTTCGTAATAAATGAAAATAAAGATATAATACTCTTTCCTTACAACTTCAAGTGAGTGTTACTGTCTTGTGCATATTCGGTTTCCCTTATTAGTCCAGGTTATAATAATGTAATTGATGAGTTATGCATGCGTGCACAGGTTCCACTATATTCTCCTAAAGATTAAGCTTGAGCAAGGACTAGTAACCGTCTTAGACTCGAGACGAAAAAAATCCCCAGGACTATGCGGACATGACTCAAATGCTCGAGAAGTAAGTTAAATCGATCATTATCCACCATATCAGCAACTTTGTTCATTTCCTGATATCAAGTAATTGTTTTCTTTGTCTGGCAGGGTTTGAAGAAAATTCACCAAAAAAGCTCTGGGCTGCCGAAGAAGCTGCAATTTAGACACCCGAAAGTAAGTACTATAGTAACATGTTACGCGCATCTCCTAATGATTCAAGCGCTAGTTTCATCAATACCATTTGGCATGCTTGCTTATCAGTTTGATTAACCTCTATTTCTTGTAAAGTGGTTGTGGCAGGAACAAGGGAATGATTTTTGTGGATACTACGTTTGCGAGTCCATCCGCCACACGACCTGTGAACGAGTGTACTCCATGAACAATATGAAGTGCGTAAATAATAATATTCACAATTTTATTTTATTACCATCATTTGTGTTGAGTTTCATTTATTCATATATATATATGTATGTATGTATGTATGTATTGACCCCCTTCTTCAAATTAGATCTTTCGGATGCGGGATGAACTCCTAGCACCACATCATATGCGAGCAATTCAAGAGGAATTGGCGGCATTCTTCCTTGACCACGTGATCGTTGAAGACGGAGAATACTATGTGGATCCTGTGTTCGTATATAATTAGGAGATTATATTGTAAGAGATAATTATTGTATATATGTAGCCGGTAGTGACGGATAGATATACGAGAACTTGTTGTTCGACCAATCTCTCGGAGAAGGAGAGGTGATCGATATCACTTCTCTCTGTATGCATACTATGTGGATCTTCTGTTTCCTTCATTTGCTTACTAGCTAGCTAGCGTGTCTAGTCCTCTCTATACGTATATAGTATGTAGCGTCGACCAAGCACAGACATAAGAGAGGACACTTCTCTCTATTAATTAGCTAGCTAACACAATATATGAAACACCTAAATTAACCTCCCAAAACCCCCAACCCCCTTTAAAAAAAACAAAAACCTCAAGCCCTGAAATGCTGACGCGTGAATGCCTATTGGTCTCGGTTGGTGCCACCAACCGGGACCAAAGGTAAAAAAAAAACCTCAGCCCCTGAAATGCTAACGCGTGGATGTCTATTGGTCCCGATTGGTGCCACCAACCGGGACCAAAGGCCCTCCTGCCTGGGCTCGGCGCACTGGCCACGTGGAGGCCCATCTGTTCCGGTTCCTGTTTGAACCAGGACTAAAGGGCCAGGGCATTAGTAACGACCCTTTAGTCCCGGTTCAAAAATCGGGACAAAAGGCCCTTACCAACCGAGACAGAAGACCCTTTTTCTATTAGTGAACGTCACTGGTCGGCGAGGGCCTTTGTGAATCTTTTGTGTTTAAAATGCCACATATATTTTTCAATCCTGATTTTTTTTTCCGTTTTCTCACATGGCAGTTTTATTTTCTGTAGCATGGCATCTTTAAGAGGATGTCGTTTTTATTAACGAGAGATGGCGTTTTCTGTTTTTGTGACATGGTAGTTTTATTAGTAAAAGTATGCCATTTTTATTAAAATAGGGTATCATTTTTATTATTGAGAGATGACATTTTTATTTTTCATGGCATGGCAGTTTAGTACTAAGCACATGTCACTTTTATTAACAACTGGATGGCATTTTATCAATAATAGGATGGCATTTTAATTATTGATAGGATGACATTTTATTATTATAAATAGGATGACATTTTTTAATGTTTGTGAGAATGGCATTTTTTATTTTAGTGTCATGACAGTTTTTTTGGACTTATCCAGATAAAACTTATACTATCAAGAGGATGACAACTTTATAAAGTAGCAGTCATTTTTTTAAAGCATGGCATTTTCTCAATTTATAAATTTGTGCTTATCTTTTTTGTTCATGGCATTTTTATCTCAAGGATAAGAGTTTTAAAGTTTAGCGTGGCAATTTTTATTTTATAGTTCATACAACTTTTTTTAATCATACTCATTTTATATTTATAAAATTAGAGAGATGATTTTTTTATAAAGTAGCATGGCATGTTTTGTAAGTTAGAGCATGGCAATTAAAGCCTTTTTCATTAATGGCATTTATTCAAAAAAAGTTAAATGGGCCTCTTGACAAAACAGGGGTCACGCTGGAGGAAGCAACATGCAAACTACGTGATACGTTCGTCGAAGGGCGCCTCGACGAGCTTCATTGGAGGGCGGCCCTCAGCTGACGTTGCCCAAATATTAGGGTCCTGGAAATTTGGCTCGTCTTTTCTTAGTTAAGTGACGTTTTTAGCAACAAATCTTTCGTTACGTTTGTCTACTTCTCTAAAGTCGATATGGTACGTGTGTATGTGTTTTTTTTGCTAGATTCTTGTACGTAGTATCTCACGAAAAAGGTCTCTCCCCTCTTTAGATTATAAAAGCAATGATCAACCAATACAACAAGCTTGCTGGAGCGGCAGCACAAACGAGTCCAAAAGAAAAAAGAGAGAAAGAAAAAAGAAAGAAAGAAGAAAGAAACAAATGTCGATGCCGGCAGCTCAACTAAGCGAAGATGGCCGACACCCACTGCACCCTCCGGAGAAGTACCACCACCCATCAAGTACTCCGAAGTCTCGCGTACCAAGCAACACCTTCATGAAGGAATGCGACGACGACGACGCTGCTGTCCGGACAAGTCCTAGGGTTTCCCTCGGTACATGGATGGCAGTGGGGAAGGGGTATCACCGACGCCTCTCAGGAGGGTCCGGCAACGCCCACGGGCGCAGCCGCGCCGGTGGCGAACGAGCTGCCAGAGATTTCTCCTGTCCCGAACCACCACCGTCACCCCAGACAATCGGAAGCGCGCCGCCCAATATGCCGCCCACCAGCCTGTGCCACCACGGACACCGCACCATCTTCACCTTCTCACTGAGGCCACCAATACGAGACCTGGAGGTAGGACGAGGAGACACCGGACTCGATGATAACCGCAACGCAGCCGACAGGAGGGAACCACCTCCACCGCCGTGCGGAGCCGACCGGACATATCAACAGGGACTTGCAAGGCCGCCACAGGCCCGGCCAGACCCCAACGGGTCTGGACAGTCCCTGCAGCCACGCTGCAACACGCCAGCCGCTGGAGCCATCACCACCACAGCCACGGCCACCTAGCCTCACCACCAGGGAGCAACGCCGTCGTGCCCTGGGCCACAGGCCTGCCCCAGCCCAGATGGGACCCGAAAGAGCCCAGATCTGGCCGAGCAGGCATCACCGACCAGCCACCCACCGCGCCACCCCGCAGCCAACGGCCACACCGCCCCATCGAGAGCACCCGAGGTCAGCAGAGCACCACTGCTGGGCCCCATCGCCGTCGGCCGAGCAGCACCGTGCCGGGCAAGAGAGAGCCCCGACTCTCCCTCCAGGCGTGCGGGGAAGGGACATCCGCCGGCGCCGGCGCCACCCGGGCACGCCGGAGGCCGCTGCCGGCAGCGGCAAAGGGAGAAGGAGAGGATGGGGGTCGAGACGGGGAGGACGGCAGGGGCGCTCCACGGCCTCGGGGGCCGACGTGAGCGCAGGGGGAGGGGAAGGAGGGGGGAGAGGGAGGCGAGCTGGGGGAGGGGGGCGCCGGCGGATGGGGGCGAGGGAGGTTGACGGCGGCGGGGAGGAACCCTAGCTCGACAGCACTCCGCCTCGACTCCGCCCGCTTGTCACGTCCCGATCTGAGAGATTTGGAGATGAGAGGAGGGGAACGAGAGGAGGAAGAGAGAACAGGTTAGGTGAGAGCGAGGAGAGCAAGGCGAGGGGAAAGTAGCTCAATACTTTTCTTCATGCCCTCTCATCAAATCGTTCGAGTACAAGTAGGCCACAGTTGGCGTCACACACACGCCAACACTTGGCTTCACACACACGCAACACTTGGTGACGGTCCCAGCCTCCAGCTCGGTGATGGCTTGGTCGTTGCAAGTGCACTTGCACTGGATCAGTCCGCTGCAGGCTGATCTGCAGGCATGACATTTTCCCCTTCTCGCGCAGGTTGATCGTCGTCTGCCCAAAGGGGTGCATTTGGATAGCGCTGCCGTAGCACATAGTAGTCTTCCCAGGTCGTGGCAGACGGCGGCATGGCGCTCCATTGTACCTGAATCTGGACCACCGGGGCATCTCCCTTCTTCATCATGCGGTGATCCAGAATGGCAACCGGAACGCGGTCTGCGGCCGTGAGGTCGGGTATCTTGGGAAGCTCGGCGTAGACTGGGGAGTAGTCGGGGACGAACGGCTTGAGCTGCGAGACGTGGAAAACGGGGTGGATGCGGCTGTCTGGCGGCAATTGCAGACGATATGCCAGAGTGCCCACGTGCTCCGTGACCATGAAGGGGCCGAAGAACTTGTATGCCATCTTACGGCAAGGACGGTTGGCGACGGAGGACTGGGCGTATGGCTGGAGCTTGAGGAGAACTTGCTCGCCCACATCGAAGGCGCGCTCGGCGCGGTGGTGATCCGCTTGCTTCTTGAATCTTGCCTGGGTGTGTGCGAGCTGGGCGCGCAACAACTCCGTGTGTGCCGCCCAGTCGATTTTGTCAAGCGGTGCATTTGCGGGTAAGTTAGTGTTGACCGCTAGCATGTCGCCGAGGTTGGGCTTCCTGCCGTACAGTGCCTTGAACGGGGAGCAGTTGAGGGAGGCATGGTGTGAGGAGTTGTACCAGAACTCCGCTGCGGTGAGCCACCGGCACCATTGCTTGGGGGTGTCGTGGACAGAGCACTGCAAGTACATCTCCAAGCACTGATTGACACGCTCTGTCTGGCCGTCCGTCTGGGGGTGGTATGCCGTGGAGTACAGGAGTTTGGTGCCCGCAGCGTTGAGGATCTCCCGCCACATCGCGCTGGTGAATACCTTGTCGCGGTCGGAGACGATGGAGTGCGGTACGCCATGGAGACGGATGGCATTGTCCCAGAAGGATCTGGCGACCTGAGCGGCGTTGAAGGGGTGGCAGAGGGGGACGAAGTGGGCGTACTTGGTGAGCAGGTCGACGACGACCATGATCGCGTCGTAGCCATCGGACTTGGGCAGCCCTTCGACGAAATCCATCGTGAGCTCCTTGATACGTCTCCAACGTATCTATAATTTTTGATTGCTCCATGCTATATTATCTACTGTTTTGAATGTTTATGGGCTTTATTATACACTTTTATATCATTTTTGGGACTAACCTATTAACCCAGAGCCCAGTGCTAGTTTCTGTTTTTACCCTGTTTTAGGGTTTTGAAGAAAAGGAAAACCAAACGGAGTCCAATTGACCTGAAACTCTACGGAACTCATTTTTGGAAGGAAAGAAGCCCAGAAGACTTGGTGTGCATGTTGGGGGATCTGCGAGGAGGTCACGAGGCAGGGAGCGCGCCCACCCCCCCTGGGCGTGCCCTCCACCCTCGTGAGCCCCTCGTGGCCCCCCTGACGTACTTCTTCCGCCTATATATCTCCATATACCCTAAAAACATCCGTGAGCACAATAGATTGGGAGTTCCACCGCCAGAAGCCTCTGTAGCCACCGAAAGCCAATCTAGACCCGTTTCGGCACCCTGCCGGAGGGGGCAATCCCTCTCCGGTGGCCATCTTCATCATCCCGGTGCTCTCCATGACGAGGAGGGAGTAGTTCTCCCTCGGAGCTGAGGGTATGTACCAGTAGCAATGTGTTTGATCTCTCTCTCTCTCTCTCTCGTGTTCTTGAGGTGATACGATCTTGATGTATTGCGAGCTTTGCTATTATAGTTGGATCCTATGATGTTTTCTCCCCCCTCTACTCTCTTGTAATGAATTGAGTTTCCCCTTTGAAGTTATCTTATCGGATTGAGTCTTTAAAGATTTGAGAACACTTGATATATGTCTTGCCGTGGATATCTGTGGTGACAATGGGATATCACGTGATTCACTTGATGTATGTTTTGGTGACCAACTTGCGGGTTCCGCCCATGAACCTATGCATAGGGGTTGGCACACGTTTTCATCGTGATTCTTCGGTAGAACTTTGGGGCACTCTTTGAGGTCCTATGTGTTGGTTGAATAGATGAATCTGAGATTGTGTGATGCATATCGTATAATCATACCCACGGATACTTGAGGTGACATTGGAGTATCTAGGTGACATTAGGGTTTTGGTTGATTTGTGTCTTAAGGTGTTATTCTAGTACGAACTCTAGGGCTGTTTGTGACACTTATAGGAATAGCCCAACGGATTGATTGGAAAGAATAACTTTGAGGTGGTTTCGTACCCTACCATAATCTCTTCGTTCGTTCTCTGCTATTAGTGACTTTGGAGTGACTCTTTATTGCATGTTGAGGGATAGTTTTATGATCCAATTATGTTAGTATTGTTGAGAGGACTTACACTAGTGAAAGTATGAACCCTAGGCCTTGTTTCCTAGCATTGCAATACCGTTTACGCACACTTTTATCATTAGTTACCTTGCTGTTTTTATTATTTCAGATTATAAATACCTTTATCTACTATCCATATACCACTTGTTTCACCATCTCTTCGCCGAACTAGTGCACCTATACAATTTACCATTGTATTGGGTGTGTTGGGGACACAAGAGACTCTTTGTTATTTGGTTGCAGGGTTGCTTGAGAGAGACCATCTTCATCCTACGCCTCCTACGGATTGATAAACCTTAGGTCATCTATTTGAGGGAAATTTGCTACTGTCCTACAAACCTCTGCACTTGGAGGCCCAACAATGTCTACAAGAATAAGGTTGTGTAGTAGACATCACTCCTGCCATGGCTCTTGCGGAATTGGGAGTGGTTGTAACTTGCCGGCCGGGTGCGTCTGCTCGTGCATCGCGTGCTGGGAAATGCTGCACTGCCGGAAAAAATCTTCAACGGCGCGCTTCAGTCTGGTCCAGGCGAAGAGCTTGCGCACCCTGTGGTAGGTGGCAGTGGCGCCGGAGTGGCCGCCGATGGCGCTGTGGTGCAACGCGGCGATGAGTTTCATCTGGAGCGTGGTGTTGGCGCCGATCCACAGCCGTCCCCTCTGCCTAATCACACCTTGCTGAAGGGAGCGGCCCTGGTCGTCGGTATCGCGGAGCGCAAGCTTGGCGAGCAGTTCTTGCACGTCGGCGTCCGTCTCGTACGAGTTGACCACTTCCTATAGCCACTGTGGCTGGCACACTGAGAGCGCGTCGAGGGACAGTAAGTGCCCTACGCGGGAGAGCGCATCGGCCGCGCCGTTGTCCATGCCCTTCTTGTAGCGGAACGTGAACTGGAGCCCCACCATCTTGGACATCACCTTGCGCTGCAGATCCGTGACCAGCTGTTGATTGCCCAAGGAACACAAGCTCTTGTGGTCGGTGACGATTTCGAACGGGGCGCGCTGGAGGTATGTGCGCCACTTGTCGATTGCCATCATCACGGCGAGGAATTCCTTCTCGTAAGCCGATAGTTTCTGATTCCGCACGCCCAGCGCCTTGCTCAAGTATGCGATCGGGTGGTCGTCCTGCGTCAGTACGGTGCCAATGCCGGTGTCGCACGCGTCGGTCTCGATGGCGAACGGGCGCTTGAAGTCTGGGAGTGCTAGGACGGGCGTGCTCACCATCGCCTTCTTCAACATCTCGAATGCTATTTGCGCTTGGTCGTCCCAGAGGAATCCCTTCTTGGTGAGGAGGCGCGTCAGGGGCTTCGCGATGATGCCGTAGTGCGGCACAAACTTGTGGTAGTAGTCTGTGAGGCCGAGGAAGCCGCGGAGCTCGGTGGGCGTCGTAGGCACGGGCCAGGCACTCATGGCGCTAGTCTTGCTGGAGTCAGTGGCGACGCCATTCTTGGAGATGACATGCCCGAGGTACTCGATCTCCTGTTGTGCAAACGAGCAATTGGAGGCCTTGGCGTAGAGCTGATGCGCCCGTAGCAAGTGTTCTTCGTGTTCCTGTAAATCGATACTGAAGACCATAATGTCATCGAGGAATATAATGATGAACTTGCGGACGTGCCGACCGAAAATCGAGTTCATGAGGCACTGGAAGGTTGCCGGCGCATTGCAGAGGCCGAACGACATCACTCTGAAGTGGTAGTGGCCGTGGTGTGTTTTGAATGCCGTTTTTTCTTCGTCTTCTTATCTCATGCGTATCTGATGGTAGCCCGCTCACAGATCAATCTTGGAGAAATATGCAGCTCCGCCCAGCTCATCGAGCAGCTCGTCGACCACCAGCAGGGGAAACTTGTTCTTCACTGTAGCCGTGTTCAGGCGTCTGAAATCCACACAGAATCACCATGAGTCGTCCTTCTTCTTGACCAGCAACACGTGTGCAGCATATGGGCTCAGGCTGTGAGCAATAACACCTGATTGCAGCATCTCTTGGACCTGCTTTTCGATCTCGTCTTTCTGTGCCGGTGAGTAGCGGTAGGGCCTGGTGTTGATCGGAGTTGTGCCCAGCTCCAGGTTGATCGCATGGTCGTACTGCCGTTTGGGAGGCAGTACTTTGGGTTCAGCAAACACGTCTGCATATTCAGACAGAAGTTTCTGAATGTTGGGTGGAGGTGCAGGTTCAGGTTTGTCGGTTCTTTCAACTGTAACCAGAGCCGCGGTCCAAATGTCATTGCACACTTCCATGCGATGCAACTCGTAAACATCCAGTTCAGCTATGGGGGGAAGATATGAAGTTTTGACGCCTTGTAAATGCACTTGTTTCCCTTCTGTCTTGAATGCAATGGTCTTCTCCTGCCAGTGTCAGTTCATGGGGCTGTGAGCGGCCAGCCAGTCGATGCCCAACACCCCATTGTAAGCACTGAGTGACAACACCCACAGATCAGCGTGGAAAGTGTGGCCGGGCACTTGCCATTCCAATCCTCTTACCAGTTGATTGCAAAGCAGTCGTTGACCGTTGGCGACGCACACTGAAACTGGTGGCAAGTTCTCTGTCGGAACTTGCAGTCGGGCGAGGAAAGTTTCACTGATGAAACTGTGTGTGCTTCTTGAATCCACCAAGAGTAACATGATCTGATCCCCCACTTGTGCTCGTAGGCGAATTGTAGAGGGAGTTTCTTCGCCTGACAGAGCCTGGTGATATAGTGAGCAGCATTCTGGCTCCTGTGCTGCCGGTGGATCAAGTAACTGAAGTGCGTGAACGGTGTCATCAGACAAAATTTCGCCGAAATCACCCACTTCGATCATCAGAATCTGGCCAGTGCGTTTGCACTGATGCTCCCTCGAATATTTGTCCCCACAGCGAAAACAGAGGCCATTCACTCTTCTGAATTCGCGCAACCGGCGCTCCCGTGCGTATTCGTCTCCCCCTTGCTTGGGTACGGCTGCAGTGCGAGCTGGAACAGAGATTGCTGCCGCTGCAGGTGGCGGTGGGCGGCCGACTGGTGTGATGCGCGGACGCTGGAAGCACTACTTCTCCAGTTCTTCTTCCTGAATGCGAGCGAACACGGCTGCGTGAGTGATGCTGGTTGGTGCTTGCAGTCGCACTCCCAGTCGCAGCTCATCTTTGAGGCCGATCAGGAACTGAGAGATGAAAACTTGGAGCTCAGGGTTGGGTCCAGGGCCAGCAAATGGTACATTGTGGTCTCAAATTGCTGCCTATATTCCTGCACACTGCCTGTCTGGCGTAACTGAACAAAGTGATGCATCTGAACCTCGAATTCTTCTAGACCGAATTCCTCTTGCACCGCAGCTCTGAATGCTTGCCACGAGATGCCAGGGTGTGTCTGCCGGTAGGCCTGGAGCCACATCGCGGCCAGGCCGTCCATGTACAACGCTACGGTGGTGACCCAGCTGTGTTGAGGCACTCGGTATAGCTCGAAGTAGGTGATGCAGTGGTCCACCCAGATGCGAGGGGCGTCGCCGTCAAACCACGGAAAATCATGCTTCGGCGGCTTGATGTAGTGGTCGCCGTGGCGGTCGAGCTCCGAGGACGACGGTGATCGCGCGGTGTGCAACGGTGGCCCGTGGTTGACGAGTCGGGCGAACGGAAGCTGGGACGCGCCATCCGTGTAGAGAGGTAGCGGCGGCGGACGAGTCGGTGGTGGTGGTGGCGGAGGTGGTGGAGGGTGCGCGGAGGAGTCCGCGGTGGCTGTGACCCCTGATGGAGATGCGCCTCCGGAGATGGTCGCCGCGGGATCGACGGTCGACGCAGCCTTGCGGCCCTCGTCCACGTCGGCTTGCGTGAGGTCGATCTGCTTGGAGAGGAGCTTGATCTTGGCAGAGACCTAGTCGTTGTAGGTGATCTGTGCCTGGTGGCGCTCGTCGGCGGTCTTCTGGTTGGCGTCGAGGCGGCGGATGACGGACTCGAGCAAGCTCTGCAGCTTGTCCGTGGTCTCCGACATGGCGTCGAGCACGCGGCGGGTCTGCGCCGAGGGCTTGGATGGTGGTGCCGTGGTTTCGCTAGATCAGATCGAACCCCGGGCAGGATTTTGTGCGAGCTCGCCGGAGCGGCACGCACCTGACCCGGTGGATGTTATCGATCGATCGGGGCCAACGGTGGTGGTGGGGAAAATTTTGGCTCTGAATACCAGATTGTCACGTCCCGATCTGAGAGATTTGGAGATGAGAGTAGGGGAACGGGAGGAGGAAGAGAGAACAGGTTAGGTGAGAGCGAGGAGAGCAAGGCGAGGGGAAAGTAGCTCAATACTTTTCTTCATGCCCTCTCATCAATCGTTCGGGTACAAGTAGGCCACAATTGACATCACACACACGCAAACACTTGGCTTCACACACACGCAACACTTGGTGACGGTCCCAGCCTCCAGCTCGGCGATGATTTGGTCATTGCAAGTGCACTTGCACTGGATCAGTCCGCTGCAGGCTGATCTGCAGGCGTGACGCCGCTCTAGTTTTGCTGGCTTCTTCTTGTACGTATCTACTGTATAATCAGCACACACGCCTCTAATACCCCGTCATATTCCAGTAATACTAAATGTCCATCTCATATTAACCGACGCGGCTGTAGAACTCCAAAAAAAAACCCACACACAAAAAACTAACCAAGAAATAGAGAATCAAGCATTAGAAATCCTCGAGGCAAATAAATCTGTAAGAAAAATGCTGGATTGCCTGATGAGTTTATGACATCTGTCTATGAAATAAAAAAGACATCTATCTATGAAACTTGTCAGTCCCCAAGTATGCTAGTACTATTTTAAGTTACGTGATAGATTTAAGAGAAAATTCTTTTATCAACCACCTGAATGCCCCAGAAAGAAAGACCGTAAAAATGAGATGAAGAAAAGACTGGAAAATATATTTTTCCAGCCTCGCGTTTTTATTTTTGAGCATCCTTTTCCAGCCTCGCGTGTGTAGCCTTTCACGCGGCCTGGTGGTGTCTCGGGCTCTCGGCTCGACCTTCCCGCTCGCGAACGGCGTCCATGTCATCCTACCTCTCCCGCTCAGCCCAAACTCTCTTGCTCGCCACCGCCTCCGCCTTGCTTGCCAGTCCTCCCCCGGCGGTGCTGTTTGTCTCGTCCTATGCACGATGTGCGGCTGTTGGTGCGCGTGCCGCTTCCGTGTTCGGGAGCGCGGACGAGGTGTTCGACGGAATGCTCCTGCGGGTCGGGACTACAGCTGGCCTCGTAGCCTTGCAGGTAAGGCTTGCTCTGTTCCTCTGTTCATTATTGCAAATTACAATGGCGTCTGAGATCGATTAATACAAGGACTAGCAGACATCGGTGCTTGCCCAACTTCACTGTCAGAATAACTGAAGGTAGGTGGGTGACAGAGAAAGAGAACGGCTAGCAATCAATAGAATTAAGTGGCCCAAGAAATTCATTGGTACTATGTCCTTTCTACGACTTGTCTGATCTAATGATTCGTGTTTTCCACACACAGCTGTCTCTTTACGATCGAGTACACTGATAGAACTACAGTGATGATACTAGTCAGCTACTTCTTCCTTCTTTATTTCGTATATCAGTTTTGTCTTACGTCAAACATTTTAAAGTTTAACTCGGTGCTAAATATATAGACCTGCCTTGCGGGCAGCGTTTTTAGCTTCCAACAACAACAATATGCTCTTGGATGATAGTAAAATCATGATTAGAATTTAGAAGTAGTACCAGAAACATACAGCGGGGGCATATTTTTTGAACAACGATTGGGCAGCCATATGGTCGTTGCCCAAGGGCGGCCTTCCGACCTCACTACCAAAATTATATTTTCGTGCTTGTCACAACTACGAGGAGTTAAAATGTTAAGGCCCGCAAGTAAACAGGAACCATTCTAATAATCGGATCATACTCCTATTAAGTGAAGGTAGGTGTGTATGAGAGAGAATAGGGAGGTTAGCAATCAATAGAATAGAGTGGCCCAAGACACTATTTATGTCCTCTACAAATTGTCCCATCCAATAATTCATATTTTCCACCGACAATTGCCTGCCTCTTTATGATCGTCCACGATCACTAGAGCATCTTTAGTCCTTCCTCTAAAAATTTGTAACTCTGTAAATACTGTTTTATAGGAGTTAAAGATCATCTAACCCTTCTCCTAAAATATTTACGGAGTTAAGAGCATGCAACCCTTCCCCTAATATTTGAGGCCGAGGATGCCGAGTGGGAGGATGAGTAGATGGAGGTGGATCGTCGAGGAGTCCCATCACCTCGCCATGCGCCGACGCCACGGCGAGGGCCACCTACACGACGAAGGTGAAGGAGGCCGATGAGTTATACTCTTATAGCCTTTTATTGAGATTATTTTTTCGAGAAAACGCAAATGGCCTTTGCGTTTCATTGCATTGGAAAGATAGGGAATTTACATCCCCCTAGGAGGCAGATTTACACAGTTGTCGGATGATCAGTGGACATACCATGATGATGGCAAAACGACCCTAAGCCCTTGAGATTATTTGAGGCCAGATATATAGGGCCTAATAGTTATTTTGAGGTTTACTTTAACCATCAATAAGATTAATAATATATGCATGTAAGCAAGCTTATAGCCTCTTATTTTACTCTTATTATAGCCCGCTTAAATCATTTTACTGCGTTTGCTCTTCCTTCCTTGCCGCTATAGGGTGGGTGGTGACTATCAATTGGGTGGGCCAATTTGTCCCAACCAACGATTCATGTTTTCACAAGAGAGTGAAAACTCCACCGATCACACGGCCTCTATGTAAAAGCAATGTCTGGCCAGGATCATGTACATCTGCAGACCACTGATGAGTGATGAGATCAGATGACTCGTCACAGTCGCGCCACCGCGTGCTTAGTAGGAAAGACAATTATTGCTTAGCTCGTCCCTAGCCATTGGTTTGGGTTGGGTTAACTTTGAAGTAGATCTACCATTGCTTCAGTTGATTGGGCTGGATAGAGTTAACTCGAGGTCCCTGCCCAGGGTCTATATAAATCCCATCTCCCATATCTCCCCTGCGCCTACACACATTTCATCCCTCTCTACTCCAATACTCCGGCCATGTCTCTGCACATCCACCAGCTCTGCATCTGCTAGCAAAAAAAGTAAGCTCCACAAAAGAAGAGAAAACGACCACTCTGCATTCCTCCGTCGAAGCTCGTCGCCTTGGTGGCAGGAGGTTCGTATCAGTAATTCAGCAGGCACATCTTTCGTCAAGTTTATGCTCCTTCAGGCTAGTCCTCCTCTTGCAACAAACAATTGACATCACCTGTACCTACTGCAGGTGACTTATTAACTGCATCTGCATCACCATGGACTTCGCCGTGGACGCGGCGCTGTGGGTGGTTGGCAAAGCGCTGGCACTCGTCACGGACGGCCTGCTGGAGTCATGTGCGGCCAGCACCGAGCTTGGCCGCAACATCGACGCCCTCAAGATGCAACTCCTCTACGCACAAGGGATGCTCGACAACGCGCAGGGTAGGGACATCCGCAGCCCTGCGCTCAAGGAGCTTCTGCACAAGCTGCGGGAGCTGGCGTACTGTGCCGACGACGCGCTCGATGAGCTCGACTACTTCCGCATCCAGGACGCACTTGACGGCACATACCATGCCGCCAATTTGGATTCCCAGAGCTGCGTTGACAGGATCGCCATCAATGCTCACCACACCGCCAAGGCTGCGGCCAATAATCTCAAGTGCTCATCATCCTCTACCCGGGCTGATCCCGACGATCAGGAAGATGGTGGCAAACGAGGATGCCTCTCTGTCGTTGGCTCGTGTGGGGAGCATGAGATCAGCTCCTCACGACCGCCACCCACCACCCAGGGAGTCCAGGAGGTTGATGGCGGATGCATGCCTAATGTCGTCTCTTGTGCTCGCACCGCTGCACAAACTATCGGTAAACACTTTCCGTGCTACTCTTTCCCGTCTGTCTGCGATGATGATGCGGACACCGTCATGGTGAAATCCTCCAATATGACAGGGAGTGGACATCAATTCCTCTGTAGCGCCTGGCTGTCGTCAAAGGTGCTACAAGGAGATCACGCCATGCAAACACGAAAACTGAAGTTTGATCGGGTCGTAATTTCTACAAAAATACTGGAAATAATAGAGCAGTTGAAACCTCTGTGTGCTATGGTCTCCACCATTCTCAATCTAGAACTACTTGGCTCCACACGTATCCCCCCTGCCCAAGACATTACTATGAACCGACCCAAAACCACCCCAAATATTATAGAGCCTGAGTTGTATGGGAGGAATGACCAGAAAAAGGAAATCATTGATGACATTACAAATGGTAAATATTGTACCAATGAACTTACCGTAGTTCCACTTGTTGGTCCAGGAGGTATTGGGAAGACAACACTCACGCAACACATGTTTGCAGAACTGGAGGGTTCTTTCCAAGTTTCAGTTTGGATATGTGTATCTCTAGATTTTAATGCAGATAGGTTGACGCAAGAGATTATGAAAAAGATCCCTGAAGTGAATGATGAAAAGGCTAATGCTACCAATCAACAGCTAATTGTACAAAGATTAAAATCTAAGCGGCTTTTACTTGTTTTAGATGATGTGTGGACATACCACGAGGATGAGTGGAAAAAATTATTAGCTCCATTAAGTCATACGGGGGGAGAAAAGGGTAATGTGGTTATAGTCACTACACGGATTCCAAAGGTAGCAAGTATGGTCACCACAACTAACTCTTCAATTGACGTCGGACGTCTAAGTCATGAGGATACTAGGTCTTTCTTCGAAGTATGTGTATTTGGTGACCAACGACCATGGGAAGACCTTTCTGAATTACGTGATGTTGGGAATAGAATAGTAACAAAATTGAAGGGTTTCCCTCTTGCAGCAAAAACAGTAGGTAGATTGCTAAGAAACCAACTTACTTTGGACCACTGGATAAGAGTTGCAGAAAGTAGAGAATGGGAATTACAGACCAATGACAATGACATTATGCCAGCTCTAAAGCTTAGTTATGATTATCTCCCTTTTCATCTACAACAATGTTTTTTCTATTGTGGGCTGTTTCCAGAAGATTATGAATTTAGTGCCAAAGAGTTGGTTCACTTTTGGACAGGATTAGGCATTTTACGACCACTTGATCAGGCAAAAAGAACTGAAGATATTGCACTAAGCTATTTAAACGACTTGGTAAATCATGGTTTTTTTTAAAATAATAAAAAAGAAAATGGTCCTCATTATGTTATCCATGACCTACTGCATGACTTGGCGGTGACGGTTTCGTCATATGAATGTCTTAGCATATATAGGGGTTGTTTGGATACAGGGAATTAGATGTGAGATTCTAGAAAACGAGTTTTGGGAGGATTTTTAGGAAAACCAGTTTTGGTTAGTTATTCTGTTAAGGTAAGTATACACAATACCTTGTTTGGATGAGAAAAATAGAAAAAACTCGATTTTGAGTTCCTCTCAAAACAATTCATGGAGGCACGGTGCTTCGGGTTGCTCTTGGCACCTACACGCACAGCGGTGGACAACCACACCGGCCAGAGGGTGCGTGGCCATCGCCGGGGCCGCCGGGTGGTCGCGCTGCTCGCCTTATCGTGCTCTGCTTCGTTCGCCGGTGTCACCCATGTTGCCTCAGGTTCCCATCGAAGAGGCACGTACATGCAGCTCACATACGGCTACACGGCCTAAAGCACCATGATTGATTCTCAGGCCGGGCACGCATGTAGCAGTAGCACCTAGCTAGCTGCTGGATTGATTCGCCGGTAACACCAGAGCACAACACACATGCTAGGGAGGCGCGACGACTACGTACAAGCTGGAGCATATGGACGACGACGGTGGTTGTGAAGCGGCCGATGGACACGACGGCCACCGGCCGAAGTCCGCGTCCGCCATGGAGGCTCAGGGCTAGATGGAGCATCGCAACCTGCTCCGGCTGCCTGGCCGAGATCGGCAGCGATGTCTTTTGGCTTTGTCAAGCTGCCGTCACGGTCGGCGGAGTTTACCATGACCAGCACGTCGGACTTGGTCGATCTCGTGATGCATGTAGAAAACGCGTTTGTATAAAAACGTCAATTAGTGGTTTTTGTATAAACTGGGTTTTTGAGCTTTTGGAAAACTCAGTTTAGTATATCCACGAGTTAGTTAGACGATCCAAACAATGTTTTAGGTTGTTACACCAGAAATCAGGTTTAAGGAAAACTAGTTCTCTATAATCTAGGTATCCAAACAACCCCTTAACTTGCGAACCATACACATTCCTGCATCCGTGCGTCACTTGTCCATCATCGTAGATAATACTGATGTCGAAGATATAACCACTTTTAAAGAATACAACAGTTATTTGAGTGCAGTAGTTAAAAGATTGAAAGCTCAGAACTTACGCACTTTGATGTTGTTTGGTGAATACCATGGAAGCTTTGCCAAAACTTTTAGGGTTTTGTTTAAAAAAGCTAGAGCCTTACACACTATTTTTTTTCTGGATTATCATATTCTGTGGATGATGTGTTGCCGGACTTTTCAGAACTTCTACATCTCCGCTACCTAAGGATCAAATCAGTGCATAATGAGGACATAAGCTTGCCTAGTGTGTTGTTTAGGTCCTATCACTTGGAGGTCATTGGTTTAGAAAATTGGGGTGGCCGCTTTGCTTCAACAAGTCAAATGAGCAACCTGGTAAAACTGCGTCATTTTGTTGTGCCCGAAGATAATCTTGAACTTCACTCTAGCATATTCGAGGTTGGGAAACTAAAATTCCTAGAGGAAGTAAGAAGATTTGAAGTGGGAAAAGAAACTAAGGGTTTTGAATTAAGTCAACTAGGAGAACTGACAGGGCTGGGAGGATCACTTGGCATTTATAATCCTGAAAAGGTACAGAAAAAGGACGAGGCAAATGAACTAAAACTAATACACAAAAAACACTTACACAAGCTAATACTAGAATGGTCTTTTGATAGACCTAACAAGGAGGCAGAACAAGAAGAAAAGGTCATCGAAAGTCTTGTCCCACATAGTAATCTTCAAGACCTATGCATTAGAGGGCATGGAGGTGCTAATTGCCCATCATGGCTGGGCAGGTACCTCTCGGTTGAAAATTTAGAATCGCTTTCTCTGTGCAATGTATCTTGGAGCACGCTTCCCCCTCTTGGGGAGTTGAGGTTTATTGATGACTGGTGAAGAGTGTAAGGGTTTTGTCTTAAGCCAACGTTTCCAAATTTTGAGAAGGCTAGAATTAGTTGGGATACCAGGACTAGCAAGATGGATTGGAAATGGCAAATGTCATTTGTTCTCTGTTCTAGAGGTGGTCATCATTGAAGATTGTCCTGAACTGGTGGAGTTGCCATTTTCCCACCCTAGTTGCCATCAAGCGAAGCAAGAGGAGAACATGACTTGGTTTCCGAAACTAATGAAGCTCAAGATTATACGCTGCCCCCAATTGGCGTCATTGCCTCCAATTCCTTGGACCGAAGCGCCATGCTCAGTTGAGATAGAACAAGCAGGATCAGTATTTGAGAAGCTAGTGTACTCCAAGAACTACAAATCGGAATTGAGTTTGCAAGTTAAGGGAAAAGATGGTCAGCATGGCGTGTTGTGGAACGGGTTGGCTTTCCATAATCTAGCTGATCTGAAAGAGCTGCGGGTGGAGAAGTGCCCTCCCCTGCCACTGATTCACCTCCAAAAGCTAAAATCTCTCAAGTCCCTCAAGATGACCGGTATGAGCAACTCGTTGCTGCTGTTTGAAGGTGAAAGATATAATACTGAATGCCCGCTTTCAGTTGAAGAAATAGAGATCGAGCACTGTGGTGCTGATGGGAAGGAACTGACACAACTGTTATCTCATTTCCCGAAGCTCACTAAGTTGGAAGTGAGTAGTTGTGAGAAGATAACAGAGATTGGCATGGCGGAGCTTCAGATGGAGATGACGACACCATCATATTTAAGTAATGACATTGAAATTGAGCATGCAAAAGCAGGGCACCATCAGACAAGACGGGAGGAGGTAGAAGATGCAGCAGCAGGAGGAGGTCTACTGCTCCTGCCTCGGCAACTACAGGAGTTGGTCATCTCTGGTTGCAGAGAGCTGCGGTTACTCTCCGATTCACTTGTCAAGGACAGCACACACGGAGGAGGGCTCCAGAGTCTTTGCTCCCTCCAATCGTTGCGCATATATGATTGCCCCAGGTTCCTCTCGTCCTATTCATCCTCCGCCGCATCTTGTTTCCCCTTCCCGACCTCCCTGCAACAACTCATGCTGGAGGGCGTGGAGAGCATGGAGACGCTGGCTCCCCTCTCAAATCTCATCTCTCTCACCGCTTTATTCGTGCGTAATTGTGGGGATCTAAGAGGCGAGGGCTTATGGCCTCTCGTCGCCCAGGGCCGACTCACAGGATTACTCGTCACTGAAACCCCCCAATTCTTCACTGGTTCTGAGCCCTCACGGCCACATGACCAAGAGATTCCTTTCTCTTCATCCAAACTCCAACATCTCTGGACAGATGACTTGGCAGGAGTCCTTACCGCGCCCATATGCACACTCCTCTCTTCCTCCCTCACCAAATTAATTTTGTATGCCAACAAAGAGGTGGAGCGCTTCACAGAGAAGCAAGAGGAGGCCCTTCACCTCCTCAATTCCCTCCAGGAACTCAACTTTTGGAAGTGTTGGAAGCTGCAGCGCCTCCCTGCAGGGCTAACCAAGCTTGCCAGCCTCAAGATATTACACATTTGGGGGTGTCCAGCCATCCAATTGCTGTCCAAGGACGGACTACCAAGCTCTCTGCAAGAATTAGAGATCAGAGACTGTCCTGCCATCAAATCTCTGCCCAAGGACGGCCTGCCAAGTTCACTACGGAAATTACAAGTTTCTAATGGCATCAGCAAGGAGCTTAAAAAGCACTGCCGCAAGTTAAAAGGAACCATTCCAATAATCATAGACTACAACAACGACGACTACTAACCCAAGGTAACAGACATTTGATGGCTTGTACTCATTCCACACTTTCCCACCCTCAAATTTATGTTAATTTCCATAATTAATCTCGTAGAGGGCAGGCCTGGCGCAGTGGTGAAGTCTTCCCCACTTGTGCCAAGAGGTCCTGGGTTCGAACCAGCCTCTCTGCATTGCACTTTGCAGGGGTAAGACTAGGTTCCTATAATCCCTCCCCAGACCCCACCTTGTGTGGGAGCTTCTATGCACTGGGTCTGTCCCATAATTAATCCCGTAATTAAGCATCAGAGTAGTTGCCTTTTTGTTTGCTTCACCGTAGTGCCATCAAAATAACCCACTTGTTTTAATCTTCTGAATGCGCAGGGATCTTCTTTGATTTGTACATTCTTCTAGCCTAGCCTTGTAGATCCAGTTCTTTCTGCATCCAAACACAGTTCAAAGAGTATACTTCTCTGTACAACTAATCCAAGGTAACAAACAATTCCTTCTCTGTACTTGTCCCACAAATTTCCATTGCTTTTCCTAGTTAGCCCCAAAGGCACCAGAGCCATTCTCCTTTTGTTTACTTCACTGCAGCTATTGTCTTGCAATCTGTCTGAATAACCCACTTGTTTTAATCTTTTGTACATGCAGAGGTCTTCTTGGACTTGTATATTCTTCTAGCCTAGCCTTGTTTGTTGTTCCAGTTCTCTCTCTATCCAAGAACAGAAGGTTCCAGATTATAGCACCCATCCATTACTAAACTGGTTAGTATATGAATAACCGTCCCAACTATTCCCATACATCACTTCATGCACCTGTTTGCACATTTAACCAGTATAGTTTGTTGTGCTTTGTCTTGTTATTTTTGGTTACCTTGGAAGTTTTGCCTTCATGGATTGTCGCATTTTGAGGTTTTCTACTTACTGTCGAAACTAAACAATACTTCTTTGCTTGTATCCATGCCCAACCACCACCAGTTTCCATTGCTTTTCCCTGATCCCACGCACGTCACAAATTTCCATTTTATCAGTTTCGTTTACAGCATAATCTGAAAAAATATGTGTTTCGATCTACCATGCAGGCCTCTGCCATGGAGTTGCAAAAGTTCTTCTATCCTTAAAGTTTTTGCATACACGTACAGTTCGGACGCCATGGCCCTGGGTGGTATCACCTACATAAATATGGTATGTGCATATATGTAAAAAACACAGCTTACCCTGTGGAAAACTAATCCACGGTAACCCATACATAAGAGTTATTTTGGTTTAGTTTCGATTACGTGTCCGCATAATCTGAACAATGTATGCTATCTTTCAATCTACTTTGCAGGGATCTGTCTTGGAGTTGTTCATTCTTATGGACTTGGAGAATTCTCTTGTTCTTGTCACAAAAACAGAAAAAAAAACAGGAAAGGGAAAAGAGGCAAAAAAAATAAAAAAAATGAGAAGAAAAAAAAAGAAAAAAAGAAAAAGGAAAAGAAGGGAAAAAGAAAGAAAGAAAAAATAAATAAAAAAAGAGAGAGAGTAAAGCTCTCCATCTGGTCACTATTCGCACATGTTCGTGACTTCTTGATAGGTGTTTGTCCAGTTGTTTTATGTTCTTTCAGTAAAAAGTTAGAAATATTAATTGTGTAGGTTGATTGCCTGATATTTGTGTTACATATTTGGAAATCAATATGGCAGAAGTAGCTCCCAGCAAAAGGATAAAGGAAACAAAAAATTGTAAGGGAAAGAATACAAATCCATTATATGGGTTTTGTGTGGTATCTTTATGAAAGATGGTTGTATGATTCTTTTATGCTTTTTAGGAATTGGGAGAAATATTAACTGACTAGAATTAGTTGCCTAATAGTTGTATCACTAATTTAGAGAGGGAGGAGTACAGGAGCAGGTCTGAATAGTGAAGGTATAGCTCCCCTTTGTGCTGGATTAAAAAAATATAGAGTGGGCGAAATACAGGAGCATGTCCGAAGACTGAAGGTATAGCTCCGGTTTGTGATGCATTATTGAAGTATGCACCCTGCACTATGGTATAGTGAGGTTAATACAGGTATGTTCTAGTTACAAAATCTAAAAAATGCAGTAAGATGCATGGCTGAAAAATATGTGAATAATTGACACTACCTTATTTTGTAGATCAATCTCCTAGGAAGAGAAGTAGGGGCCCAAGCTTTGTTTGGTTCAAGCAGTTTTTTGCCGCTGCACCAGCCACACAAAAATGCACTCCGTAGATGCAGGGTCATTGTTCCAAGCATTTCTGTTCTAATGCAAGAATTATTCTTGATCTGTAAGGTGCACACCCGTGATTATACCTAGATATTGATTTACAGGGAAATCCTCCCCCTTGTGGTATTCTTAATGACTTGCTTGATTTTGTTGTTTCTTAGCTGCAGTGAACCAAACTCTTCTTCACCTTAGACTAGTTGACTCATCAACCAGTAACTGCTGTGATGGATATCCAATCTGTCCAATCCCGTTCACGTTCACACGGTATGTTGTGTGTTGTAGTCTGATAATATTTTGTTCACTTAATATCAGGTTGCAATATATCCACCTTGGCAGAATGGTGCGGAATACTTACAATTTTACTTGGTACATTTGTCAGCAGATGTAACATGGAGGGTACTGGCAAAATGATCAGCATTTTCTTCAGAAAGGAAAATGATGGCCATCTGACACACAAAAAGGGCAAAAGGAAAAAAAAGGAAAAGAAAAGGAAAAAAAAGGAAGAATAAATTATGGAAGAAAACTCTCCATCGACCCACTGTTTGCACACTGGATAGAGAAGTGCAGAAGTCGAAGAGGATTGGCGACGGCCCCCTTCCTCCTCCACCAAACCCCAGACCGATTCACCATGTCATGATGGTGTCGGGAGGCGACGGTGATGAGTGATGGTGGCGGCGGAGGGCATGTGATTGATAGCAATGATGCTGGTTACTTCTCATGGAGGACGCGGCAGGGGCTGTGGAGGAGCATAATGACATCCCTAGTTTGATTGGAGCATTCTCTCTGTTTGGTATGCCATACCTGAAGAAGTTGCTGCTGATGCAACTTGTATCTCCTATCCTTTCTAGACTGGTTAGTATATGCATAAGTTTCCCTACTCCCATATTCGCATTACTGTTTAGGAATTTAATTGGTAGTTTGTTGTTCTGAGTCTAGTTGTTTTAGTTACTTGCACAATTTCCTTGTGTGTTTTGAGTTGTTCTTACTGTTGAAATTTAGCAAATACTTCCTTGTTTGTATCCATCTCCAACTCCACCAGTTTCAATTGCTTTTTCCGGATGCCACACTGGGGGTAGATAGTCATTTTTTTTCTCTTACCACACAATCTTAATAATGTGTGTTTTGATGTATTATGCAGAGGCCTCTGCCAACTTGTAAACTCTTCAATACTTGAAGAACTCCCGGCATTCACCCACTGTTTGGACGCCATGGCCTTGGGCGGTATCTCCTCCCTGTACATAAATACGGTATGTATATGTAAGAACACACTTTTACCCTTTGTAAAATTAATACATGCTTCTCCTAAAGCCAGGCGTCAAGTCATTTTGGTTTTTATTGGAGGACCTGTTAACGCATAATCTGAATTGTCCTTGTTATATTTTAATCTACTTTGCAGGGATCTGTATTGGAGTTGTACACTATCATAGCCCGGGAGAACTATCTCCATTCTTCTTACAAAAAAAAGGGGGAAATGTGAAAAGAAAGAAAGAAAGAAAGAAAGAAAGAAAAGGGGAAAAAGAGAAAAAAATGTGAAAAAGAGAAAGAAAGAACAATAAAAAGGAAAAGGAAAAAAGAACAAAAAATGTGAAAAAAGAGAAAGAACAGGGAGGGAACGGAAGTAAAAAAGAAGAGGAAAACCTTCATTCATTCACCATTCGAATGTGTGGTGTATCAAAGGTGGTTGTGCAGTTGTTTTAGGTTATTTCAGGAGAAAAGTAGAAATATTAATAGCGTAGGATTGTTCACCCAGTAGGTGTGATACAAATTTGGAAATCAAGATGGCACTAATAGCTCCCATCAAAATAAAGGAGGCAAAAAGAAAAAATGAGTAAAGAAAAATCTTCATCCATTCTGTGGGTTTTGTGTGGTATCTATACAAAAGGTGGTTGCATAATTGTCTTATGTTCTTTCAAGAAAATCTAGAGAGTATTGATGTACTAGGATTGGTTGCATGAGATAGTCATGTCACAAATTTAGAGAGGGGAGGGAATACAGGAGCAAGTCTCAAGGTCTAGCTCCCATTTGTGTTGGATCAGTGAAGTGTGCGGCTTGCGGCATGTTAAATTGGAGTTGGAGTTAAGAAAGGTATGTGCTAGTTACAAATTGGAAAAATCCATTCAGATGCATGACTGAAAATTTATTAGTGATTCACACTACCTTATTTTGTAGATCAATCTCCTTGGATTGTCTGGTAGATGGGGTTTCATTTGTTCTAGGATTACTTTTGAACTGCAAGGTGCACACTCGTGATTATACTGAGATGTTAGTTTATCTTGCAAATCCTTTTTGACATTCTTAATGACCTGATTTCTATTTGTCCTCGACTGCAGTGAGCAAAACCTATATTCAGCTTAGACTAGTTAAGTCATTCACCAGGAATTGCTGCGATGAATATGCAATCAGGCCCATCCCTTAAACACTCATATGGTGGGTGATGTACTCTAGTCTGATAGTATAATACTGCAACAAGAATTTACCCTGGAGAAATGGTGAGAAGTACTTACAATTTCTCTTATGTCGGCAGATGTAACATGGAAGGTACAAGGGAAATGGTGGCCATTTTCTTCGCAAAAGCAAAATGCTGCTCATCTGGTTTGCCTGACGTCTTCAGTGTTTGCAGTTACTCCGGAAATCCTATTATGCTGCACTCTCGCAGCAGACATAAAGATGGGGACAAAAAAAAGATAAAAGGAAACAAAAAGGAACAGAAGTTATATTTGAAATACTCTTCATCCGGTCACATTTATTTAAGTGGGAGGAGTGCAGGACGAAGAGGATAGTCACTGTCCTCCCTCCACCAAATCCCCAAGAGGTTCATCATGTCATAGCGGCATATTGGGAGGTCGGGAGGTGGCAGTGGTGTGCGATATGGGCGGCGGCGAAGTGCATGAGAGGGGTAGTGACGATGCTAGCCGTTCGTGGTGGATGAATGGACAGGGTTGGTGGTGAAAGAACATAATGGCATCTCGATATGATCAACGTCCTATTATGCTCACTGTGTGGCCTGTCATCCTTTGAAGAACCTGCATCCAGTGACACGGGCTTTCAGATACCCTTGCCCCTCTGGTGTGCTCGATCGAAACACGTTCAACAGTGCGCTCCTCAAGCCGCTGCTGGATCGAATGGGCTTTGGTCAGTTCATCAGGGTGGTGGCAATTCGTGATGCTTCTGGTTCTTGCATGGATGGCGGTGTTACGTCTGCAAGCTTCTTGCGGTTTCAAGTTGAACCTGGCCACCAAGCCCTCCCAACCCTTGATAAACTCCAGGTGCTAAGCTCACAGTTTCTAGATTTTAGACTTGTTTTCGTTGCACGGTGGAGGTGAGCTACGCAGACGAGCTGTGAAAGCGTTACATGTTTATGGTCAGGTGCTATGCTATATTTGCTTTCTCTCTTTTCAATATGTACTCAACATGATTGTAAATTGATTGATGATGATTGAATAATAAAGTAAGCATCTGACTGACTCAAAAGAATAAAAATCCAGTTGCCACTGCTAACTCTTCAAGCACTGCTGTAGTGTGTGTTTATTGCTCAAAGTCTGTTTTTGTCACTGGTTTATGTTGACAGTTTCTGCACTGAAGAATGCAAGAGCAGAACCGCATACCATGATGACCCCGTGAGCGAACATTATAGTGAGCATGCTCAGACTTGAGAACTTGTATTGTTTGTCACTACTCGGTGTTTGCTAGAGGGCTATAGATTCTTCGCAAAACTCCTGCCAAATTAGCGGGAGTGATGGTGAATCTCTCATGTGAAATGTGAACTCGATCGTGCCCTTTTTCTAAAAACCTGTGACCGCACCATTCTTGAGGTTATCATGTCAGCATTGCGCCTTGGATGCGTCCGATCTTCAAGAATCAGGTCATGCCTGCATAGGGTCAAACTATATCTAGGCCAATGTTCACTATGAAGTATAGAAATTCTCATGTAAACTGGTCATAGAGAAATTCAGTTATTTACTTTGGTTGAGCTGAGTGCAGAATACCCAAGCAATAATTCAGGTATTATCTATTAGCCCTTTTGAGACATTTTATCAAGAACAAAACAGCAGACTGAACAGATTAACCATGTCACACTACTCCACGTACAGCCACAATTTATTTTCTCTGTTTTGTTTCGTGGATGCTTCTCCTGCCTTGCAGAGTTTCTTCTCCCGTGTAATGCAAGTCACTATCCCAATGTTACTGGTAACGAAACCATTAAATCAAAAGAGCAAATCTGAACCTTTTCCGTTAAACAAAAGAGCCAGGCACATACAAGAAACAATGTACAGGAATAGACCGCAAGGGAAAATACAGCAGGGTGCGAAGGCACGGTTGCTCGGGTAGAGGCTTGTGGCAGCGATGACCTGCTTTGGTACCTGTTCATCCAAAGAGATAAAATATGCAGATACTTGAAGTGGAAAAACTTGCTGGGCATCATTGCCGTAAAAAAAGAGTCATGAGCTATCCGTGTTCCAGAAGACACATAATACATGTGCACCAAAGCATCAATTGAATAACCAAGAAAAACTAATCACCGAAACACACACACACACACACACACACACACACACACACACACACATATATATATATATATATGTATGTATGTATGTCAAAATACCAGTAAAATACACCTTCGACCGTGCTGAAGAGCATCGTCTAACAAGTGTACATTGTGCAAGATTTAAAGGGTGTCACGTTGAGTAATCAAGGTGATATACTTGGAGAATCTATGATTTATATGAGAAGATCATCTATAAAAAATTGCGAAGCAAAATGAATAAAGCAAATTATCAGGACATACCAACTGCTTTGGCATTTGTTTTTCATTTAATATCATTACCATCTTGTATTGCCAGTTTTAACTTTTGAAATATATTGCCCTTTCAACATTAACCTGATCTGACTTTTCTTACACACCTTATGACGACTCACGCGTGTTACAGAAAAAAAAGGCTGCAAACAGAATCACGCGTGTACAGATTTTGTGAGGCTGTCATTCAACGAAAATAACTTTGATGATTGTTGATTGTTAACTCCTTGGGGTCAATTAAACATTCTGCAAAACCTAGTTCTCCAGCAGATCTGCCAAAATATGACAAGATCCTACAATTACGAATACAGGTATGCACAAGTGATAGTTAGCTATAAGCATTATTACTTACACTGTCTAGGCTACGCTTTGGATGCTCCAGAAGCTCAGATTCTGTCAAAACTGAATAATCAGAAACAAAAGCTTTCTCTGGGGGATATCAGACCGCCAAGTATAAATTGGGAATAAAAAACAAGAAACCATACTATGTTGAAAAAAACATCTTCTCCTGGCATAAAGGAACTTAAACTCAAAACTTAATGCTAGCTGCTAGCTGCTATATGTTATCTTTGTTGTACTACCGATTATCATAATGTTGTTATTTGCAAATGTAGTACTGGCAATGGATGCACTTTGATTGATGTAGAACTGGCTAGTTACCAAATGTTATGAGAGAAAATGCACATGGAATGAATTTCACAAATCACAACAGTAAATATTGTATTCAGAGTGAACAGACAGTCGCAGCAGTATAAAAAGAAAACCTTTATGGGGATGACTATGGTGTAAAGTGAAGCACATCATCTTCCAACATTTTCCTGCTTGACCCGAGTAAGAGGCCAATTCCCACTTGTAGGATGGATAGAGAACTTTATGCAATGTGACAAGTGACCACATAACTAATAACATATGTAGTTATGTATCATAATCACTTGTACATTTTATCTAATGTTTGACTTTGAGGTTAAGGTTTCGAACGAGAATGAGGAGCATTGCTTTGCTACATAAAGAAAAAGTGCAGCCTACTTCAGTTCTTGCGAACCTTTGGAGTTGGAACAAATTTAGCAGAGATCTCTACATCATGCCATAAGATAAATCACTAGGTCTCCATGATCTGACTGCCCAGATTCAGATTCACAAAACACTAGACACTAGGAATAATTTTGTTTACCATCATATGTTGGTATTTTGCACAACAGCTCATCTTACTCGTAACAATAAAGTGGTCAATGACATTCATGATTACCAATCCCACTATACCAGCATCCCTTGGTCAATTAAGGAAAGTAAAATAATCATTTCAGCTTTGCTTATCACCAAGTAAAATTTAATGTGTAGTTACGAGGTCAATACTTTATCAATTGGTATTTGGAGCTAAACTGTATAGTTGGATTAAAACATTGGGGTTTTCTCTACAGACTACAGTGAATCCAAATGCCTCTGCCTCCAAAAATAACTCATAGTGTAAAAGATGTGGTGTGCCAATCCAAAGTTAAACATAGTTAGCACAATGCAATCTCAAAATACTGCATTAATTGTGCTGCTCAATAACTTGCTAACATAATGTTGCTGTTTGCTAATGTTTCTTCATAGCTCGCCATGGACTTGGCCATACCATCTCTTTCCAATAATGAGAATGGCAAACAAACAGCATTGAGAAATTAAGGAAGCAGATAAAAGGGAAGTTTTAACAGTAACCTAATTGTTTAGCCAGACGGTCACGGCATTTTCGAGAACACTAGCAAGCTGGCATAAATTCATAAATAAGATGAATCGTCGATCGTCATCACACACAAGATATAGCAAGAGGAGCCTCCATCACATGCATTTTACAAAGGCCTACCCTTCTCCAAAAGATCACTGGAAACTAATATAACTAAGAAGCCAACTTCATCTTACGAGGTTATGCTCAACTAAACAACCTATTCAACTATTCATAAGCTAAACAAGGATGAACATACTAAATTTTGCGGGACCTTTTTGCCCTCTCGAAGACATCTATGACAATAGAAGGGCAGGATCTTTTGAGGTGAGCATACCCTTGGGTTGCCATGACATCATCCATTCTATCCGGTGAAGTGATAAACTCAAGGCAAGCATCTCTGAGGTTGCTGCAGTGATGCTGGTCAGCTAGAGCCAATGTAGCAGTGACACTCTCAACATCAAGACTATTGCAAAGGATGCTCTCACACATAACCTTCATCCTTTCCATCGCATACCTATCCGCAGCCACGAGCAAGTGCTTAACCATTTCTTTGCCCTCATCTCCATCAAGATCTTCCATCGAAGGCAATGAATCTGTGTAAATGAAGTGAAGCAACGCCTTGAAAACAGCAGGCTGCATATCTTCTACTGTTATGCGTTGCTTTGCCCTGTCGCTCATCGGTCCAAAGAGCTGCGCTCTGAAGACCGGCGAGCGCCCTGCAACCACACTCTTATGCGCAGGAAAAACCTCCCCCTCAACCTCAAAAACGACATCTGCCCCCTCCCCATTCTCTAGCAATTCTCTGAGATGCTCCCCCAAGTCTGAGGGGGGCACTTGGATGTCAAAGGTGGTCACAGTCAGGGTCACCTTGAATTCCTTCAGAACTGTGACATCACACTCAAGCACAAGGCTGTCGTCCAGCAGGTACGCCAATGGTTGCAAGAAGTCGTCGCCCATAGAGTTCCTATGCTCGTTGTTGTTGAACATTATCGGCGTCTTCTGGGAGAGCACCACCGAAGGTGGCAGCTTGTTAGTCTGGTCGACCAACCTGACCTCGAATAACGCCCTCACCTCGGTGGCCTTGCTAACGAGGTCGAGGAAAACGGACGCGTGATCCCCATTCTCCATCTCCGTCTCCCCGTCGGGGAAGTATAGTACGCGCCAGAGGTAGCCGCCGATGTCGAAGCTGGCAGACGGGATGAAGTTGCCGACGCCGAGGCCCCTGTGCAGGCTGTAGCCGGCGATCTTGAACGTGTGCGTGCCCCGCACAGTACATGCGGTGCACATCGACGCCGTCCTCATCCTGGGCCTCCTGAAATTGGAGCTTGCGCGGAGAAATTAATGGCGGCGGCGGCGGCGGCGAGGGTTTCCGGTGGGGAAAAGTGATCTCAAGGCATCAAGCAGGCCGGTAGGGGATGGGGGCGCGGGCGCGCGGCTAAGCTGGGGAGAGGGAGCAATGAGGAGGAGGATGATTCTCGCGGGCGCGTGGCTGGGGAACGGGGAGGGAGGCACGGCGGCGAAGGATGTGGAGGTCGCCGAATATAGAGCATCTCCAGCCGCGCCCCAACAGGCCCTTTCTAGGTATTTTTACCATGCCGGCGCCGAAAAACCGGCCCAGTCGCGTCCTCAGAATTTTGTTTTTTGTCGACTCAGACTGAAACTGGTGCCGGCGGACCCAGTCCAAACCCAGCGCCCTAGGGGCGCCTGGGGCGTCGGCACAAGCGAAAGGACGCGTGGGTCCGCTCTATCAGCTAGTCGAGCGCCTCTTCCCGCCGTTTCTTTTGCTTTTCCCCCACTTCCCTCCCATTCTCTTCCTTCCTCCCGCCAATCTCCCTCCCGCTCGCCTCCCAGCCGGTCGCTATGCCACCGAAGAAGTACGTCGCCCCCCGCACGGCGGCAACCGCGACCGCTTCCGTCGCGCAGCCGAAGCAGAGGAAGCCGAGGGCACCGCCGACCAAGCCACCGGGCATGTCAAATGCCGAGTGAAGGGCGGAAGTTCAGCGACGGGAGGCTGTCATCGCCGACCGGCGGAACAGGGCCATCGCCAAGAAGGCCCGCGACAATGCGGCGCGCACGGCTGCGGCTGACTCATCGGCGGACCAAGCCGAGGTCGAGGCGACTCGCGCGTGGATGATGAATCCGCCCGGAAGCCACGCCCAGTACGCGCCCTGGGGCCAGCAAGGCGTGGGCTCTCCGCAGCCATGGGGATCACCCTCGCCGGGCTACGCCGACAGGGACGCGCACGGTGGGTTCAACCCAAACGTCACCTTCCCCCATGGACACCCGACCCAGCGCACGCCCTCTCCCACCTTCGCCGGCGTGCAGTACCCTCCATACAACTACTCGCCGCCCGCCTACGCTTCCTCCCCGACGCCTCCATTCCACTGTGGCCCGCTGCCCTTCTCGCACCTCGGCGACACCGACGAGACCGAGGCTGACATGGACGACATCATCGCGGCAGGTTCGGCCGCGGCTGCCGCGTCCCGGGTTCGTCACCCAGGACGAGACGGTGGATCTCAGCGGCGGCATGGACAACGAGCTCGGCTACGTCTACGGCAAGGATGAGCAGGAGGAGCAGGAGCAGGAGGAGGAGGACGACGACGACGAGGAGGAGGAGCCGACGCCTGTTCCGGCAAAGGGGTGCAAGAAGAAGAAGCGGGCGGCTAGGTCAGGCGAGCCGCGCATCAAGTGGGCGTCCAAGGAGGAGGAATGCCTCGCCGAAGCATGGGAAGTCGTCTGCCTCGACCCGACACGGCACGAACCAGAGCATCGAGACATACTAGGACCGCATCAAGGCCGAGTTCGACGAGTGCAACCTCGTCGACCCCTACTTCAAAGACGTCTACATGCAGCGCGGCTCCAAGGCGATGGCGAACCACTGGGGACGTATTCAGGGGGCGTGCAATAAATGGTATGGGGTCGTCGAGGAGGTCGCGGCTCGTCCGGAGAGCGGCGCCAGCGTTGATGATCAGGTATGCCACGCCAGTCTCCCGCCTCTCTTCGCTGTGTACACCCACCAACTGTTTGTTCCTCCCCGCAGTTGATGTGGATGTTCGCCCTGTACCGGCAAAGCAACAACGACGCCGAATTCAAGTACCTCCACGTTTACAAGCGCATTGACAAGTGCGAGAAGTGGGCGGAAGTCCGGCGCACCCTCGACAAGGCCAAGGAGACCTACAAGCCGGACGCGCCGACTCCTGGCGCATCGGAAGGGCGGCCGGACGGCAACAAAGGTGCAAAGAAGGGGAAATACGCCGACGCGGCTACCGCTCGAGTGCAGGAGTCCATCGAGCACTGCCTCGCCGACGCGCAGGCCCGGGCTGTCCTTCATGAAGAGAAGACCGATGCGCGGTGGTCGGCATTGATGTCGAGCAGCGCCGTCAAGCTCGACCTGCTCCGGACTAACGTTGCTGCGAAGAAGAGAAACACCGACCTGGCTTTCCTGCTTGGCGGGGCGGACATGCTCCAGAGCACCGACGAGGCGGTCAAGGCGTGGTACTTGGCGGAGCGCGACCTCATCCTGAACCAGCTTCCCTCGACAGCGCCGCCGATGCCGATGCCCACGCCGACGCCGTCGCCAAGCCCGCGTGATGACGCCTCCACGACGCCCAGCACCACCGAAGCCGCGCCGACACCGCCCAGCGCAGAAGCAGCTCCGACACCGCCAAGCCCGCGCACGCCAACTCGGCCGACGCCTGGGGCAGAGCCCGCCGAGTGATGCGTTGCGCACGCGAACTTCTGCCGCTCTATTTTTTATACGCCGAACTGTGACTTGCGATCGCTGGACTTGTGGCGTCTTTTGTGAGCTGGAACGACCAAGTTCGAATTTTCCGCATCCTGGGGGCGGCGCCTGGGGGCGTGACTGGGAGCTAGGTCGCCCCCAGGGGCCGAACTAGCGCCGGTTCGCATACCGTTTTTTTTAGCGCCCTGGGGGGCCGAACGGCTGGAGATGCTCTAATGCGTTTTCCAAGACTATAATTTTGTGAGTAGTAGCCTAGGAGGGTTTTGAGGAGATGGTAGGCACGCCTCGGGCAATGCTTGCGGCTATGTAAACCTTGTATATATTGTTTCTCTTCTTCTATAAAGCTAAGGCACGCCTTTCGCGTGCTCTCGAAAAAATGTGTTTTCAAGACGGCATTTGACTATTAATAAGATTAATAGTACATGAGATGTATAATGTAAAAATTATATTATTGAAAGTTTTTTTCAAGTAAGAATTTGACAGTATGCTTTCTGTAACTTGCATGTCATATATTATTACTCTAACTTAATCAAAATTAGCCTCGAAAGATGCATTAGGCCTTATATAAATAGAAAGAGGGAGTAGGATTCTCAGAACACATGAATAGAAAGAAAGAAGTGGCATATCCATGTAAAACTATAGAATTAGCAAAGAGTGTTTAATGTCTCAGAAAAACAATTCAAATGATAAGTGTCACATGTGTGACACAAAGCACTCTGGTCTTAACTTTTTTACAACAAAAGTTGTTATTCGAAAAGAAAAGGCAAACCAGAAAATAAAAGTAAAACTTGTCATCCGAAAAAAATTGTCATGCTTGACAATTAAAGTTGTCATCATTACGTTACTAAACTTTTCATAAAAAGCGTTCGAAGCTGCCACGTGTTCCTTATCGGGTCCAAAATCAAAGGAATTATATATAAAAAAGGTTTGAGTGGTGTTAGATTTCCTACGAAATGCAACCAAGGACCAACGTAGAAAAAATTTCTAAGAATTTTAATCCTCCAAAAACCCTATAAAATTCCTTTAAATTAAAGGAGCCCTAAACAGGATGGGGAATTTGAGGATTTGCCACAAGTTTGATGGTCCTTTGAGGATTTGCCCCTCCTCTTTTGTCATCGATTATTTGCTACACCTGTTCTAGATTTTTGATGATTTGCCCCTGACGACATGAGCCCACAGTGATATGCCCACAATGCCCGTGTGAGACCCAACCTCGTTCTTGTTCCCCGAGTCCTCATCTCGCCCAAAAGTGGTACGGTGGCAGACGGTAGCTGCACGACGACAAGGCCGTCTCCGTCTACTTGCCATTGTCCGCGACCAACTTCATCGCGTTTCCCGATGACTCACAGGCCTCCACTTCGTACGCGGCCACCGCACATCCTCATGATGACGGGGCCATCTCTCATATCTCCCAATCCAAATTGAGGTGCTCTGCCTCGTCGCACATCTCCTCCACGCCATCCATGTTCGTCACCACCGCATTCCGTTCTGGCAAACCAAAGACCGTCGGCCAAATTCTTTCACCTGCAGCAGCACACAATGACGACAGGGAGGAGGCACGGCAGCGAGTAGCTGCAACACAGCAAGGCATCAAATTCACGATGTGAGACACGGTTGTGAATCATGGTAAGCAGCCTCGATATTGATCAATAAATGGGAACAGTCAAACGGGAGCTGCCTAATTTGGGCTTGGGGCTAGCTTGGACATAAATTTTGCAGTGTAATTCTAAACAGTGCATAAGGGGCAAATCATCAAGAAACTGGAAAATAATCATTGACAAGTAAAATAGGGGCAAATCCTCAAAGTACAATCAAACATGTGGCAAATGCTCAAATTCCCCAAACAGGATTATCTTTGATTTTTCAGATTAGTCGCCTTTGAAAGGGCCATGACCACAGTTGATAGGCGCAAACCCATTGAATGGTTTCATGCGAGAGAGTGGCTTGATCTTCACATTGTGGGATTGAATCGAGGAGCGTATCTAGCTGCAAGCAGTCGAGATAACTATAGCTTTAATCTGCCAAGGTTGTACGTGACTCGTACGTTGGAGAAGGTTGTATAGCTTTAATCTGTTTGAACAATCGCAGAACCATAAACTAAGACTAACCCACACAAACAACCAAAACCGTAGATCACCAATAAGGAAAACCACAGGATCCTTCTCGCGAATCCAAATGAACTCACAAGAGCAAAAGTAGTAAGGATCTTTCGTATCTATAGCAGTTTTGTTGCATAAGCTTGTAGCTAAATGATTTAACAAAAGATTTCTTAGAGGATGGGGGTGGAGTTTTATAACCAGTGACAACCCCCATGGTTAGGTGGGAATAGAAGCTGGCTTTGAGAACCAGTATATGTGTGAAACCAAACCAACTTTGAGAATTAATAAGGTACCTTTTGAAAATCTCCCGCGAGTTGTGGACAGTTGATCCCAACCAAACAGAGTCTCATCAAAGTTGGAACATTGTTTTTTTCTTCAGCAGCAAACTCTTGTCTAGATATCTTTCACAAGTTGTGGATACTTGATTCCAACCAAACAATGTTTTTGCTAGAGTCGGAACATCGTTTTCTTCAACAACAAACTTGTTTCTTCATGAGCTCCTAAATTTGTTTCTTCATCATAACAACATTGTTTCAGCACGGACTAGAAGTCATTGGCCTTCTTTGACATTGCACCAAATCATGTATTTGTTTGGAGTGACTTCTCGTAATTCCACCTATCATTGTTGGAGTCTTGTCGAGGGTCGTGGTTGTTGGGGAACGTAGTAATTTCAAAAATTTCATACGCACACACAAAAACATGGTGATGCATAGCAACGAGAGGGGAGAGTGTCGTCCACGTACCCCCCGTAGACCGTTAAGCGGAAGCGTTATGATAACGCGATTGATGTAGTCATACGTCTTCACGATCGACCAATCCTCAGTACCGAACGTACGGCACCTCCGTGTTCAGCACATGTTCAGCTCGGTGACGTCCCGCGAACTCATGATCCAGTAGAGCTCGAGGGAGAGTTTCGTCAGCACGATGGCGTGGTGACGATGTTGATGAAGCTACCGTCGCAGGGCTTCTCCTAAGCACCGCTACAGTATGACCGAGGTGGATTATGGTGGAGGAGGGCACCGCACACGGCTGGGAGAGATCAATGATCAACTTGTGTGTTCTAGGGTGCCCCCTGTCGGTGTCAAAACCGGCGGATCTCGGGTAGGGGGTCCCGAACTGTCCGTCTAGGATTGATGGTAACAGGAGACGGGGGACACAATGTTTACCCAGGTTCGGGCCCTCTCTATAGAGGTAATACCCTACGCCCTGCTTGATTGATCTTGATGAATATGGGTGTTACAAGAGTTGATCTACCACGAGATCGTAATGGCTAAACCCCAGAAGTCTAACCTGTATGACTACGGTAATGAACGTCTATCCTTTCCGGACTAACCCCTCTGGTTTATATAGACACTGGGGGGATCTAGGGTTTACATAGAGTCGGTTACATAAGAAGGAATCTTCATAGTCGGTCGCCAAGCTTGCCTTCCACGCCAAGGAGAGTCCAATCCAGACACAGGTACAGTCTTCGGCCTTCATGTCTTCACAGCCCATCAGTCTGGCCCATGGATAATAGGTCGGACGCCCGATGACCCCTTAGTCTAGGACTCCCTTAGTAGCCCCTGAACCTGGCTTCAATGACGAGGAGTCCGGCGCGTGGATTGTCTTTGACATTGCAAGGCGGGTTCCCTTCTATCCGAACTTCAAGATAGTCTTCGGATGCGATGATAGTATCCGGACCTGTCACACACACACACACACCATACATAATCGCAGAGAGAATATATTTTTACACGAGTTCCATCCGCTGACAACTTTTTCGTAGCACGATATTACGTCTGACCGGCCATAATTCCAAACCGCTTTCATGTTTCGACGCCCCACGTCCCGAGACGCGGTTGCCATTGGCATGTCTTGTCAAAGCAGAGATTGTGTCCCCTTATCGCAGGATTCTCATCAATGCGGGTATGGGTAACCCAACCGTGCCGTTTATACAACCCATTGGAATAGGCGAATCTAAAGGCGAGTGAGGAGGCGTTTAATATTTGTTGCCTTTATAAGGGGATAAGGATTCCCTCTTCCTCTCTCATGCCCTCTCTCTGTCTCCGCCTTTTCAATCTTGAGCTCTAGCGCCCAAGTTCTCATCTCCTTTCCACTCAAGCAACCATGTCCCGATCCGGAGGTCAAGTGTAACGCCCTCGATGCGGCTATATCTCCTATGTGTCGAAGCACGACTTAGAGGCATAACCGCATTAAAAGCAATGTCGCAAGTTAGGCAATCTTCACAACATCCCATATAATATAAATAATAAAAGGGGAAGGAACATAGTTGGCTTACACTCGCCACGTCAAACAAAGTACATAAATAGCATTACATCATCCAATCACTCATGGCCCGACTACGGTGCCAAAATAAAAGACCAACCCAACATGCGACACGGTCCCGATCGCCCCAACTGGGCACCACTACTGATCATCAGGGAAAGACACGTAGTATCGGCGTGAGTCCTCGTCGAACTCCCACTTGAGCTCAAGCGCGTCATCTGGAACAGAGTCGTCTGGCCCTGCATCTGGTTTGGAAGTAATCTGTGAGCCACAGGGACTCAGCAATCTCGCACCCTCGCGATCAAGACTATTTAAGCTTATAGGTAAGGCAAGGTAATATGTGGAGCTGCAGCAAGCGACTAGCATATATGGTGGCTAACCTGTTCGCAAAAGAGAGCGAGAAGAGAAGGCAAGGCGCGAACGAATAACTAGAGAACAACCTGCGGCAAGCATTACTCCAACACCGTGTTCACTTCCCGGACTCCGCCGAGAAGAGACCATCATGGTAACTCATACAGTTGATTCATTTTAATTAAGTTTAGGTTCAAGTTATCTACAATCGGACATTAACAAATTCCCATCTGCCCATAACCGCGGGCACGGCTTTTGGAAGTTCAAATCCCTGCAGGGGAGTCCCAACTTAGCCCATGACAAGCTCTCACGGTCAACGAAGGATATACCTTCTCCCGAGACATTCCGATCAGACTCGGTATCCCGGTTCTACAAGACACTTCGACAAGTTAAAAAAAATCCAGCAACACCGCCCGAATGTGCCGACAAATCTCGATAGGAGCTGCACATATCTCGTTCTCAGGGCACAATCGGATAAGCAATCCGTACAACTAAAACCAGCCCTCGAGTTTCCCCGAGGTGGCGCTGCAAGGGGCTCTAGGTTGGACCAACACTCAGAGGAGCACTGGCCCGGGGGGGGGGTTTAAATAAGATGACCCTCGGGCTCCGGAAACCCAAGGGAAAAAGAGGCTAGGTGGCAAATGGTAAAATCAAGGTTGGGCATTGCTGGAAGAGCTTTATTCAAGGCGAACTATCAAGGGGTTCCCATTATCACCCAACCGCGTAAGGAACGCAAAATCCGGGAACATACCACCAATATGACGGAAACTAGGGTGGCAAGAGTGGAACAAAACACTAGGCTAAAAGGCCGAGCCTTCCACCCTTTACCAAATATATAGATGCATTAAGATAACAAGATAATATAATGATATCCCAACAAGAAAAATAATGTTCCAACAAGGAATGGTCTCCAATCTTCACCTGCAACTAGCAACGCTATAAGAGGGGCTGAGCAAAGCGGTAACATAGCCAATCAACGGTTATCTAGGACATGGTGGTTTAGAGGTTTGACATGGCAATTTGGGAGGCATGATAAGCAAGTGGTAGGCATCGTAGCATAGGCATAGCAAAAGAGCGAGCATCTAGCAAAGCAAAGATAGAAGTGATTTCGAGGGTATGATCATCTTTCCTGTAAAGTTGTCAGAGTTGACTTGATCCTCGAAATCAAACTCAACGGGCTCCTCATTAGCGAACTCGTCTCCCGGCTCTACCCAAACAAGACAAACAAGCAAAAAGGACACAATCAACCACGTGCAAAGCTCAAACAACATGATGTAAACATGGTATGCTATGCGGGATGCGATATGTGATGCAAATGCAAGATTTGACAAGGAATGAACGAACCTGGCCTAAACATGGAAATCCAAGTGTGCCACTGGAAAGGTGAGATGATTTCTCTCGAAAACGATATAAAGAACGCCGGAATCGGAGACACGGTTTGGAAATGGCGAGCAATTCAAATATGGCACCGGTCTGCGATAAACAGCAAGTAGCCATCTAAATGCAACAAGACAAACATGCTACAACACTCAAACATGGCAACAAAATACATGGCAGGGATCCATTCATGATGCTTAACAAAAGAGGAACACTGAGCTACGGCCAATTCATCCATTAACTGGTTCAAACAAGTATGGCAAAAGTGCAATTGGTAAACAGATCTCGGACTTGGTGAAATTAACACTTGTTTGGAATTTCAGATCAGGTAGCACACTTTGGAGCATGAAAACTATATGCTACATGGCCTAAACATGGCAAAGTAAAGTATGTCATGGAGCTACTCAAAGAGCTTAACAAAAGTCCCTTAGTGACCTTGAGCCAAAAGGAATCATAAAATACAATTGCAAGCATGTGAACATGGCAAAAATATAATCAGATCACAGACTTAGAGAAAAACTGGAGCATGCAAATCAGATATCAAGTAGGCATGTTCACGAGCTCGATGCACTCACTACAGAGCAAGGCATGACAATCTAAGCATGCACCCATCAAGAATACACATTATACAAGCTAGACATGGCAAGAACAATAACATAGCATGCACGGATCAACTACAACGTCCTCGACAAAATCGCTAACAAGTAGACAATCTGCCCAGATTCACGAAATAGCAAAAGTAGAGCTCGATTGACTCAAGCTAGGGTGCTCCATAATTGCAAACAAAGGCATGGATGGATAGAGAACTACAAGATTAACAAATCACCCTTACTGATCATCCTCAAAAGAGGCACATATCACTAGGAAACAACATGACCATATGGCATATTGGTAAAAACAGTCCAAGGACTTAGTGGAATTGCTAAGTCCCTGAAATCAGCATTAACGAATGCACCACTTTGTAAGCTTGTGCTAGTCACCACACACATCACAAAAATACATGGATGGCACCTCTGGAAAGATGACAAATCCCATAACAAAATATATGTAGAGCTCAGGGGCATATCATGCACACAATAATCATGGCAAAAATGACAAATAGCTATTTGTAGCAGCAGATCTGACAATTATCTCAAATAGCACTCTTCTAACAGCATTTCGGGCATCAAGATGAACTCAAATGAAAATGATGCAATGATATGAAATGATGTGCTCTTTGAGACGAACATTTTGATATGCTATACGCCCAAAACGGATCTACGGATGCAGAGATATAGCATAATGAAAATGGAAAAATAATTAGGGTTTTCGGGGATAAAGTCAACCCTAAACTCCAGATCTCAGATCTGAGGCGCGGAAGTCGAGGTTCACCGGCCGAAGCTTCGAGGTCGCCGGAGGAAGAGTCGGCCGGAGCGGGGAGGAGGAAGGAGCTCGTCGGAGCGCCGGCGAGGGAGGGAGAGGCGGCGTGCGGGCGAAGGCGCGGGCGGCGGAGGTCGCCGGGGCCTTCGGGCGCCGAGTCCGCCAGCGTGGAGGAGCTTGGTGGCGGCCTGCAATGGCGGCAGTGGCTGGCGCGGAATCTCGCCGGAACGGGTGAAGGCGGCAGCGGGGCGAAGGCGCG
>NC_041380.1:134373873-134443004 GCF_002162155.2 Triticum dicoccoides
GGACTGGACACGTCCGACCTGCGGAAAATTCGTCCGGCGGCGGCGGATGGAGGGGATCTAGGGTTTCAAGAGAGGGGAATCGAGAATTTCGGAGGGGGGGGGTGTATTTATAGGCATAGAGGGAGCTAGGAGTGTCCAAAAGAGGTGCGGTTTTCGGCCACGTGATCGTGATCGAACGCTCTAGATGGTGGAGAGGGTTTTGGTGGGTTTTGGGCCAAATTGGAGGGGTGTTGGGCTGCAACACACACGAGGCCTTTTCGGTCCCTCGGTTAACCGTTGGAGCATCAAACGAAGTCCAAATGGTACGAAACTTGACAGGCGGTCTACCGGTAGTAAAACAAGGCCACTTGGCAAGTCTCGGTCCAATCCGGAAATGTTTAATCCCCACACACGAGAAGAAGGTAGAAATGACCACCGGAGGAGAACGGAGCGCCGGAATGCAAAATGGACAACGGGGAAAATGCTTGGATGCATGAGACAAACACGTATGCAAATGCAATGCACATGATGACATGATATGAGATGCATGACAACGACAACAACACACGGAGACAAGAACCCGAACACGAGAAAATAAAATAAATTAACGCCGGAAACGGCAAGAGTTGGATTACATATTAGGTAAATCATATCCGGGGTGTTACAACACTCCACCACTATGAAAGGATCTTGTCTCGAGATCTAGGACTGGAAGAACGCCGGGTACTCAGAACGGAGGTGATCCTTGCGTTCCCAGGTGGCTTCACGGTCGGAATGGTGTGACCACTTGACTTTGAGGAATTTGATTGACTTATTGCGAGTCTTGCGTTCAGTCTCTTCAATAATAGCAACGGGGTGCTCACGATAAGAGAGATCTTCTTGGAGATCAATGTCTTCAAAGTTGATGGTGCGGTCAGGAGTCTTGAAGCACTTGCGGAGCTGAGAGACATGGAACACGTCATGCACATTTGCAAAGTTTGAAGGAAGCTCGAGTTGATAGGCGAGATCGCCTCTCTTGCTGACGATCTTGAAAGGTCCCACGTATCTAGGGGCAAGCTTCCCTTTGATACCGAAGCGACGAGTACCTTTCATTGGAGAGACGCGGAGGTAAACATGATCTCCGATCTCGAAAGACAAATCACGGTGCTTACTATCATAGTAGCTCTTCTGGCGCGATTGCGCTGCTTTGAGGTTATCTCGAGTGACTTTACACATCTCCTCTGCCTCTGTGATTAAGTCATTTCCTAGAAGTTGACGTTCACCGGTTTCAGACCAGTTGAGAGGGGTATGGCACTTCCTGCCATACAGAATTTCGAATGGGGCCTTGCCCGAACTTGCTTGAAAACTGTTGTTGTAGGAGAATTCAGCATAAGGAAGACAATCCTCCCACTTCATGCCGAAGGAGATCACACAAGCCCTGAGCATATCTTCAAGAATCTGGTTGACACGCTCGACTTGACCGCTAGTTTGAGGATGGAAAGCTGTGCTAAAGCGGATGTTGGTGCCCATGGCCTTCTGAAAAGAATCCCAAAACTTGGAGGTAAAGATGCTGCCACGGTCTGAAGAGATCACCTGAGGAATACCATGCAGCGAGACAATTCGAGAGGTATAGAGCTCCGCCAATTGAGTTGCAGTGATAGACTCTTTGATAGGCAGAAAGTGAGCCACTTTAGTGAGTTTGTCGATGACAACGAATATAGCATCATTGCCACGCTTGGACTTTGGAAACCCAGTCACGAAGTCCATCTCAATGTGGTCAAACTTCCATTATGGAATGGCAAGAGGTTGGAGGAGACCAGCTGGCCTTTGGTGTTCTGCCTTCACTCTTCTACAGACATCACACTCATTCACGAACTGAGCAATCTCGCGCTTCATTCGAGTCCACCAATATGCCAGCTTGAGATCCTGATACATCTTCGTGCTCCCAGGGTGGATGGAGAGGAGAGAATTGTGAGCCTCGTTCATGATCACTTTACGAAGGTCACCTTTGGGCACAACAATACGATCCTCGAAGAAGAGAGTATCCTTGTCATCAAGGCGGTAGCACTTGTACTTGGGTTGACTCTTGGCAATCCCAATCTTCACCTTCTTCACCATAGCATCAAGAAGTTGAGCCTCGCGAATCTGGTCTTCCAAGGTAGGAGAGACTTGAAGGTTGGCGAGGAAACCTTGAGGAACAACTTGCAAATTGAGTTTGCGGAAAGCTTCACAAAGCTCGGGTTGATAAGGCTTGAGAATCAGACTGTTGCAATAAGCCTTCCTGCTCAATGCGTCAGCAATCACATTGGCCTTGCCTGGAGTATAGTCGATACTCGGATTATACTCTTGAATCATTTCGACCCATCGAGTCTGCCTGAGGTTGAGATTAGGCTAAGTGAAGATGTACTTGAGACTCTTGTGGTCAGTGAAGATGTCCACTTTTCTTCCCAATAAGAGATGTCTCCAAGTCAAAAGAGCATGCACAACTGCCGCCAACTCAAGGTCATGAGTGGGGTAGTTCTTCTCGTTGGGCTTCAACTGGCGAGAGGTATAAGCCACAACTTTCTTTTCTTGCATCCACACTGCACCAAGACCTTGGAGAGAGGCATCGCAGAAGACCTCGAACGGTTTGGATTCATCAGGAGGAGTCAGAACTGGAGCAGTGACCAATTTCTCTTTCAAAGTGTTGAAAGCGATGTCACATTCCGGAGACCAAACGTACTTGACGTGCTTCTGGAGAAGATTTGAGAGAGGCTTCGCGATCTTTGAAAAGTTCTCCACGAACCTTCGACAGTAGCTTGCGAGACCGAGGAAGCTACGGAGTTGCTTCACGTTCTGAGGTGGTTCCCAATTCACAATTGCAGACACCTTCTCAGGATTCATGGCAATGCCCTTGGAAGAGATGATATGCCCAAGATAAAGAACCTCATCGAGCCAAAACTCTCACTTTGAGAACTTGGCGTAGAGCTGGTGTTCCCTGAGCTTATCGAGTACCGAACGCAAGTGCTTGGCATGATCTTCCTTGTTCTTTGAAAAGACCAGAATGTCGTCAAGATAGACCAAAACAAAGTCATTGGTGTAGGCGTTGAAGATGAAGTTCATCATGCGAGAGAAAGTCGGAGGAGCGTTGACGAGGCCAAAAGACATGACAGTGTATTCATATGAACCATAGCTTGTCCTGAAAGCCGTCTTGGGAATATCTTGCTCACAGATTCGAATCTGATGATAACCCATACGAAGATCAAGCTTGGAGAATACTTGGGCACCTTTGAGTTGTTCGAACAACTCGTTGATGTTGGGAAGTGGGTACTTGTTCTTGATAGTCTTCTTATTCAATGGACGGTAGTCAACACAAAGTCGGTCCGTTCCATCCTTCTTCTTCACAAAGAGTACTCCACAACCCCACGAAGAGGAACTAGGTCGAATGAGACCCATTCGCTCTTGAATATCGAGTTGCTTCTTCAGCTCCTTCAACTCTTCAGGTCTGAGCTTGTAAGGACGTTTGCACACTGGTTCCGTGCCAGGCTCAAGATCAATGACGAATTCAACTGGCCGGTGCGGAGGCATTCCTGGAAGCTCTTCTGGAAAGACGTCTTGATATTCGCAAACGACTGGAATTTGCGAGATGGCATCCAATTCACCCTTCTCATTGAGAGAAAACAGACGGATGGTATCATCACGCGCGGCAAAGACAATTACATCCTCAGACGAATGAGTCAATTGAATCTGCCTGGCTGCACAATCAAGCTGAGCCTTGTGCTTAGAAAGCCAATCCATTCCGAGAATAAGATCAATATCCGAGTCACCAAGAACATTTGGAGAAGACAAGAACTTATAGTCACCCAAAGTGATTGTAACATCCGGAACGCATACTCGAGATGTCATTTGACGGGCCGGAGAGACAATAGACAACGGTTTCGGCAACACTTGAGTAACAAAATCATGCTTAGATGCAAAAGGTCTCGAGATGAAACAATGCGATGCACCAGTGTCAAAAAGAACTCTTGCGGGAATATCGTTAACAGGAAGGTTACCCATGATGACATCTGATGAGTCCTTTGCTGAGCTGCATTCACCATGTTGACCTTGGCGTACTTGGGGTTATGCTTGACCACAGTTGTACTTGCCGATCTCACAGGAGGAGGAGGAGGGAGACACCTCTGGTTGAAGAACTTGTTGGCATAGTGACCCTTCTGTTGGCACTTGTTGCACGTGACCTCTGAAAGCGGACGGTGATACGGAGCACTCGATCTTGGAGCTTGAGACGAAGTCTTGTTCTGAAAGCCAGGGTTGGGTGGGTGGGAAGATCCACTGCCACCTTTGCTCTTCTGATACGGCTGACGGAACGGAGGAGGAGGAAGCCAATACTTCTGCTGCTTGGCCACTTGAGTAGAGGAAGAAGGAGTAGCATCTCTGACTCGCTTCTTGGAAGCATCACACCTTAGTTGAGCAGCCTCTTGCTTCAATGCCATGTTGTAGAACTCATCGTACCTCAAGGGCTCAAAGAGAACAAGAGCTAGCTGGATTTCTTCTCTGAGACCACCCATGAACTGGTATATCATGCTCTTCTCGTCAGGGACGTCCTGCTTAGCAAAGCGGACGAGCTTCTGAAACAACTTGTTGTAGTCATAGACAGACAAAGAGCCTTGCTTCAGGTTGCGGAATTCCTCACGCTTGCTTTCAACCACGCTCTGAGGAATATGATGAGCTTTGAAGTCTTGACAGAATTCATCCCAGGTAATCGCACGACCACCTCTGGAATCTTTGTACTGCTGGAACCATTCTGCAGCTTGGTCTTTGAGTTGGAAGGAAGCGAACTTGACAAAGTCCTTAGGCCTTACATTACTGCACTCGAAATGCTTGCACAAGTCCACGAGCCAATCGTCAGCATCAGTTGCCTCAACACAATTGCTGAAGGTCTTTGGCCTGTTAGCAAGGAACTGGTTGAGTGTAGCAAAGTGATTTTGATTGTTGCCTTGGTTGCCTTGGTTCGCTTGGTTGCGCTCTTGAAGAATTTGCATGATCAACTGCGTGTTTGCATTGGCAGCAGCCATCACAGCTTGCCATGCCTTCGGAGGAGGAGGGGGTGGTGGCGGATCCTGATTCTGATTCTGATTGCTGCTCTTAGCGGGAGCCATCCTGAAGAGGGTGACATCCGTTAGCACATTGACAGATAAAATGAAGCTGAATCAAGCGGGATGAAATTGCAACATATAGTCTACACATCCGAACAGAATGAACAAATGTATTCCACTTGAAATGGTCACATATCCATAAATTGAGAATCCACTTAGAATTTAGGTAGAGGAATAAATCAACAAGGTACGGATCAAGATCGAATACTTGGTAAGAAATCCCAATCTCAAACCAAATATCCGTGGAAGAAGAGCTAGAGCTATAAGAATTCCCACCTATGAAACTCCCGAACCTTTCCGGTTATGCAATCAGGTGTTGGGGATACAGGGGAAGCATAATATCTCACCCAAATCTAGCAAATCCTACATCCAGCTGTATCCATCCTTCAACACATAACCGAGAAAAACTTTGGAAACCATCTACCTCAACCTTCGAAAAGCATCCGTTATACAAGTTATGGCAATACTCCCGAACTCCCGCCCCAGTACTGGGTGGCGTCGAGGTTATCTCACCAACAACTGCATAAAAGAGATTTTCGATGTCGACATACTAAACTCAGGTATTCCAGAACTGCAACGATAAAATTGTGACGAAAACACCTCGGAGCTCAACTCCCCGGGACACTGCCACAACCCCTAAATGAAAGGAGGCACCAAGAACAATGTTCTCGTCACAAATCCATCGGAACCATTCCAAGATACCCGCGTGATCCTAAATTTTTTTAGTGAAATTTGAGAAGAGAAGAGTCAAAACTCTATGTCAGGATGCCTTACCAGAGCGATGAAGGGACTGGGAAGTAAAAAGAATTCCTAAACTCTCCGATATATAATTCCTAAATGACTCAAAACATTTTTTATAGACTCAACCCGGCTGCTAAAAACGATCAAGCAGTGGGGGCTCCTAAGGTCGGGGAAGGCTCTGATACCAACTTGTAACGCCCTCGATGCGGCTATATCTCCTACGTGTCGAAGCACGACTTAGAGGCATAACCACATTGGAAGCAATGTCGCAAGTTAGGCAATCTTCACAACATCCCATGTAATATAAATAATAAAGGGGGAAGGAACATAGTTGGCTTACACTCGCCACGTCAAACAAAGTACACAAATAGCATTACATCATCCAATCACTCATGGCCCGACTATGGTGCCAAAATAAAAGACCAACCCAACATGCGACACGGTCCCGATCGCCCCAACTGGGCACCACTACTGATCATCAGGGAAAGACATGTAGTATCGGCGTGAGTCCCCGTCGAAATCCCACTTGAGCTCAAGCGCGTCATCTGGAACGGAGTCGTCTGGCCCTGCATCTGGTTTGGAAGTAATCTGTGAGCCACAGGGACTCAGCAATCTCGCACCCTCGCGATCAAGACTATTTAAGCTTATAGGTAAGGCAAGGTAATATGTGGAGCTGCAGCAGGCGACTAGCATATATGGTGGCTAACCTGTTCGCAAAAGAGAGCGAGAAGAGAAGGCAAGGCGCGAACGAATAACTAGAGAACAACCTGCGGCAAGCATTACTCCAACACCGTGTTCACTTCCCGGACTCCGCCGAGAAGAGACCATGATGGTAACTCACACAGTTGATTCATTTTAATTAATTTTAGGTTCAAGTTATCTACAACCGGACATTAACAAATTCCCATCTGCCCATAACCGCGGGCACGGCTTTTGGAAGTTCAAATCCTTGCAGGGGAGTCCCAACTTAGCCCATGACAAGCTCTCACGGTCAACGAAGGATATACCTTCTCCCGAGACATTCCGATCAGACTCGGTATCCCGGTTCTACAAGACACTTCGACAAGTTAAAACAAATCCAGCAACACCGCCCGAATGTGCCGACAAATCCCGATAGGAGCTGCACATATCTCGTTCTCAGGGCACAATCGGATAAGCAATCTGTACAACTAAAACCAGCCCTCAAGTTTCCCCGAGGTGGCGCTGCAAGGGGCTCTAGGATGGACCAACACTCAGAGGAGCACTGGCCCCGGGGGTTTTAAATAAGATGATCCTCGGGCTCCGGAAACCCAAGGGAAAAAGAGGCTAGGTGACAAATGGTAAAACCAAGGTTGGGCATTGCTGGAAGAGCTTTATTCAAGGCGAACTGTCAAGGGGTTCCCATTATCACCCAACCGCGTAAGGAACGCAAAATCCGGGAACAAAACACCGATATGACGGAAACTAGGGTGGCAAGAGTGGAACAAAACACTAGGCTAAAAGGCCGAGCCTTCCACCCTTTACCAAGTATATAGATGCATTAAGATAACAAGATAATATAATGATATCCCAACAAGAAAAATAATGTTCCAACAAGGAACGGTCTCCAATCTTCACCTGCAACTAGCAACGCTATAAGAGGGGCTGAGCAAAGCGGTAACATAGCCAATCAACGGTTATCTAGGACATGGTGGGTTAGAGGTTTGACATGGCAATTTGGGAGGCATGATAAGCAAGTGGTAGGCATTGTAGCATAGGCATAGCAAAAGAGTGAGCATCTAGCAAAGCAAAGATATAAGTGATTTCGAGGGTATGATCATCTTGCTTGCAAAGTTGTCAGAGTTGACTGGATCCTCGAACGCAAACTCAACGAGCTCCTCATTAGCGAACTCGTCTCCCGGCTCTACCCAAACAAGACAAACAAGCAAAATGGACACAATCAACCACGTGCAAAGCTCAAAAAACATGATGCAAACATGGTATGCTATGCGGGATGCGATATGTGATGCAAATGCAAGGTTTGACAAGGAATGAATGAACCTGGCCTCAACTTGGAAATCCAAGTGTGCCACTGGAAAGGTGAGATGATTTCACTCGAAAACGATATAAAGAACGCCGGAATCGGAGACGCGGTTTGGAAATGGCGAGCAATTCAAATATGGCACCGGTCTGCAATAAACAGCAAGTAGCCATCTAAATGCAACAAGACAAACATGCTACAACACTCAAACATGGAAAAAATACATGGCAGTGATCCATTCATGATGCTTAACAAAAAGGAACACTGAGCTACGGCCAATTCATCCATTAACAGGTTCAAACAAGCATGGCAAAAGTGCAATTGGTGAACAGATCTCAGACTTGGTGAAATTAACACTTGTCTGGAATTTCAGATCAGGTAGCACACTTTGGAGCATGAAAACTATATGCTATAGGGCCTGAACATGGCAAAGTAAAGCATGGCATGGAGCTACTCAAAGAGCTTAACAAAAGTCCCTTAGTGACCTTGAGCCAAAAGGAATCATGAGATACAATTGCAAGCATGTGAACATGGCAAAAACATAATCAGATCACAGACTTAGAGAAAAACTGGAGCATGCAAATCAGATATCAAGTAGGCATGTTCACAAGCTCGATGCACTCACTACACAGCAAGGCATGACAATCTAAGCATGCACCCATCAAGAATACACATTATACAAGCTAGACATGGCAAGAACAATAACATAGCATGCACGGATCAACTACAACGTCCTCGGCAAAATCCCTAACAAGTAGACAATCTGCCCAGATTCACAAAATAGCAAAAGTAGAGCTCGATTGACTCAAGCTAGGGTGCTCCATAATTGCAAACAAAGGCATGGATGGATAGAGCACTACAAGATTAACAAATCACCCTTACTGATCATCCTCAAAAGAGGCACGGATCACTAGGAAACAACATGACCATATGGCATATTGGTAAAAACAGTCCAAGGACTTAGTGGAATTGCTAAGTCCCTGAAATCAGCATTAACGAATGCACCACTTTGTAAGCTTGTGCTAGTCACCACACACATCACAAAAATACATGGATGGCACCTCTGGAAAGATGACAAATCCCATAACAAAACATATGTAGAGCTCAGGGGCATATCATGCACACAATAATCATGGCAAAAATGACAAATAGCTATTTGGAGCAGCAGATCTGACAATTATCTCAAATAGCACTCTTCTAACAGCATTTCGGGCATCAAGATGAACTCAAATGAAAATGATGCAGTGAGATGAAATGATGTGCTCTCTAAGACGAACATTTTGATATGCTATACGCCCAAAACGGATCTACGGATGCAGAGATATAGCATGATGAAAATGGCAAAATAATTAGGGTTTTCGGGGATAAAGTCAACCCTAAATTCCAGATCTCAGATCTGAGGCGCGGAAGTCGAGGTTCGCCGGCCGAAGCTTCGAGGTCGCCGGAGGAAGAGTCGACCGGAGTGGGGAGGAGGAAGGAGCTCGCCGGAGCACCGGCGAGGGAGGGAGAGGCGGCGCGCGGGCGAAGGCGCGGGCGGTGGAGGTCGCCGGGGCCTTCGAGCGCCGAGTCCGCCGGCGTGGAGGAGCTCGATGGCGGCCTGCAATGGCGGCGGTGGCCGGCGCGGAAGCTCGCCGGAACGGGTGAAGGCGGCGGCGGGGCGAAGGCGCAGGCGGCGCCGCGGATCCGGGCCGCGCGGTGGAGGGAGGCGGCCGGGCGAACCGGGCGATGACACGTGGTGGCGGCGAGCGGACCGGACACGTCCGACCTGCGGAAAATTCGTCCGGCGGCGGCGGATGGAGGGGATCTAGGGTTTTAGGAGAGGGGAACCGAGAATTTCGGAGGGGGGTGTATTTATAGGCATAGAGGGAGCTAGGAGTGTCCAAAAGAGGTGTGGTTTTCGGCCATGCGATCGTGATCGAACGCTCTAGATGATGGAGAGGGTTTTGGTGGGTTTTGGGCCAAATTGGAGGGGTGTTGGGCTGCAACACACACGAGGCCTTTTCGGTCCCTCGGTTAACCGTTGGAGCATCAAACGAAGTCCAAATGGTACGAAACTTGACAGGCGGTCTACTAGTAGTAAAACAAGGCCGCTTGGCAAGTCTCGGTCCAATCCGGAAATGTTTAATCCCCACACATGAGAAGAAGGTAGAAATGACCAAGGGAGGAGAATGGAGCGCCGGAATGCAAAACGGACAACGGGGAAAATGCTCGGATGCATGAGACGAACACATATGCAAATGCAATGCACCTGATGACATGATATGAGATGCATGACAACGACAACAACACACAGAGACAAGAACCCGAACCCGAGAAAATAAAATAAATTAACGCCGGAAACGACAAGAGTTGGATTACATATTAGGTAAATCATATCCGGGGTGTTACATCAAGGCAAGTGGATGGTCTTCTCCTTCAAGGAGGAGAACATTACGGAGCTTCGAGCAGCCGGATACTTGGCAAAGGAGATCACTCACCGCCTGCCGACCGAGGGACAAATCATCCCCATGCCGAAGCCGTCCTCTGTGGGAGTTCAACCCGAAGAAGCATCAGACCCTGGTGAGGCTCTTCGAGACTACTCACGAAGGCGCATGGAAGTTGCTCTTTAAGGGCAACGAGAAACCACCGGCCATGGATTCAGACCGTGGTTACGATTGTAAACACCTCGCCAGCGTGGTATGCTATTTTTCGATGTATCCCCAACTTAATCGTTTCGAGGATGATGTCTGAGCTTATCATTGCATTTCCAGGACTGGATGGAGAGGGCGAAGCGGATCCAGTGTTCGGCTTCGCTGCTTGAAGAACCGGTCATCCCACGTCTAGCGAAGATGCTGGTGCCGATGCCTTATAAGGCACCGAAGAAGAAGGCCAAGAAGAAGGCCAAGGGGGGCAAGAGTGGCCCCGTCGCAATGGCACTTCGGATGTGACGTCCGAAGACGATGAAGCTCATTCCTCTGTCCCTGAGGACAATGGCGAGGAAGAGGAGGAGGAGGAGGAGGAAAACAACCCTCCCCCTGGAGGAAAGGAAGAAGAAGAGGGCGGCTTCGGCGCATCCAGAGGCGGAAACGCCCAAGAAGGGGAAGTGTGCCCCAGCGGTCAACACCGCATGGGACATTGATAGCAGTCTGGAAAGACGCCCCCGCGCTATGCCCCATGCCACATCGTAAGTGACACGGCTCGCTCATGCGCGTATCCGGCCCTTTCTCTTCATTATCTTGACATAGTTAATCGTGCTATTGCAGTCTGGCCCACGACCTTATCCAGCGATCCTCATCTGGAGGTTCGTTGGCTCCGTCGGAGATGGCGAGCATGTCGCTAGCGCCTGCTTATTCCCCCGGGGCCAGGGATGACACCGAAGTGTTATCCCAAAGGACCGCTCCGAACCAGGGAGGAGACCAGGACGCTGTCCGGGAGGCACCACAAGGTGATACCTCCACTGTCGGACACATGGGGGAGCCGATCCCCATGGAGATTGGTGAAGAGGGCCGCATCTAGTTCGGCCCTCAGCCGAATACGATTCCGGAGACGCATATGGCTCCAGAGTCGGGCAAGCATCCCCCTTTGAAGGAGGGGGGGTGCGTCGCTTCCACCGGTGGCCCCTATCCATCTAGGGGCGCCGGATAACCTGATGGAGGCGCTTGGAGGCGCCTCCGTCGTGGATGAGCACCGTGACCTTATGGGTGCGGTGATCGAGAAGATTCAGTGCACCAAGAGTGGACTGAATGAAGGCTGCAGCAGCCTATTGACAGGTTTCGAGGTAAGAAAGAGAAAAACCCCATGTAGACAGTAGCCCCCGAGACACTATCCGGTGTTCGGAAAGAAGAACCAGATAGAGGATCAATCTTTTGTTATAGGAGAGTAACGTAATATGTATGAATAAGCAGGCGTCGCTGTTGGCCGCGACCTCACATGCTGCCGAAGTCTCTGAACTAAGGCAGAGGCTGGAGTGGACCGAGAATGAGCTCGACGAGGTTAAGGTTCGGCTCCAGGAGAAGCAAGGTGAGTGATGACTTGCCGTGTGTTCGGAAAGGATAGGCATTGTATATTGACCGCGGTGTCGTAATATGTGCAGGAGCTGCGACCGAGGTCGAGGCCCTGAAGAGGGACCTGGGCGAGGCCGAGGAGAAGGCTGTCCAGTAGCAAGCCACCCGCAAGAAGTCCAAGGCCCATGTCAAAGAAGTCCAGCAGGAGCTCCAAGATGCGGTGAAAAAATGCGAGGCATTGGAGCGTGATGCATCGGTTCAAGGGGCCGAACTCGCCAAGGCTCGTCAGAGCGCGGAGACCGCACAGAATGAGGCCCAGGCCGCCCTCCAGGAGATCCAGGAGGCCAAGAAGATCACGGCAGGTAAGGCATTTAAGATGCAAAGCAAGTATGCGGAGAAGAAGTACCTTTTACTAACCCGGGTTCGGAGTTCCCCAGGAGCTTTTGCGGTTTTACCACGCAGTGTATCAGACGCCACGGAGTTCTATCAAGCCAAAGGAGGGGGTTCTACGGAGAAGCTATTCTGGTTGCAGCATGCGGCACCAGAGCATCCTGTGTCCTTCACCGATCAGCTGAAACAACTGGTGGAGCTGCATAGGGTGGCCGAACTAGCCATGAAGGATTTGATAATCCGGCTATGGCCAGCCGAAGCTATGCCAAGCAGCTACTTCGGACTCATGAGGCAGATGGTGAACGCCTGTCCTCGGCTGGACGTCGTCAAGCGCTCGGCCTGCATTGAAGGTGCACGCATGGCCTTCGCCCGTTGCAAGATGTGGTGGGCGAAGATGGATGCTGTCGAGGTGACCAGAGGGCCACCAGAGGGCAAGGAGCACCGCACACCCGAACGGTATTTTGCGGATATCCTGGAGGGGTCTCGCCTTGCAATAGTACAACGTTCGCAGGACATTGTATTTGAATAAATGTATTCGTGTTGCCTTTGCCTTCTATTATAAAAAACAAAGCCCATTTTGTGATATGATTTTGTTGTTCTTTAATTGTTTCCTCCTGTGCGGCCGTGTTGTATGTAATCTGAGGGTTGACCAGTCGTCGGCTTCTGCCCTCATGTAGGTAGTACGAAGGTGTTTGGGATGGAATCTAAACAATCTTGATCCAATTATATGGTCCTTGAAGGAGTTGTTTAGCACAACGAACAAGGCAATCAGACTATACGGCTTAAACGCCCTCACTTAGCCATAGGAGTTTTATAATACAGCATGGGCGCAGCCCCTGGTTCAAGCCAGGGTGCTGTCATCATGTGATCGGGAAGTGCCGATCTTTCGCATAATGCGAAAAAAATCTCCAACAATTTGTAACCCTCGAACAGCTGACCGGCTCTCGCCGTATCATGACAGTCAGTTTTCGGCCTTCTCTACTGAGGTGCTTATCTAGTCAAGGCTAGGGCACAATCGCAGTAGTTCTCCCTTTACTACCCTAGCCGATTTAGCGGAACGTAGGGTAGCAAGCATAGGAGCCGGGCAACCCAACTATTAACCAAAGATATGACTCGGAGCCAATGCATATAATGCTAAAATCGGGGTGCTGAACTTATCTTTAAGGATTGTTTGGGCTCTGTTGCCGTATCGTGGGGCGATGGGGAGCCCCTGGCAAATATGAAACGTACCAGAGTGTACGGTTGCTAGAAAATAAGTAATTTAAAGGAAAACAGAGGGAGAACAGAGATAGGATCTGGGGCCCTTGAACTTGGATCATGAATTGCTTCCATTATAGTTGGGTTAATGCGTCCAAGCACATTGGTACAAAATAGTGCAATAAGCAAATGGCTATCTGACATGCCACAACCGGAGGCGAGCTATGCATGGGTCCCGAGAACAGTTAGAGTAATCGTTGGATTGGCCTCTAGGGCTGCCCCTGTGCGCCTGTGCTCCATGTCGATCCGGTGTATTTGTCCTTTGACATGACCATAAATCAGGCCGTCAAAAGAGGCTCGCATAAGAGAAACCTGCGAAAAAGGGAAAAAGGAAATAGTGAAGTTATATGTGTGTCCGGGATCGGTCTAGCCGAACTGTAGATCCCGGGCTAGCTTGTGCCTCCGTCGATGCCCATGGAATTTTGAGTGCGTAATTTTGTACGCGTGGTACGAATGCCACTACTTCATCGGGACTGGGACGGAGGCCGAATTGCTAATAGAGCTCTTGACGAACCGCACTGTCCTGTTGCAGTGTAGTCCAGAACCTCTTAATAATGTCCAAGGGCTCGGCAGCCGTACTATGGTGCTACTTGAGAAGGCCTCTCTGTACCTCTGCTACTAGGGCGGCGGTGTGTTCTTCTGTTCGGAGGGAGCGTTCAGTATTGCCATTGACTGTTATGACGCCGCGTGGACCGGGCATCTTGAGCTTGAGATAAGCATAGTGTGGTACTGCATTGAATCTAGCAAACGCGGTTCGTCCGAGCAGTGCGTGGTAGCCGCTGCAGAAGGGGACGATATTGAAGATTAGCTCTTCGCTTCGGAAGTTGTCCGGAGAACCGAAAACCACCTCCAGCATGATTGAGCCCATACAACGGGCCTCTACGCCTGGTATGACTCCTTTAAAGGTAGTCTTTGTTGGTTTGATTCGTGAGGGGTTAATGCCCATCTTCCGCACTATGTCCTGGTAGAGCAGGTTGAGGCTGCTACCACCGTCCATTAGGACTCCTGTTAGGTGAAATCCGTCAATGATTGGGTCGAGGACTAGTGTGGCTGAACCGCCATGCCGGATACTAGTTGGGTGATCTCGACGATCGAAGGTGATCGGAAATGACGACCACGGATTGAATTTTGGGGCGACTGGCTCTACCGCGTAGATGTCCCTAAGTGCTCGCTTACGCTCCATTTTGGGGATGTGTGTAGCGTATATCATGTTCACCATTTTGACTTGAGGGAGAAATTTCTTCTGCCCCCCAGTGTTCGATTGCCGGGGCTCTTCATCCTCGTCCTCGTCCTCACTTTGTGATCCATTTTCTTTATTTTCGGCATTTAATTTGCCAGCCTGTTTGAAAACCCAACAGTCTCTGTTGGTGTGATTGGCTTGTTTATCTGGGGTACCATGTATCTGGCACGGACGATCGAGTATGCGATCCAGGCTAGATCGTCCCTCATTGTTCCTTTTGTAGGGCTTCTTTCGCTAGCCAGATTTGGAGCCGCTGAATCCGGCGTTAACGGTGGTGTCATCTATGTTGTCGCCATTGCTTCGGCGTTTGTGTCTATTGCGCCGGAGCTTGCCGGTGCTGTTCTTGGCCTCGGAGGGGCCTGTCTCACTGGTTGTGTTTTTACTACGAGCCAGACAGTTGTCTTCATCCGCGCAAAAGCGGGTCATAAGTGCCATAAGGGCTGCCATGTACTTCGGCTTTTGTTGGCCAAGGTGGCGTGCTAGCCATTCGTCACAGATGATGTGTTTAGAGGCCGCTAGGGCTTCGACATCTGGACAGTCAACGATCTGGTTCTTTTTGGTTAGGAACCTAGTCCAGAATTTTCTGGCTGATTCTCCAGGTTGTTGAACTATGTGGCTTAAGTCATCGACATCAGGTGGCCGGACATATGTACCTTGGAAGTTGTCAAGGAAGGCCTCTTCCAAGTCCTCCCAGCTGCCGATGGAATTTTTGGGCAGGCTATTTAGCCAGTGTCGAGCTGGCCCTTTGAGCTTTAGTGGGAGGTATTTGATGGCGTGGAGGTCGTCTCCACATGCCATGTGGATGTGAATAAAGTCCTCAATCCATACTGCGGGATCGGTTGTTCCATCGTATGATTCAATATTGACGGGCTTGAACCCCTCGGGGAATTCGTGATCCAGCACCTCATCTGTGAAGCAGAGAGGGTGTGCGGCGCCTCTATATCGGGCCGCATCACGGCGCACCTCCGATGAGGTTCGTCTGTGGTTATCGGCCCGGGTGTGACTAGGTTTGTCACGTCCGGATAGGCAGCCGTCATCCCGAGTCGGGAAGTGTCCTCGCGATCCGTAGATTGATCTGGTGTGTCCTGCTCTACTGTACAGCTCCTGCCGAAGGTCGTATGTATGGTCCCGAGCTGTTCTGTCCCTGTTTTTACGAGGCGGTGGGGTGGGTTGTTGTTTGACTTGAGTTGCTGTTTTATCCCGGCCGCGGGGTAGCCGGTCCGCCGCACTATCCCGACCACGTGGTGGTCGGTCCGCATTGCGTGAGGGAGGTATGGGATCTGTTGCCTCCTCATTGAACTGAGGTAGCAGTCTGCACTTTGGGTAGCTCTTGGCTGGGCCCTCGAGGCCATATTCCTCGGCTGCTAGGACATCAGCCCACCTGTCAATGAGCAGGTCTTGATCAGCTTGGAGCTGCTGCTGCTTCTTCTTCAGGCTTCTTGCAGTGGCTATTAGCTGGCGCTTGAAGTGCTCCTGTTCAAGGGGTGCCTCAGGAACAATGAAGTCCTCATTGCCGAGGCTTTCATCATTCTCGGAGACTGGACGATAACGATCATCGTCTGGGTCATTGGGCATGGCTTGTTTATCAGGGTTATCTTGCCCGTTGTCTTGTTCCTCCTATTCGGATGCAGCCCCGACATGGTCTTCATTGTTTTCGGCATCACCCGGAGTACTATTCTCTCCGGTGCCAGTGTTGCCATCATTTGAGCGACAAGGCTTAGAGCGGCGTTTAGGGCGCCTGCGCTTGGACTGTGTCTCAGAAGGTTTATTCGCAGCTGGATCTCCTTTGTCATCGTCGCTAGCTTTTTTAGGGGTGTCGACCATGTGCACATCGTACGAAGAGGTGGCCATCCAAAGTCCAGTAAATGGCGGGTCTTGGCCTTGATCCATGTCGGCATCGTCGTCCATACCGTCGATGTCTTCGGAGCCGTAATCAAGCACGTTGGTTAAGTCATCGACAATGGCTATGAAGTGGGTGGCGGGTAGGAAGCGAAATTTCCCATCATCGGCCTCTGGCTCGAACCGAACATAGTTCGGCTGTGAGTCCTTCTCCAAGGACAAGTTCTTTAAAGAGTTTAGCACATCACCCAAAGTGAGTGCTGGAAGATGTCTGCGGTGCTAAATTCGAGAATTGATAACCGATCCAGCTCGGTGTCCGCAGGTGTACCCGGTCCGGGTCTTATAGCCGGAGATGAGTCTGGAGTTCCATTAACGCAAATATCGCGGGGTGCTGGGTCCGTGTGCGACTCCAATGTCTCAGACTCTGTGGCCTCGGATGGCACGATCTGCTCTGGTTCTAAGGCCGCTGCAGCAACAGGGACCATCTCCTGGATGTGATCCGATGACAGATTTAAGTCATGTTCATCAGGGTGGGGGGGAGCGATCGCTGCGGTTTCAAATCCATTGAAGATCAAGTCTCCACGGATATCCGCGATGTAGTTCAAGCTTCCAAATCTGACCTGGTGGCCAGGGGCGTAGCTATCGATCTGCTCCAGATGGCCAAGCGAATTGGCCCACAGTATGAAGCCGCCGAACACGAAAATCTGTCCCAGGAGGAAGGTTTCTCCTTGGACAGCGTCACTATAGACGATCGAAGGGGCCATCGAACCTTTCGTTGATGGCACAGTGGAACTCTCAATGAAAGCACCAATGTCGGTGTCAAAACCGGCGGATCTCGGGTAGGGGGTCCCGAACTGTGCGTCTAGGATTGATGGTAACAGGAGATGGGGGACACGATGTTTACCCAGGTTCGGGCCCTCTCTATAGAGGTAATACCCTACGTCCTGCTTGATTGATCTTGATGAATATGGGTGTTATAAGAGTTGATCTACCACGAGATCGTAATGGCTAAACCCCAGAAGTCTAACATGTATGACTATGGTAATGAATGTCTATCCTTTCCGGACTAACCCCTCCGGTTTATATAGACACCGGGGGGATCTAGGGTTTACATAGAGTCGGTTACATAAGAAGGAATCTTCATAGTTGGTCGCCAAGCTTTCCTTCCACGCCAAAGAGAGTCCAATCCGGACACAGGTACAGTCTTCGGCCTTCATGTCTTTACAACCCATCGGTCCGGCACATGGATAACGGGCCGGACGCCCGAGGACCCCTTAGTCCAGGAATCCCTCACCCCCTGCCCCCGTATATAAAGGAGCAAGAGGGGAGGCCGGCAGACCCTGTAGGGCACGCCAGGAGGAGGAGTCCTCCTCCTAGAAGGAGCAGGACTGCCCTCTTTCCTACTCCTACTAGCAGGGGGAAAGGAAGGGGGAGAAGGAGAAGGAAAGGGGGGCGCCGCCCCTCTCCTAGTCCAATTCGGACCAGAGGGGGAGGGGGCGCGCAGCCTGCCCTGGCCGCCCCTCTCTCCCCACTAGGGCCCAACAAGGCCCATTAGCCCCCGGGGGGTTCCGGTAACCCCTCCGGCACTTAGGTAAAATCCCGATTTCACCCGGAACTCTTCCGATGTCCAAATCTAGGCTTCCAATTGTTGGGGAACGTAGCAGAATTTAAAATCTTCTACGCATCACCAAGATCAATCTATGGAGTCATCTAGCAACGAGCGAGAGGGGAGTGCATCTACATACCCTTGTAGATCGCGAGCGGAAGCGTTCAAGAGAACGGGGTTGATGGAGTCGTACTCGTCATGATCCAAAGCACCGATGACCTAGCGCCGAACGGACGGCACCTCCGCGTTCAACACATGTATGGTTGGGAAGAAGTCTCCTCCAACTTGATCCAGCAAGGGGGAAGGAGAGGTTGATGGAGATCCAGCAGCACGACGGCGTGGTGGTGGAAACAACGGTGATCTCGGCAGGGCTTCGCCAAGATCAGCGAGAGGGAGAGGTGTCACAGGAGGGAGAGGGAGGTGCCAGGAGCTAGGGTGCAGCTGCCCTCCCTGCCGCCACTATATATAGGACCCCTAGGGGGGGCGCCGGCCCTAGGAGATCCAATCTCCAAGGGGGGCGGCGGCCAAGGGGGGTGGCTTGCCCCCCAAGCCAAGTGGGGCGCCCCCACCCCTAGGGTTTCCAACCCTAGGCGCAAGGGAGGCCCAAGGGGGGCGCACCAGCCCAACAGGGGCTGGTTCCCTTCCCCACTTCAGCCCATGGGGCCCTCTGGGATAGGTGGCCCCACCCGGTGGACCCCCGGGACCCTTCCGGTGGTCCCGATACAATACTGGTGACCCCCGAAACTTTCCCGATGGCCGAAACTGGACTTCCAATATATAATTCTTCACCTCCGGACCATTCCGAAACTCCTCGTGATGTCCAGGATCTCATCCGGGACTCCAAATAACTTTCGGGTTACCGCATACTAATATCTCAACAACCCTAGCGTCACCGAACCTTAAGTGTGTAGACCCTACGGGTTCAGGAGACACGCAGACATGACCGAGACGACTCTCCGGTCAATAACCAACAGCGGGATCTGGATACCCATGTTGGCTCCCACATGCTCCTCGATGATCTCATCGGATGAACCACGATGTCGAGGATTCAATCAATCCCGTATACAATTCCCTTTGTCAATCGGTATGTTACTTGCCCGAGACTCGATCGTCGATATCCCAATACCTCGTTCAATCTCGTTACCGGCAAGTCACTTTACTCGTACCGTAATGCATGATCCCGTGATCAACCACTTGGTCACATTGAGCTCATTATGATGATGCATTACCGAGTGGGCCCACAGATACCTCTCCGTCATACGGAGTGACAAATCCCAGTCTCGATTCGTGCCAACCCAACAGACACTTTCGGAGATACCCGTAGTGCACCTTTATAGTCACCCAGTTACGTTGTGATGCTTGGCACACCCAAAGCACTCCTATGGTATCCGGGAGTTGCACAATCTCATGGTCTAAGGAAATGATACTTGACATTCGGAAAAGCTATAGCAAACGAACTACACGATCTTTGAGCTATGCTTAGGATTGGGTCTTGTCCATCACATCATTCTCCTAATGATGTGATCCCGTTATCAATGACATCTAATGTCCATAGTCAGGAAACCATGACTATCTTTTGATCAACGAGCTAGTCAACTATAGGCTCACTAGGGACGTGTTGTGGTCTATGTATTCACACATGTATTACGATTTTCGGATAACACAATTATAGCATGAACACTAGACAATTATTATGAACAAGGAAATATAATAATAGCCATTTTATTATTGCCTCTAGGGCATATTTCCAACAGTCTCCCACTTGCACTAGAGTCAATAATCTAGTTACATTGTGATGAATCGAACACCCATAGAGTTCTGGTGTTGATCATGTTTTGCTCTAGGGAGAGGTTTAGTCAATGGATCTGCTACATTCAGGTCCGTATGTACTTTACAAATATCTATCTCTCCATTTTGAACACTTTCACGAATGGAGTTGAAGCGACGCTTGATATGCCTGGTCTTCCTGTGAAACCTGGGCTCCGTGGCAAGGGCAATAGCTCCAGTGTTGTCACAGAAGAGAGTCATCGGGCCCAACGCATTGGGAATGACTCCTACGTCGGTAATGAACTCCTTCACCCAGATTGCTTCTTGTGCCGCCTCCGAGGCTACCATGTACTCCGCTTCACATGTAGATCCCGCCACAACGCTTTGCTTGCAACTGCACCAGCTTACTGCCCACCATTCAAAATATACACGTATCCAGTTCGTGACTTAGAGTCATCCAGATCTGTTTCTCAGCTATCATCGACATAACCCTTTACAACGAGCTCTTCGTCACCTCCATAAATGAGAAACATATCCTTAGTCCTCTTCAGGTACTTCAGGATATTCTTGACCGCTGTCCAGTGTTCCATGCCGGGACTACTTTGGTACCTTCCTACCAAACTTACGGCAAGGTTTACATCAAGTCTAGTACACATCATAGCATACATGATAGATCCTATGGCCGAGGCATAGGGGACGACACTCATCTTTTCTCTATCTTCTGCCGTGGTCGGGCATTGAGCCATGCTCAATCTCTTACCTTGCAACACAGGCAAGAACCCCTTCTTTGACTAATCCATATTGAACTTCTGAAGGAAATATGCCCTAGAGGCAATAATAAAGTTATTATTTATTTCCTTATATCATGATAAATGTTTATTATTCATGCTAGACTTGTATTAACCGGAAACATAATACATGTGTGAATACATAGACAAACAGAGTGTCACTAGTATGCCTCTACTTGACTAGCTCGTTAATCAAAGATGGTTATGTTTCCTAACCATGGACAAAGAGTTGTTATTTGATTAACGGGATCACATCATTAGGTGAATGATCTGATTGACATGACCCATTCCATTAGCTTAGCACCCGATTGTTTAGTATGTTGCTATTGCTTTCTTCATGACTTATACATGTTCCTATGACTATGAGATTATGCAACTCCCGTTTACCGGAGGAACACTTTGTGTGCTACCAAACGTCACAATGTAAATGGGTGATTATAAAGGTGCTCTACAGGTGTCTCCAAAGGTACATGTTGGGTTGGCATATTTCGAGATTAGAATTTGTCACTCCGAATGTCGGAGAGGTATCTCTGGGCCCTCTCGGTAATGCACATCACATAAGCCTTGCAAGCATTACAACTAATGAGTTAGTTGCAAGACGATGTATTACGAAACGAGTAAAGAGACTTGCCGGTAACGAGATTGAACTAGGTATTGAGATACCGACGATCGAATCTCGGGCAAGTAACATACAGATGACAAAGGGAACAACGTATGTTGTTATGCGGTCTGACCGATAAAGATCTTCGTAGAATATGTGGGAGCCAATATGAGCATCTAGGTTCCGCTATTGGTTATTGACCGGAGACGTGTCTCGGTCATGTCTACATTGTTCTCGAACCCGTAGGGTCCGCACGCTTAAGGTTTTGATGACAGTTATATTATGAGTTTATGCATTTTGATGTACCGAAGTTTGTTCGGAGTCCCGGATGTGATCACGGACATGATGAGGAGTCTCGAAATGGTCGAGACATAAAGATTGATATATTGGAAGCCTATATTTGGATATCGGAAGTGTTCCGGGTGAAATCGGGATTTTACCGGAGTACCGGGAGGTTACCGGAACCCCTCGGGAGGTATATGGGCCTTAGTGGGCTTTAGTGGAAGAGAGGAGAGGTGGCCAGGGCTGGGCCGCGCGCCCCTCCCCCCCTAGTCCGAATAGGACAAGGAGAAGGGGCCGACGCCCCCTTCCTTCTCTCTCTCTCCTTTCCCCCTTGCCGAATCCTATTCCAACTAGGAAAGGGGGGGGGGGAATCCTACTCCCGGTGGGAGTAGGACTCATCCTGGCGTGCCCTCCTCCTGGCCGGCCGCACCCCCCCCCCTTGATCCTTTATATACGGAGGCAGGGGGCACCCCATAGACACAGGTTGATCCACGTGATCATAGTCTTAGCCGTGTGCGGTGCCCCCTTCCACCATAATCCTCGATAATATTGTAGAGGTGCTTAGGCGAAGCCCTGCGACAGTAGAACATCAAGATCGTCACCATGCCGTTGTGTTGACGGAACACTTCCCCGACACTTTGCTGGATCAGAGTCCGGGGATCGTCATCGAGCTGAACATGTGCTAAAACTCGGAGGTGCCGTAGTTTCGGTGCTTGATCGGTCAGGCCGTGAAGACGTACGACTACATCAACCGCGTTGTGCTAACACTTCCACTGTCGGTCTACGAGGATACGTAGATCACACTCTCCCCTCTCGTTGCTATGCATCACCATGATCTTGCGTGTGCGTAGGATTTTTTTTGAAATTACTACGTTCCCCAACAGTGGCATCAGAGCCTAGGTTTTATATGTTGATGTTATATGCACGAGTAGAACACAAGTGAGTTGTGGGCGATATAAGTCATACTGCTTACCAGCATGTCATACTTTGGTTTGGCGGTATTGTTGGACGAAGCGGCCCGGATCGACATTACGCGTACGCTTACGCGAGACCGGTTCTCCCGACGTGCTTTGCACAGAGGTGGCTAGTGGGTGACAGTTTCTCCAACTTTAGTTGAACCGAGTGTGGCTACGCCCGGTTCTTGCGAAGGTTAAAACAACACCAACTTGACAAACTATCGTTGTGGTTTTGATGCGTAGGTAAGATTGGTTCTTGCTTAAGCCCGTAGCAGCCACGTAAAACTTGCAACAACAAAGTAGAGGACGTCTAACTTGCTTTTTTTCTGGGCATGTTGTGATGTGATATGGTCAAGACATGATGCTAAATTTTATTGTATGAGATGATCATGTTTTGTAACCGAGTTATCGGCAACTGGCAGGAGCCATATGGTTGTCGCTTTATTGTATGCAATGCAATCGCGCTGTAATGCTTTACTTTATCACTAAGCGGTAGCGATAGTCATGGAAGCATAAGATTGGCGAGACAAAAACGATACTACGATGGAGATCAAGGTGTCGCGCCGGTGACGATGGTGATCACGACGGTGCTTCGAAGATGGAGATCACAAGCACAAGATGATGATGGCCATATCATATCACTTATATTGATTGCACGCGATGTTTATCTTTTATGCATCTTATCTTGCTTTGATTGATGGTAGCATTATAAGATGATCTCTCACTAATTATCAAGAAGTGTTCTCCCTGAGTATGCACCGTTGCAAAAGTTCTTCGTGCTGAGACACCACGTGATGATCGGGTGTGATAGGCTCTATGTTCAAATACAACGGGTGCAAAACAGTTGCACACGCGGAATATCAGGTTATACTTGACGAGCCAAGCATATACAGATATGGCCTCGGAACACGGAGACCGAAAGGTCGAGCGTGAATCATATAGTAGATATGATCAACATAGTGATGTTCACCAATGAAACTACTCCATCTCACGTGATGATCGGACATGGTTTAATTGATTTGGATCACGTAATCACTTAGAGGATTAGAGGGATGTCTATCTAAGTGGGAGTTCTTTAAGTAAATTAATTGAACTTAAATTTATCATGAAACTTAGTACCTGATAGTATCTTGCTTGTTTATGCTTGATTGTAGATAGATGGCCCGTGCTGTTGTTCTGTTGAATTTTAATGCGTTCCTTGAGAAAGCAAAGTTGAAAGATGATGGTAGCAATTACACGGACTGGGTCCGTAACTTGAGGATTATCCTCATTGCTGCACAGAAGAATTACGTCCTGGAAGCACCGCTGGGTGCCAGGCCTGCTGCTGGAGCGACACCAGATGTTATGAACGTCTGGCAGAGCAAAGCTGATGACTACTCGATAGTTCAGTGTGCCATGCTTTACGGCTTAGAATCGGGACTTCAACGACGTTTTGAACGTCATGGAGCATATGAGATGTTCCAGGAGTTGAAGTTAATATTTCAAGCAAATGCCCGGATTGAGAGATATGAAGTCTCCAATAAGTTCTATAGCTGCAAGATGGAGGAGAACAGTTCTGTCAGTGAGCATATACTCAAAATGTCTGGGTATAATAATCACTTGATTCAATTGGGAGTTAATCTTCCAGATGATTGCGTCATTGACAGAATTCTCCAATCACTGCCACCAAGCTACAAGAGCTTCGTGATGAACTATAATATGCAAGGGATGAATAAGACTATTCCCGAGCTCTTCGCAATGCTGAAAGCTGCGGAGGTAGAAATCAAGAAGGAGCATCAAGTGTTGATGGTCAACAAGACCACTAGTTTCAAGAAAAAGGGCAAAGAGAAGAAGAAGGGGAACTTCAAAAAGAACAGCAAGCAAGTTGCTACTCAAGAGAAGAAACCCAAACCTGGAGCTAAGCCTGAAACTGAGTGCTTCTACTGCAAGCAGACTGGTCACTGGAAGTGGAACTGCCCCAAGTATTTGGCGGATAAGAAGGATGGCAAGGTGAATGAAGGTATATGTGATATACATGTTATTGATGTGTACCTTACTAATGCTCGCAGTAGCACCTGGGTATTTGATACTGGTTCTGTTGCTAATATTTGCAACTCGAAACAGGGACTACGGATTAAGCGAAGATCGGCTAAGGACGAGGTGACGATGTGCGTGGGAAATGGTTCCAAAGTCGATGTGATCGCAGTCGGCACGCTACCTCTACATCTACCTTCGGGATTAATATTAGACCTAAATAATTGTTATTTGGTGCCAGCGTTAAGCATGAACATTATATCTGGATCTTGTTTGATGTGAGACAGTTATTCATTTAAATCAGAGAATAATGGTTGTTCTATTTACATGAGTAATATCTTTTATGGTCATGCACCCTTAAAGAGTGGTCTATTCTTATTAAATCTCGATAGTAGTGACACACATATTCATAGTGTTGAAGCCAAAATATGCAGAGTTGATAATGATAGTGCAACTTATTTGTGGCACTGCCGTTTAGGTCATATCGGTATAAAGCGCATGAAGAAACTCCATACTGATGGGCTTTTGGAACCACTTGATTATGAATCACTTGGTACTCGCGAACCATGCCTTATGGGTAAGATGACAAAAACACCGTTCTCCGGTACTATGGAGAGAGCAACAGATTTATTGGAAATCATACATACAGATGTATGTGGTCCGATGAATGTTGAGGCTCGTGGCAGATATCGTTGTTTTCTCACCTTCACAGATGACTTAAGCAGATATGGGTATATCTACTTAATGAAACATAAGTCTGAAACGTTTGAAAAGTTCAAAGAATTTCAGAGTGAAGTTGAAAATCATCGTAACAAGAAAATAAAATTCCTACGATCTAATCGTGGAGGAGAATATTTGAGTTACGAGTTTGGTGTACATTTGAAAAATTGTGGAATAGTTTCGTAACTCACGCCACCCGGAACACCACAGCGTAATGGTGTGTCCGAACATCGTAATCGTACTTTACTAGATATGGTGCGATCTATGATGTCTCTTACTGATTTACCGCTATCGTTTTGGGGATACGCTCTAGAGACGGCCGCATTCACGTTAAATAGGGCACCATCAAAATCCGTTGAGACGACGCCTTATGAACTGTGGTTTGGCAAGAAACCAAAGTTGTCGTTTCTGAAAGTTTGGGGCTGCGATGCTTATGTGAAAAAGCTTCAACCTGATAAGCTCGAACCCAAATCGGAGAAATGTGTCTCCATAGGATATCCAAAGGAAACTATTGGATACACCTTCTATCACAGATCCGAAGGCAAGACTTTTGTTGCTAAATTCGGAAACTTTCTGGAGAAGGAGTTTCTCTCGAAAGAAGTGAGTGGGAGGAAAGTAGAACTTGACGAGGTAACTGTACCTACTCCCTTATTGGAAAGTAGTACATCACAGAAACCTGTTTCTGTGACTCCTACACCAGTTAGTGAGGAAGCTAATGATGATGATCATGAAACTTCAGAACAAGACACTACTGAACCTCGTAGATCAACCAGAGTGAGATCCGCGCCAGAGTGGTACGGTAATCCTGTTCTGGAAGTCATGCTACTAGATCATGATGAACCTACGAACTATGAAGAAGCAATGGTGAGCCCAGATTCCGCAAAATGGCTTGAAGCCTTGAAATCTAAGATGGGATCCATGTATGAGAACAAAGTATGGACTTTGGTTGACTTGCCCAATGATCGGCAAGCAATTGAGAATAAATGGATCTTCAAGAAGAAGACTGACACTGACGGTAATATTACTGTCTACAAAGCTCGACTTATCGCAAAGGGTTTTCGGCAAGTTCAAGGGATTGACTACGATGAGACCTTCTCACCCGTAGCGATGCTTAAGTCTGTCCGAATCATGTTAGCAATTGCCGCATTTTATGATTATGAAATTTGGCAGATGGATGTCAAAACTGCATTCCTGAATGGATTTCTGGAAGAAGAGTTGTATATGATGCAACCAGAAGGTTTTGTCGATCCAAAGGGAGCTAACAAAGTGTGCAAGCTCCAGCGATCCATTTATGGACTGGTGCAAGCCTCTCGGAGTTGGAATAAATGCTTTGATAGTGTGATCAAAGCATTTGGTTTTATACAGACTTTTGGAGAAGCCTGTATTTACAAGAAAGTGAATGGGAGCTCTGTAGCATTTCTGATATTATATGTGGATGACATATTACTAATTGGAAATGATATATAATTTCTGGATAGCATAAAGGGATACTTGAATAAGAGTTTTTTAATGAAAGACCTCGGTGAAGCTGCTTACATATTAGGCATTAAGATCTATAGAGATAGATCAAGACGCTTAATTGGACTTTCACAAAGCACATACCTTGACAAAGTTTTGAAGAAGTTCAAAATGGATCAAGCAAAGAAAGGGTTCTTGCCTGTGTTACAAGGTGTGAAGTTGAGTAAGACTCAATGCCCGACCACTGCAGAAGATACAGAGAAAATGAAAGATGTTCCCTATGCTTCAGCCATAGGCTCTATCATGTATGCAATGCTGTGTACCAGACCTGATGTGTGCCTTGCTATAAGTCTAGCAGGGAGGTACCAAAGTGATCCAGAAGTGGATCACTGGACAGCGGTCAAGAACATCCTGAAATACCTGAAAAGGACTAAGGATATGTTTCTCATTTTTGGAGGTGACAAAGAGCTCATCGTAAATGGTTACGTTGATGCAAGCTTTGACACTGATCTGGACGATTCTAAATCGCAAACCGGATACGTGTTTACATTAAACGGTGGAGCTGTCAGTTGGTGCAGTTCTAAACAAAGCGTCGTGGCGGGATCTACATGTGAAGCGGAATACATAGCTGCTTCGGAAGCAGCAAATGAAGGAGTCTGGATGAAGGAGTTCATATCCGATCTAGGTGTCATACCTAGTGCATCGGGTCCAATGAAAATCTTTTGTGACAATACTGGTGCAATTGCCTTGGCAAAGGAATCCAGATTTCACAAGAGAACCAAGCACATCAAGAGATGCTTCAATTCCATCCGGGATCTAGTCCAGGTGGGAGACATAGAGATTTGCAAGATACATACGGATCTGAATGTAGCAGACCCGTTGACTAAGCCTCTTCCACGAGAAAAACATGATCAGCACCAAGGCTCCATGGGTGTTAGAATCATTACTGTGTAATCTAGATTATTGACTCTAGTGCAAGTGGGAGACTGAAGGAAATATGCCCTAGAGGCAATAATAAAGTTATTATTTATTTCCTTATATCATGATAAATGTTTATTATTCATGCTAGAATTGTATTAACCGGAAACATAATACATGTGTGAATACATAGACAAACAGAGTGTCACTAGTATGCCTCTACTTGACTAGATCGTTAATCAAAGATGGTTATGTTTCCTAACCATGGACAAAGAGTTGTTATTTGATTAACGGGATCACATCATTAGGTGAATGATCTGATAGACATGACCCATTCCATTAGCTTAGCACCCGATCATTTAGTATGTTGCTATTGCTTTCTTCACGACTTATACATGTTCCTATGACTATGAGATTATGCAACTCCCGTTTGCTTGACGAACACTTTGTGTGCTACCAAACGTCACAACGTAAATGGGTGATTATAAAGGTGCTCCACAGGTGTCTCCAAAGGTACATGTTGGGTTGGCATATTTCGAGATTAGGATTTGTCACTCCGAATGTCGGAGAGGTATCTCTGGGCCCTCTCGGTAATGCACATCACATAAGCCTTGCAAGCATTATAACTAATGAGTTAGTTGCGAGATGATGTATTACGAAACGAGTAAAGAGACTTGCCGGTAACGAGATTGAACTAGGTATTGAGATACCGACGATCGAATCTCGGGCAAGTAACATACCGATGACAAAGGGAACAACGTATGTTGTTATGCGGTCCGACCGATAAAGATCTTCGTAGAATATGTGGGAGCCAATATGAGCATCCAGGTTCCGCTATTGGTCATTGACCGGAGACGTGTCTCGGTCATGTCTACATTGTTCTCGAACCCGTAGGGTCCGCACGCTTAAGGTTTTGATGACAGTTATATTATGAGTTTGCATTTTGATGTACCGAAGTTTGTTCAGAGTCCCGGATGTGATCACGGACATGACGAGGAGTCTCGAAATGGTCGAGACATAAAGATTGATATATTGGAAGCCTATATTTGGATATCGGAAGTGTTCCGGGTGAAATCGGGATTTTACCGGAGTACCGGGAGGTTACCGGAACCCCCCGGGAGGTATATGGGCCTTAGTGGGCTTTAGTGGAAGAGAGGAGAGGTGGCCAGGGCTGGGCCACATGCCCCTCCCCCAAGTCCGAATAGGACAAGGAGAGGGGGCCGGCGCCCGCCTTCCTTCTCTCTCTGTTCTTTCCCCCTTCCCGAATCCTATTCCAACTAGGAAAGGGGGGAATCCTACTCCCGGTGGGAGTAGGACTCCTCCTGGCGCGCCCTCCTCCTGGACGGCCGCACCCCCCCTTGATCCTTTATATACGGAGGCAGGGGGCACCCCATAGAAACAGGTTGATCCACGTGATCATAGTCTTAGCCGTGTGCGGTGCCCCCTTCCACCATAATCCTCGATAATATTGTAGCGGTGCTTAGGCAAAGCCCTGCGACAGTAAAACATCAAGATCGTCACCACGCCGTCGTGCTGACGGAACTCTTCCCCAACACTTTGCTGGATCGGAGTCCAGGGATCATTATCGAGCTGAACGTGTGCTAAAACTCAGAGGTGCCGTAGTTTCGGTGCTTGATCGGTCGGGCCGTGAAGACGTACGACTACATCAACCGCGTTGTGCTAACGCTTCCGCTGTCGGTCTACGAGGGTACATAGATCACACTCTCCCCTCTCGTTGCTATGCATCACCAAGATCTTGCGTGTGCGTAGGAATTTTTTTGAAATTACTACGTTCCCCAAAAACTTCTTCAATATCTTGTCAAGGTACGTACTCTGTGAAAGACCAATGAGGCGTCTCGATCTATCTCTATAGATCTTGATGCCTAATATGTAAGCAGCTTCTCCAAGATCCTTCATTGAAAAACACTTGTTCAAGTAGGCCTTTATGCTTTCTAAGAATTCTATATCATTTCCCATCAACAGTATGTCATCCACATACAATATGAGAAATGCTACAGAGCTCCCACTCACTTTCTTGTAAATGCAGGCTTCTCCATAAGTCTGCGTAAACCCAAACGCTTTGATCATCTCATCAAAACGAATGTTCCAACTCCGAGATGCTTGCACCAGCCCATAGATCGAGCGTTGGAGCTTGCACACCTTGTCAGCATTCTTAGGATCGACAAAACCTTCTGGCTGCATCATACACAATTCTAACTTAAGGAAACCATTAAGGAATGCCTTTTTGACGTCCATTTGCCATATCTCATAATAATAGAATGCGGCAATTGCTAACATGATTCGGACGGACTTCAACTTTGCTACGGGTGAGAAAGTCTCATCATAGTCAACCCCTTGAACTTGTCGATAACCCTTAGCGACAAGCCGAGCTTTATAGATGGTTACATTACCATCCGCGTCTGTCTTCTTCTTAAAGATCCATTTGTTTTCTATGGCTCGCCGATCATCGGGCAAGTCAGTCAAAGTCCATACTTCGTTTTCATACATGGATCCTATCTCGGATTTCATGGCTTCCAGCCATTTGTCGGAATCTGGGCCCGCCATCGCTTCTTCATAGTTCGAAGGTTCACCATTGTCTAACAACATGATTTCCAGGATAGGGTTGCCGTACCACTCTGGTGCGGAACGTGTCCTTGTGGACCTACGAAGTTCAGTAGCAACTTGATCTGAAGTTTCATGATCATCATCATTAACTTCCTCTCTAGTCGGTGCAGGCACCTCAGGAACATTTTCTTGAGCTGCGCCACTCTCCGGTTCAAGAGGCAATACTTCATCAAGTTCTACTTTCCTCCCACTTACTTCTTTCGAGAGAAACTCTTTCTCTAGAAAGGATCCATTCTTGGCAACAAAGATCTTGCCTTCGGATCTGAGGTAGAAGGTATACCCAATAGTTTCTTTAGGGTATCCTATGAAGACGCATTTTTCCAAATTGGGTTCGAGCTTTTTAGGTTGAAGTTTCTTGACATAAGCATCGCATCCTCAAACTTTTAGAAACGACAGCTTAGGTTTCTTCCCAAACCATAATTCATACGGTGTCGTCTCAACGTATTTCGACGGAGCCCTATTTAAAGTGAATGCGGCAGTCTCTAAAGCATAGCCCCAAAATGACAGCGGTAGATCGGTAAGAGACATCATAGATCGCACCATATCCAATAGAGTGCGATTACGACATTCGGACACACCATTACGCTGAGGTGTTCCAGACGGCGTGAGTTGTGAAACTATTCCACATTTCCTTAAGTGTGTGCCAAATTCGTGACTCAAGTATTCCCCCCCCCACGATCTGATTGCAAGAACTTGATTTTCCTGTCACGTTGATTCTCAACCTCACTCTGAAATTCCTTGAACCTTCCAAAGGTCTCAGAATTGTGTTTCATTAAGTAGACATACCCATATCTACTCAAGTCATCAGTGAGGGTGAGAACATAATGATAGCCACCGCGAGCCTCAACACTCATTGGACCGCACACATCAGTATGTATGATTTCCAATAAGTTGGTTGCTCGCTCCATTGTTCCTGAGAACGGAGTCTTGGTCATTTTACCCATGAGGCATGGTTTGCACGTGTCAAATGATTCGTAATCAAGAGACTCCAAAAGTCCATCTGCATGGAGCTTCTTCATGCATTTGACACCTATGTGACCAAGGCGGCAGTGCCACAAGTATGTGGGACTATCATTATCAACCTTACATCTTTTGGTATTCACACTATGAATATGTGTAACATTACGCTCGAGATTCATTAAGAATAAACCATTCACCAGCGGAGCATGACCATAAAACATATCTCTCATATAAATAGAACAACCATTATTCTTGGATTTAAATGAGTAGCCATCTCTAATTAAACGAGATCCTGATACAATGTTCATGCTCAAAGCTGGCACTAAATAACAATTGTTGAGGTTTAAAACTAATCCCGTAGGTAAATGTATAGGTATCGTGCCAACGGCGATCACATCGACCTTGGAACCATTCCCGATGCGCATCGTCACCTCGTCCTTCGCCAGTCTCCGCTTATTCCACAGATCCTGCTTTGAGTTACAAATGTGAGCAACCGCACCGGTATCAAATACCCAGGAGCTACTACGAGTACTGGTAAGGTACACATTAATTACATGTATATCACATATACCTTTAGTGTTGCCGGCCTTCTTATCCGCTAAGTATTTGGGGTAGTTCCGCTTCCAGTGACCACTTCCCTTGCAATAAAAACACTCAGTCTCGGGCTTGGGTCCATTCTTTAGCTTCCTCCCGGCAGCTTGCTTACCGGGCGCGGCAACCCCCTTGCCGTCCTTCTTGAAGTTCTTCTTACCCTTGCCTTTCTTAAACTTAGTGGTTTTATTAACCATCAACACTTGATGTTCCTTTTTGATCTCCACCTCCGCTGATTTCAGCATTGAATATACCTCAGGAATGGTCTTTTCCACCCCCTGCATATTGAAGTTCATCACAAAGCTCTTGTAGCTCGGTGGAAGCGACTGAAGGATTCTGTCAATAACCACGTCATCCGGGAGATTAACTCCCAGCTGAGTCAAGCGGTTGTGCAACCCAGACATTTTGAGTATGTGTTCACTGACAGAACTATTTTCCTCCATCTTACAACTGAAGAACTTGTCGGCGACTTCATATCTCTCGACCCGGGCATGAGCTTGGAAAACCATTTTCAGCTCTTCGAACATCTCATATGCTCCGTGTTGCTCAAAACGCTTTTGGAGCCCCGGTTCTAAGCTGTAAAGCATGCCACACTGAACGAGGGAGTAATCCTCAGCACGTGACTGCCAAACGTTCATAACGTCTTGGTTCTTTGGGATGGGTGCGTCACCTAGTGGTGCTTCTAGGACATAATCTTTCTTGGCAGCTATGAGGATGATCCTCAGGTTCTGGACCCAGTCCATATAGTTGCTGCCATCATCTTTCAGCTTGGTTTTCTCTAGGAACGCGTTGAAGTTGAGGGCAGCATTAGCATGGGCCATTTGATCTACAAGACATATTGTAAATATTTTAGACTAAGTTCATGATACTTAAGTTCATCTAATCAAATTATTCAATGAACTCCCACTCAGATAGACATCCCTCTAGTCATCTAAGTGAAACATGATCCGAGTCAACTAGGCCGTGTCCGATCATCACGTGAGACGGACTAGTCAACATCGGTGAACATCTTCATGTTGATCGTATCTTCTATGCGACTCATGCTCGACCTTTCGGTCTTCCGTGTTCCGAGGCCATATCTATACATGCTAGGCTCGTCAAGTCAACCTAAGTGTATTGCGTGTGTAAATCTGGCTTACACCCGTTGTATTCGAATGTTAGAATCTATCACAACCGATCATCACGTGGTGCTTCGAAACAATGAACCTTCGCAACGGTGCACAGTTAGGGGGAACACTTTCTTGAAATTATACGAGGGATCATCTTATTTAAGCTACTGTCGTTCCAAGAAAATAAGATGTAAAACATGATAAACATCACATGCAATCAAATAGTGACATGATATGGCCAATATCATTTGCTCCTTTTGATCTCCATCTTCGGGGCTCCATGATCATTGTTGTCACCGGCATGACACCATGATCTCCATCATCGTGTCTTCTTGAAGTTGTCTCGTCATCTATTACTTCTACTACTATGTCTAACGCTTTAGCAATAAAGTAAAGTAATTACATGACATTTATGTTGACATGCAGGTCATAAATAAATTAAGACAACTCCTATGGCTCCTGCCGGTCATACTCATCGACATGCAAGTCGTGATTCCTATTACAAGAACATGATCAATCTCATACATCACATATATCATTCATCACATCCTTTTGGCCATATCACATCACACGACACATGCTGCAAAAACAAGTTAGACGTCCTCTAATTGTTGTTGCAAGTTTTTATGTGGTTGCTATAGGTTTCTAGCAAGAACGTCTCTTACCTACGCCAAAACCACAACATGATATGTCAATTTATATTTACCCTTCATAAGGACCCTTTTCATCGAATCCGATCCGACTAAAGTGGGAGAGACAGACACCCACTAGCCACCTTATGCAACTAGTGCATGTCAGTCGGTGGAACCAGTCTCACGTAAGCGTACGTGTAAGGTCGGTCCGGGCCGCTTCATCCCACGATGCCGCCGAATCAAGATAAGACTAGTAACGGCAAGTAAATTGACAAAATCAACGCCCACAACAACTTGTGTTCTACTCGTGCATAGAAACTACACATAGACCTAGCTCATGATGCCACTTTTGGGGAACGTAGCAGAATTTAAAATTTTCTTCGCATCACCAAGATCAATCTATGGAGTCATCTAGCAACGAGGGAGAGGGGAGTGCATCTACATACCCTTGTAGATCGCGAGCGGAAGTGTTCAAGAGAATGGGGTTGATGGAGTCGTACTCGTCGTGATCCAAATCACCGATGACCTAGCGCCGAACGGACGACACCTCCGCGTTCAACACATGTACGGTTGGGAAGACGTCTCCTCCAACTTGATCCAGCAAGGGGGAAGGAGAGGTTGATGGAGATCTAGCAGTACGACGGTGTGGTGGTGGAAACAACGGTGATCTCGGCAGGGCTTCACCAAGCTCAACGAGAGGGAGAGGTGTCACAGGAGGGAGAGGGAGGCGCCAGGGGCTAGGGTGCAGCTGCCCTCCCTCCTGCCACTATATATAGGACCCCTAGGGGGGCGCCGGCTCTAGGAGATCCAATCTCCAAGGGGGGCGGCGGCCAAGGGGGGTGGCTTGCCCACCAAGCCAAGTGGGGCGCCCCCCACCCCTAGGGTTTCCAACTCTAGGTGCAAGGGGAGGCCCAAGGGGGTGCACCAGCCCACCAGGGGCTGGTTTCCTTCCCCACTTCAGCCCATGGGGCCCTCCGGGATAGGTGGCCCCACCCCGTGGACCCCCGGGACCCTTCCGGTGGTCCCGGTACAATACCGGCGACCCCCGAAACTTTCCCGATGGCCGAAACTGGGCTTCCTATTTATAATTCTTCACTTACGGACCATTCCGGAACTCCTCATGACGTCCGGGATCTCATCCGGGACTCCGAACAACTTTCGGGTTACCGCATACTAATATCTCAACAACCCTAGCATCACCGAACCTTAAGTGTGTAGACCCTACGGGTTCGGGAGACACGCAGACATGACCGAGACGACTCTCCGGTCAATAACCAAAAACGGGATCTGGATACCCATGTTGGCTCCCACATGCTCCTCGATGATATCATCAAATGAACCACGATGTCGAGGATTCAATCAATCCCATATACAATTCCCTTTGTCAATCGGTACGTTACTTGCCCGAGACTCGATTGTCGGTATCCCAATACCTCTCTCAATCTCGTTACCGACAAGTCACTTTACTCGTACCATAATGCATGATCCCGTGATCAACCACTTGGTCACATTGAGCTCATTATGATGATGCATTACCGAGTGGGCCCAGAGATACCTCTCCGTCATACGGAGTGACAAATCCCAGTCTCGATTCGTGCCAACCCAACAGACACTTTCGGAGATACCCGTAGTGCACCTTTATAGTCACCCAGTTACGTTGTGATGTTAGGCACACCCAAAACACTCCTACGGTATCCGAGAGTTGCACAATCTCATGGTCTAAGGAAATGATACTTGACATTCGGAAAAGCTATAGCAAACGAACTACACGATCTTTGAGCTATGCTTAGGATTGGGTCTTGTCCATCACATCATTCTCCTAATGATGTGATCCCGTTATCAATGACATCTAATGTCCATATTCAGGAAACCATGACTATCTTTTGATCAACGAGCTAGTCAACTAGAGGCTCACTAGGGACGTGTTGTGGTCTATGTATTCACACATGTATTACGATTTCCGGATAACACAATTATAGCATGAATAATAGACAATTAAGATGAACAAGGAAATATAATAATAACCATTTTATTATGCCTCTAGGGCATATTTCCAACAGTCTCCCACTTGCACTAGAGTCAATAATCTAGTTACATTGTGATGAATCGAACACCCATAGAGTTATTGTGTTGATCATGTTTTGCTCTAGGGAGAGGTTTGGTCAACGGATCTGCTACATTCAGGTCCGTATGTACTTTACAAATATCTATGTCTCCATTTTGAACACTTTCACGAATGGAGTTGAAGTGACGCTTGATATGCCTAGTCTTCCTGTGAAACTGGGCTCCTTGGCAAGGGCAATAGCTCCAGTGTTGTCACAGAACAGAGTCATCGGGCCCAACGCATTAGGAATGACTCCTAGGTCGGTAATGAACTCCTTCACCCAGATTGCTTCTTGTGCTACCCCCGAGGCTGCCATGTACTCCGCTTCACATGTAGATCCCGCCACAATGCTTTGCTTGCAACTGCACCAGCTTACTGCCCCACCATTCAAAATATACACGTATCCGGTTTGTGACTTAGAGTCATCTAGATCTGTTTTGAAGCTAGCATCGACGTAACCCTTTACGACGAGCTCTTCGTCACCTCCATAAATGAGAAACATATCCTTAGTCCTCTTCAGGTACTTGAGGATATTCTTGACCGCTGTCCAGTGTTCCATGCCGGGACTACTTTGCTACCTTCCTACCAAACTTACGGCAAGGTTTACATCAGGTCTGGTACACAGCATAGCATACATGATAGACCCTATGGCCGAGGCATAGGGGACGACACTCATCTTTTCTCTATCTTTTGCCATGGTCGGGCATTGAGCCGTGCTCAATCTCGTACCTTGCAACACAGGCAAGAACCCCTTCTTTGACTAATCCATATTGAACTTCTTCAATATCTTGTCAAGGTACGTACTCTGTGAAAGACCAATGAGGCGTCTCGATCTATCTCTATAGATCTTGATGCCTAATATGTAAGCAGCTTCTCCAAGATCCTTCATTGAAAAATACTTGTTCAAGTAGGCCTTTATGCTTCCCAAGAATTCTATATCATTTCCCATCAACAGTATGTCATGCACATACAATATGAGAAATGCTACAGAGCTCCCACTCACTTTCTTGTAAATGCAGGCTTCTCCATAAGTCTGCGTAAACCCAAACTCTTTGATCATCTCATCAAAACGAGTGTTCCAACTCCAAGATGCTTGCACCAGCCCATAGATCGAGCGTTGGAGCTTGCACACCTTGTCAGCATTCTTAGGATCGACAAAACCTTCCGGCTGCATCAAACACAATTCTTCCTTAAGGAAACCATTAAGGAATGCCGTTTTGACGTCCATTTGCCATATCTTATAATCATAGAATGCGGCAATTGCTAACATGATTCAGACGGACTTCAGCTTCGCTACGGGTGAGAAAGTCTCATCGTAGTCAACCCCTGGAACTTGTCGATAACCCTTAGCGACAAGCCGAGCTTTATAGATGGTTACATTACCATCCGTGTCTGTCTTCTTCTTAAAGATCCATTTGTTTTCTATGGCTCGCCGATCATCGGGCAAGTCAGTCAAAGTCCATACTTCGTTTTCATACATGGATCCTATCTCGGATTTCATGGCTTCTAGCCATTGACCGGAATCTGGGCCCGCCGTCGCTTCTTCATAGTTCGAAGGTTCACCATTGTCTAACAACATGATTTCCAGGACAGGGTTGCCGTACCACTCTGGTGCGGAACGTGTCCTTGTGGACCTACGAAGTTCAGTAGCAACTTGATCTGAAGTTTCATGATCATCATCATTAACTTCCTCTCTAGTCGGTGCAGGCACCTCAGGAACATTTTCTTGAGCTGCGCCACTCTCCGGTTCAAGAGGCAATACTTCATCAAGTTCTACTTTCCTCCCACTTACTTCTTTCGAGAGAAACTCTTTCTCTAGAAAGGATCCATTCTTGGCAACCAAGATCTTGCCTTCGGATCCGAGGTAGAAGGTATACCCAATAGTTTCTTTAGGGTATCCTATGAAGACGCATTTTTCTGATTTGGGTTCGAGCTTTTTAGGTTGAAGTTTCTTGACATAAGCATCGCATCCTCAAACTTTTAGAAACGACAGCTTAGGTTTCTTCCCAAACCATAATTCATACGGTGTCGTCTCAACGTATTTCGACGGAGCCCTATTTAAAGTGAATGCGGCAGTCTCTAAAGCATAGCCCCAAAATGACAGCGGTAGATCGGTAAGAGACATCATAGATCACACCATATCCAATAGAGTGCGATTACGACGTTCGGACACACCATTACGCCGAGGTGTTCCAGACGGCGTGAGTTGAGAAACTATTCCACATTTCCTTAAGTGCGTGCCAAATTCGTGACTCAAGTATTCCCCCCCACGATCTGATTGCAAGAACTTGATTTTCCTGTCACGTTGATTCTCAACCTCACTCTGAAATTCCTTGAACCTTCCAAAGGTCTCAGAATTGTGTTTCATTAAGTAGACATACCCATATCTACTCAAGTCATCAGTGAGGGTGAGAACATAACGATAGCCACCGCGAGCCTCAACACTCATTGGACCGCACACATCAGTATGTATGATTTCTAATAAGTTGGTTGCTCGCTCCATTGTTCCTGAGAATGGAGTCTTGGTCATTTTACCCATGAGGCATGGTTTTCACGTGTCAAATGATTCGTAATCAAGAGACTCCAAAAGTCCATCTGCATGGAGCTTCTTCATGCATTTGACACCTATGTGACCGAGGCGGCAGTGCCACAAGTATGTGGGACTATCATTATCAACCTTACATCTTTTGGTGTTCACACTATGTATATGTGTAACATTATGCTCGAGATGCATTAAGAATTAACCATTCACCAGCAGAGCATGACCATAAAACATATCTCTCATATAAATAGAACAACCATTATTCTCGGATTTAAATGAGTAGCCATCTCGAATTAAACGAGATCCTGATACATTGTTCATGCTCAAAGCTGGCACTAAATAACAATTATTGAGGTTTAAAACTAATCTCGTAGGTAAATGTAGAGGTAGCGTGCCGACGGCGATCACATCGACCTTGGAACCATTCCCGACGCGCATCGTCACCTCTTCCTTCGCCAGTCTCCGCTTATTCCGCAGCTCCTGCTTTGAGTTACAAATGTGAGCAACCGCACCGGTATCAAATACCCAAGAGCTACTACGAGTATTGGTAAGGTACACATCAATTACATGTATATCACATATACCTTTAGTGTTGCCGGCCTTCTTATCCGCTAAGTATTTGGGGCAGTTCCGCTTCCAGTGACCACTTCCCTTGCAATAAAAACACTCAGTCTCGGGCTTGGGTCCATTCTTTGGCTTCCTCTCGGCAGCTTGCTTACCGGGCGCGGCAACCCCCTTGCCGTCCTTCTTGAAGTTCTTCTTACCCTTGCCTTTCTTAAACTTAGTGGTTTTATTAAGCATCAACACTTGATGTTCCTTTTTGATCTCCACCTCCGCTGATTTCAGCATTGAATATACCTCAGGAATGGTCTTTTCCATCCCCTGCATATTGAAGTTCATCACAAAGCTCTTGTAGCTCGGTGGAAGCGACTGAAGGATTCTGTCAATAACCACGTCATCCGGTAGATTAACTCCCAGCTGAGTCAAGCGGTTGTGCAATCCAGACATTTTGAGTATGTGTTCACTGACAGAACTATTTTCCTCCATCTTACAACTGAAGAACTTGTCGGCGACTTCATATCTCTCGACCCGGGCATGAGCTTGGAAAACCATTTTCAGCTCTTCGAACATCTCATATGCTCCGTGTTGCTCAAAACGCTTTTGGAGCCCCGGTTCTAAGCTGTAAAGCATGCCACACTGAACGAGGGAGTAATCCTCAGCACGTGACTGCCAAGCGTTCATAACGTCTTGGTTCTTTGGGATGGGTGCGTCACCTAGCGGTGCTTCTAGGACATAATCTTTCTTGGCAGCTATGAGGATGATCCTCAGGTTCTGGACCCAGTCCATATAGTTGCTGCCATCATCTTTCAGCTTGGTTTTCTCTAGGAACGCGTTGAAGTTGAGGGCAGCATTAGCATGGGCCATTTGATCTACAAGACATATTGTAAAGATTTTAGACTAAGTTCATGATAATTAAGTTCATCTAATCAAATTATTCAATGAACTTCCACTCAGATAGACATCCCTCTAGTCATCTAAGTGAAACATGATCCGAGTCAACTAGGCCGTGTCCGATCATCACGTGAGACGGACTAGTCAACATAGGTGAACATCTTCATGTTGATCGTATCTTCTATGCGACTCATGCTCGACCTTTCGATCTTCCGTGTTCCGAGGCCATGTCTGTACATGCTAGGCTCGTCAAGTCAACCTAAGTGTATTGCGTGTGTAAATCTAGCTTACACCCGTTGTATTCGAACGTTAGAATCTATCACACCCGATCATCACATGGTGCTTTGAAACAACGAACCTTTGCAACGGTGCACAGTTAGGGGGAACACTTTCTTGAAATTATTATGAGGGATCATCTTATTTAAGCTACTGTCGTTCTAAGCAAATAAGATGTAAAACATGATAAACATCACATGCAATCAAATAGTGACATGATATGGCCAATATCATTTGCTCCTTTTGATCTCCATCTTCGGGGCTCCATGATCATCGTTGTCACTGGCATGACACCATGATCTCCATCATCGTGTCTTCTTGAAGTTGTCTCGTCATCTATTACTTCTACTACTATGGTTAACGCTTTAGCAATAAAGTAAAGTAATTACATGACGTTTATGTTGACACGCAGGTCATAAATAAATTAAGACAACTCCTATGGCTCCTGCCGGTTGTCATACTCATCGACATGCAAGTCGTGATTCCTATTACAAGAACATGATCAATCTCATACATCACATATATCATTCATCACATCCTTTTGGCCATATCACATCACACGGCACATGCTGCAAAAACAAGTTAGACGTCCTCTAATTGTTGTTGCAAGTTTTTACGTGGCTGCTATAGGTTTCTAGCAAGAACGTTTCTTACCCACGCCAAAACCACAATGTGATATGTCAATTTCTATTCACCCTTCATAAGGACCCTTTTCATCGAATCCGATCCGACTAAAGTGGGAGAGACAGACACCCGTTAGCCACCTTATGCAACTAGTGCATGTCAGTCGGTGGAACCAGTCACGTAAGCGTACATGTAAGGTCGGTCCGGGCCGCTTCATCCCACGATGCCGCCGAATCAAGATAAGACTAGCAATGGCAAGTAAATTGACAAAATCAACACCCACAACAACTTGTGTTCTACTCGTGCATAGAAACTACGCATAGACCTAGCTCATGATGCCACTGTTGGGGAACGTAGCAGAATTTAAAATTTTCTACGCATCACCAAGATCAATATATGGAGTCATCTAGCAACGAGGGAGAGGGGAGTGCATCTACATACCCTTGTAGATCGCGAGCGGAAACGTTCAAGAGAACGGGGTTGATGGAGTCGTACTCGTTGTGATCCAAATCACCGATGACCTAGCGCCGAACGGACGACACCTCCGTGTTCAACACACGTATGGTTGGGAAGACGTCTCCTCCAACTTGATCCAGCAAGGGGGAAGGATAGGTTGATGGAGATCCAGCAGCACGATGGCGTGGTGGTGGAAACAGTGGTGATCTCGGCAGGGCTTCGCCAAGCTCAGCGAGAGGGAGAGGTGTCACGGGAGGGAGAGGGAGGCGCCAGGGGCTAGGGTGCAGCTGCCCTCCCTCCCCCCACTATATATAGGACCCCTAGGGGGGGGGGGGGCGTCGGCCCTAGGAGATCCAATCTCCAAGGGGGGCGGCGGCCAAGGGGGGTGGCTTGCCCCCCAAGCCAAGTGGGGCGCCCCCCACCCCTATTGTTTCCAACCCTAGGCGCATGGGGAGGCCCAAGGGGGCGCACCAGCCCACCAGGGGCTGGTTCCCTTCCCCACTTCAGCCCATGGGGCCCTCCGGGATAGGTGGCCCCACCCGGTGGACCCCCGGGACCCTTCCGGTGGTCCCGGTACAATACCGGTGACCCCCGAAACTTTCCCGATGGCCGAAACTATACTTCATATATATAATTCTTCACCTCTGGACCATTCCGGAACTCCTCGTGACTTCCGGGATCTCATCCGAGACTCCTAACAACTAGTGTTACCGCATACTAATATCTCAACAACCCTAGCGTCACCGAACCTTTAGTGTGTAGACCCTACGGGTTCGGGAGACACGCAGACATGACTGAGACGACTCTCCGGTCAATAACCAACAGCGGGATCTGGATACCCATGTTGGCTCCCACATGCTCCTCGATGATCTCATCGGATGAACCATGATGTCGAGGATTCAATCAATCCCGTATACAATTCCCTTTGTCAATCGGTACGTTACTTCCCCAAGACTCGATCATTGGTATCCCAATACCTCGTTCAATCTTGTTACCGGCAAGTCACTTTACTCGTACCGTAATGCATGATCCCGTGATCAACCACTTGGTCTCATTGAGCTCATTACGATGATGCATTACTGAGTGGGCCCAGAGATACCTCTCCTTCATACAGAGTGACAAATCCCAGTCTCGATTCGTGCCAGCCCAACAGACACTTTCGGAGATACCCGTAGTGCACCTTTATAGTCACCCAGTTACGTTGTGATGTTTGGCACACCCAAAGCACTCATACGGTATCCGAGAGTTGCACAATCTCATGGTCTATGGAAATGATACTTGACATCCGGAAAAGCTATAGCAAACGAACTACATGATCTTTGAGCTATGCTTAGGATTGGGTCTTGTCCATCACATCATTCTCCTAATGATGTGATCCCGTTATCAATGACATCTAATGTCCATATTCAGGAGACCATGACTATCTTTTGATCAATGAGCTAGTCAACTAGAGGCTCACTAGGGACGTGTTGTGGTCTATGTATTCACACATGTATTACGATTTCCAGATAACACAATTATAGCATGAACAATAGACAATTATCATGAACAAGGAAATATAATAATAACCATTTTATTACTGCCTCTAGGGCATATTTCCAACACAAATATATCAATCTTTATGTCTCGACAATTTCGAGACTCCTCGTCATGTCCGTGATCATATCCGGGACTCCGAACTACCTTTGGTACATCAAAACATATAAACTCATAATACCGGCCGTCACAGAACTTTAAGCGTGCGGACCCTATGGGTTCGAGAACTATGTAGACATGACCGAGACACGTCTCCGGTCAATAACCAATAGCGGAACCTGGATGCTCATATTGGTTCCTACATATTCTACGAAGATCTTTATCGGTCAAACCGCATAACAACATACGTTGTTCCCTTTGTCATCGGTATGTTACTTGCTCGAGATTCGATCGTCGGTATCTCAATACCTAGCTCAATCTCGTTACCGGTAAGTCTCTTTACTCGTTCTGTTATGCATCATCCCGCAACTATCTCATTAGTTGCATTGCTTGCAAGGCTTATAGTGATGTGCATTACCGAGAGGGCCCTGAGATACTTCTCCGACAATCGGAGTGACAAATCCTATTCTTGATCTATGCCAACTCAACAAGTACCATCGGAGACACCTGTAGAGCACCTTTATGATCACCCAATTACGTTGTGATGTTTGGTAGCACACAAAGTGTTCCTCCGGTAATTGGGAGTTGCATAATCTCATAGTCATAGGAACATGTATAATTCATGAAGAAAGCAATAGAAGTAAACTAAAACGATGAAGTGCTAAGATAACAAAATGGGTCAGGTCAATCACATCATTCTACTAATGATGTGATCCCGTTAATCAAATGACAACTATGGCTAGGAAACTCAACCATCTTTGATCAACGAGGTAGTCAAGTAGAGGCATACTAGTGACACTATGTTTGTCTATGTATTCACACATGTATTAAGTTTCGGTTAATACAATTCTAGCATGAATAATAAACATTTATCATGATATGAGGAAATAAATAATAACTTTATTATTGCCTCTAAGGCATATTTCCTTCAGTCTCCCACTTGCACTTGAGTCAATAATCTAGATTACACAATAATGATTCTAACACCCATGGAGTCTTGGTGTTGATCATGTTTTGCTCGTGGAAGAGGCTTAGTCAACGGGTCTGCAACATTCAGATCCGTATGTATCTTGCATATCTCTATGTCTCCCACCTGGACTTGATCCTAGATGAAATTGAAGCGTCTCTTGATGTGCTTGGTTCTCTTGTGAAATCTGGATTCCTTTGCCAAGGCAATTGCACCAGTATTGTCACAAAGGATTTTCATTGGACCCGATGCACTAGGTATGACACCTAGATCGGATATGAACTCCTTCATCCAGACTCCTTCATTTGCTGCTTCCGAAGCAGCTATGTACTCCACTTCACACGTAGATCCCGTCACGACGCTTTGTTTAGAACCGCACCAACTGACAGCTCCACCATTCAATATAAACACGTATCTAGTTTGCGATTTAGAATCGTTCGGATCAGTGTCAAAGCTTGCATCGACGTAACCATTTACGACAAGCTCTTTGTCACCTCCATAAACGAGAAACATATCCTTAGTCCTTTTCAGGTATTTCAGGATATTCTTGACCGCTGTCCAGTGATCCACTCCTGGATTACTTTGGTACCTCCCTCCTAAACTAATAGCAAGGCACACATCAGGTCTGGTACACAACATTGCATACATTATAGAGCCTATGGCTGAAGCATAGGGAACACTTTTTATGTTCTCTCTATCTTCTGCAGTGGTCGGGCATTGAGTCTTACTCAACTTCACACCTTGTAACACAGGCAAGAACCCTTTCTTTGCTTGATCCATTTTGAACTTTTTCAAAACTTTATCAAGGTATGTGCTTTGTGAAAGTCCAATTAAGCGTCTTGATCTATCTCTATAGATCTTTATGCCCAATATATAAGCAGCTTCTCCGAGGTCTTTCATTGAAAAACTCTTATTCAAGTATCCTTTTATGCTATCCAGAAATTCTATGTCATTTCCAATCAGCAATATGTCATCCACATATAATATTAGAAATGCTACAGAGCTCCCACTCACTTTCTTGTAAATACAGGCTTCTCCAAAAGTCTGTATAAAACCATATGATTTGAGCACACTATCAAAACGTTTATTCCAACTCCGAGAGGCTTGCACCAGTCCATAAATGGATCGCTGGAGCTTGCACACTTTGTTAGCTCCCTTTGGATCGACAAAACCTTCTGGTTGCGTTATATACAACTCTTCTTCTAGAAATCCATTCAGGAATGCAGTTTTGACATCCATTTGCCAAATTTCATAATCATAAAATGCGGCAATTGCTAACATGATTCGGACAGACTTAAGCATCGCTACGGGTGAGAAAGTCTCATTGTAGTGAACTCCTTGAACTTGTCGAAAACCTTTCGCAACAAGTCGAGCTTTGTAGACAGTAACATTACCGTCAGCGTCAGTCTTCTTCTTGAAGATCCATTTATTGTCGATGGCTTGCCTATCATCGGGCAAGTCAACCAAAGTCCATACTTGGTTCTCATACATGGATCCCATCTCAGATTTCATGGCCTCAAGCCATTTTGCGGAATCTGGGCTCACCATCGCTTCTTCATAGTTCGTAGGTTCATCATGGTCAAGTAACATGACTTCCAGAACAGGATTACCGTACCACTCTGGTGCCGATCTTACTCTGTTTTACCTACGAGGTTCGGTAGTAACTTGATCTGAAGTTTCATGATCATTATCATTAGCTTCCTCACTAATTGGTGTAGGTGTCATAGGAACTAGTTTCTGTGATGAACTACTTTAAAATAAGGGAGCAGGTACAGTTACGTCATCAAGTTCTACTTTCCTCCCACTCACTTCTTTCAAGAGAAAATCCTTCTCTAGAAAGGATCCATTCTTAGCAACGAATGTCTTGCCTTCGGATCTGTGATAGAAGGTGTACCCAACAGTCTCCTTTGGGTATCCTATGAAGACACATTTCTCCGATTTGGGTTCAAGCTTATCAGGTTGAAGCTTTTTCACATAAGCATCATAGCCCCAAACTTTAAGAAACGACAACTTTGGTTCTTGCCAAACCACAGTTCATAAGGCATCGTTTCAACGGATTTCAATGGTGCCCTATTTAACGTGAATGCAGCTGTCTCTAAAGCATAACCCCAAAATGATAGCGGTAATTCAGTAAGAGAGATCATAGATCACACCATATCCAGTAAAGTACGATTACGACGTTTGGATACACCATTACGCTGTGGTGTTCCGGGTGGCGTGAGTTGCGAAACTATTCTGCATTGTTTCAAATGTAGACCAAACTCGTAACTCAAATATTCTCCTCCATGATCAGATCATAGAAACTTTATTTTCTTGTTACGATGATTTTCCACTTCACTCTGAAATTCTTTGAACTTTTCAAATGTTTCAAATTTATGCTTCATTAAGTAGATACACCCATATCTACTCAAATCATCTATGAAGGTGAGAAAATAACGATACCTGCTACGAGCCTCAATATTCATCGGACCACATACATCAGTATGTATGATTTCCAATAAATCTGTTGCTCGCTTCATTGGTCCGGAGAACGGCGTTTTAGTCATCTTGCCCATGAGGCATAGTTCGCAAGTACCAAGTGATTCATAATCAAGTGATTCCAGAAGTCCATCAGTATGGAGTTTCTTCATGCGCTTTACACCAATATGACCCAAACAGCAGTGCCACAAATAAGTTGCAGTACCATTATCAACTCTGCATCTTTTGGCTTCAACATTATGAATATGTGTATCACTACTATCGAGATTCAACAAAAATAGACCACTCTTCAAGGGTGCATGACCATAAAAGATATTACTCATATAAATAGAACAACCATTATTCTCAGATTTAAATGAATAACCGTCTCGCATCAGACAAGATCCAGATATAATGGTCATGCTTAATGCTGGCATCAAATAAAAATTATTCAGGTCTAAAACTAATCTCGAAGGTAGATGTAGAGGTAGCGTGCTGACGGCGATCACATCGACTTTGGAACCATTTCCCATGTGCATCATCGCCTCGTCCTTAGCCAGTCTTCGCTTAATCCGTAGTCCCTGTTTCGAGTTGCAAATATTAGCAACAAAACCAGTATCAAATACCCAGGTGCTACTGCGAGCTCTAGTAAGGTACACATCAATAACATGTATATCACATATACCTTTGTTCACCTTGCCATCCTTCTTATCCGCCAAATACTTTGGGCAGTTCCGCTTCCAGTGACCAGTCCCTTTGTAGTAGAAGCACTTAGTCTCAGGCTTAGGTCCAGACTTGGGCTTCTTCTCTTGAGAAGCAACTTGTTTGCCGTTCTTTTTGAAGTTCCCCTTATTCTTACCTTTACCCTTTTTCTTGAAACTCGTGGTCTTGTTGACCATCAACATTTGATGCTCCTTCTTGATATCTACCTCCGCTGCCTTTAGCATTGCGAAGAGCTCGGGAATTGTCTTATTCATCCCTTGCATATTATAGTTCATCACGAAGCTCTTGTAGCTTGGTGTCAGTGATTGAAGAACTCTGTCAATGACACTATCAACAGGAAGATTAACTCCCAATTGAGTCAAGTGGTTATGGTACCCAGACATTCTGAGTATATGTTCACTGACAGAACTATTCTCCTCCATTTTGCAGTTGTAGAACTTATTGGAGACTTCACATCTCTCAATCCGGGCATTTGCTTGAAATATTAACTTCAACTCCTGGAACATCTCATATGCTCCATGACATTCAAAACATCGTTAAAGTCCCGGTTCTAAGCTGTAAAGCATGGCACACTGAACTATCGAGTAGTCATCAACTTTACTCTGCCAGACGTTCTTAACGTCAGTAGCAGCATCTGCAGCAAGCCTGGCACCTAGCGGTGCTTCCATGACGCAATTCTTCTGTGCATCAATGAGGATAATCCTCAAGTTACGGACCCAGTCCATGTAATTGCTACCATCATCTTTCAACTTTGCTTTCTCAAGGAACACATTAAAATTCAACGGAACAACAACACAGGCCATCTATCTACAATAACATAGACAAGCAAAAATACTATCAGGTACTAAGTTCATGATAAATTTAAGTTCAATTAATCATATTACTTAAGAACTCCCACTTAGATAGACATCCCTCTAATCATCTAAGTGATCACGTGATCCATATCAACTAAACCATAACCGATCATCATGTGAGATGGAGTAGTTTGAATGGTGAACATCTCTATGTTGATCATATCTACTATATGATTCACGCTCGACCTTTCGGTCTCAGTGTTCCGAGGCCATATCTGCATATGCTAGGCTCGTCAAGTTTAACTCGAGTATTCTGCATGTGCAAAACTATCTTACACCCATTGTAGATGAATGTTGAGCTTATCACACCCGATCATCACGTGGTGTCTTGGCACGACGAACTTTGGCAACGGTGCATACTCAGGGAGAACACCTTTACCTTGAAATTTAGTGAGAGATCATCTTATAATGCTACCGTCAAACAAAGCAAAATAAGATGCATAAAGGAGAAACATCACATGCAATCAATATAAGTGATATGATATGGCCATCATCATCTTGTGTCTTTGATCTCCATCTCCAAAGCACCGTCATGATCACCAGTGTCACCGGCGCGACACCTTGATCTCCATCGTAGCATCGTTGTCGTCTCGCCAACTATTGCTTCTACGACTATCGCTACCGCTTAGTGATCAAGTAAAGCAATTACAGGGCGATTGCATTGCATACAATAAAGCGACAACCATATGGCTCATGCTAGTTGCCGATAACTCCGTTACAAAACATGATCATCTCATACAATAAATATAGCATCATGTCTTGACCATATCACATCACAACATGCCATGCAAAAACAAGTTAGACGTCCTCTACTTTGTTGTTGCAAGTTTTACGTGGCTGCTACGGGCTGAGCAAGAACCGTTCTTACCTATGCATCAAAACCACAACGATAGTTCGTCAAGTTAGTGCTATTTTAACCTTCACAAGGACCGGTCACAACCACACTCGGTTCAACTAAAGTTGGAGAAACTGACACCCGCCAGCCACCTATGTGCAAAGCACGTCTGTAAAACCAGTCTCGCGTAAGCGTATGCGTAATGTCGGTCTGGGCCGCTTCATCCAACAATACCGCCGAACCAAAGTATGACATGCTGGTAAGCAGTATGACTTGTATCGCCCACAACTCACTTGTGTTCTAATCATGCATATAACATCTACACATAATCATGGCTCGGATGCCACTGTTGGGGAACGTAGTAATTTCAAAAATTTCATATGCGCACGCAAGATCATGGTGATGCATAGTAACAAGAGGGGAGAGTGTCATCCACGTACCCTCGTAGACCGTTAACTAGAAGCGTTATGACAACGCGGTTGATGTAGTCGTACGTCTTCACGATCGACCGATCCTCAGTACCGAACGTACAGCACCTCCGCGTTTAGCACACGTTCAGCTCGGTGACGTCCCGTGAACTCACGATCCAGTAGAGCTCGAGGGAGAGTTTCATCAGCATGATTGCATGGTGAAGATGTTCATGCAGTTACCGTCGTAGGGCTTCGGCTAAGCACCGCTACAGTATGACCGAGGTGGATTATGGTGGAGGGGGGCACCGCACACGGCTGGGAGAGATCAATGATCAACTTGTGTGTTCTAGGGTGCCCCTGCCCCCGTATATAAAGGAGCAAGGGGGGAGGCCGGCCGACCCTGTAGGGCGTGCCAGGAGTCCTCCTCCTCCTAGTAGGAGTAGGACTCCCCTCTTTCCTACTCCTACTAGGAGGTTCCTACTCCTACTAGGAGGGGGAAAGGAAGGGGGAGAAGGAGAAGGAAAGGGGGTGCCCCCTTCCTAGTCCAATTCGGACCAGAGGGGGAGGGGGCGCGCGGCCTGCCCTGGCCGGCCTCTCTCTCTCTCTCTCCACTAGGGCCCAACAAGGCCCATTAGCCCCCGGGGGGGTTCCGGTAACCCCTTCGGCACTCCGATAAAATCCCAATTTCACCCGAAACTCTTCCAATGTCCAAATATAGGCTTCCAATATATCAATCTTTATGTCTCGACCATTTCGAGACCCCTCTTCATGTCTGCGATCATATCCGGGACTCCGAACTACCTTCGGTACATCAAAACATATAAACTCATAATACCGATCGTCACAGAACTTTAAGCGTGCGGACCCTATGGGTTCAAGAACTATGTAGACATGACCAAGACACATCTTTGGTCAATAACCAATAGAGGAACCCAGATTCTCATATTGGTTCCTACATATTCTACGAAGATCTTTATCGATCAAACTGCATAACAACATACGTTGTTCCCTTTGTCATCGGTGTGTTACTTGCCCGAGATTCTATCATTGGTATCTCAATACCTAGCTCAATCTCGTTACCGGTAAGTCTCTTTACTCGTTCTGTAATGCATCATCCCGCAACTAGCTCATTAGTTGCATTGCTTGCAAGGCTTATAGTGATGTGCACTACCGAGAGGGCCCTGAGATACCTCTCCGATAATCGGAGTGACAAATCCTATTCTTGATCTATGCCAACTCAACAAGTACCATCAGAGACACCTGTAGAGCACCTTTATAATCACCCAGTTACGTTGTGACATTTGGTAGCACACAAAGTGTTCCTCTGGTAATCGGGAGTTGCATAATCTCATAGTCATAGGAACATGTATAAGTCATGAAGAAAGCAATATCAGTAAACTAAAATGATCAAGCGCTAAGCTAACAAAATGGGTCAAGTCAATCATATCATTCTACTAATGATGTGATCCCGTTAATCAAATGACAACTAATGTCTATGGCTAGGAAACTCAACCATCTTTGATCAACGAGCTAGTCAAGTAGAGGCATACTAGTGACACTATGTTTGTCTATGTATTCACACATGTATTAAGTTTCCGGTCAATACAATTCTAGAATGAATAATAAACATTTATCATGATATGAGGAAATAAATAATAACTTTATTATTGCCTCTAGGGCATATTTCCTCAATGGTGTCCTCATCGTCCCCCCACCCCTCTTGAAACAGAGTCGTCCTCGACTCTGATGGTCCAAAGTATGGAGAGAGATTGGAGACACTGAAAGTCGGACTAACTCCATACTCTATTGCGAGGTCAATTTGTAGGCATTGTCATTTATCTTATCAAGCACTTTGAATGGGCCATCTCCACCTGATTGTAACTTGCAATTCCAATGCTCTGGAAATAGATCCTTCCACGAATTTACCCACACAAGGTCTCCTTCTTCAAACAACATCTTCTTTCTTCCCTTATTTTCTCGTTTTGCATATTGCTTTGTCATCTTCTCAATGCTCTCCTTGGTCTTCCCATGAATTTTCTCCACAAAGTCAGCACATCTACTTACATAATTAGTTCATTCCTGCAATGGCAAAGGCAACAAATTCTACGGGAGCAACAAGTTTGAAACCATAAACAAATTTAAAAGGGAAAATTTAGTGGTTGAATGTACCGCCCTGTTGTATGCAAACACCACTTGTGGGAGACATTATTCCCATATCTTCAAATTCTTCTTTAAAACTACACTTAGCATCATGGATAGCATGCAGTTGACAACTTCGGTTTGCCCATCCGTTTTGTCGGTAGCATGAGGTTGAAAAGAGAAGCTTCATTCCTAGATTTTCCCACAACATTTTTCAAAAATATCTCAAAAACTCGGTGTCATGGTATGAAATAATAGTGTGTGGTACTCCATGTAGCTGCATGACTTCCCTGAAAGGCAAATCAGCAATGTGTGAAGTATCATTGCTCCTATAACACAAGATAAAATGAGCCATCTTGCCAAACCTATCAACCATCACTCGCTCCCTTAGCGCATGGTAAACCAAGAAAAAAATCCCATAGCAATATCTTCCCATGATGTACTAGGAATTGGTAAATGCATATAAAGTCCATTGAAGTATAAACATGACTTAGCTTGCGGAAAATCTCACAATGCAACACATAGCTCTTGGCGTCCGGCCTCATCCTCGGCCAAAAGAAATGGTCAATCAACACACTCTCAGTTTTCTTAGCTCCAAAATGTCTCATGGGACCACCAGCATGAGCCTTTTGCAAAAGCAACAAACGAACACAACAATTCAGGATGCACCATTTTTAGCTCGAAACAAAATCCTTCATGCAAGTGAAACTTTTTTCAACCTTTTGCCTCATTGTACTTGGAGTATGGTTCAACAAATATGGGTCTTTGACATACAATTCTTTGATACTTAGTAACCCAAGAATTTTAGTAGCAAGTTGTGAGAGTAAAATATGACGCCTAGACAAAGCATTGGCAACAACATTATCCTTTTATTTCTTGTACTTGACAATATAGGGAAATAATTATATGAATTCACTTCGTTTGGCATGCCTATGATTCAATTTTAGTTAACCCCTAAGGTGCTTGAAAGACTCATGGTCGGAGTGTATCACACATTCTGTAGACAAAAATAATATTGCCATGCTTCCAAACATCTCAGAAGTGCGTATAATTCTTTGTCATAAACAAAATAATTTGGAGTTGGACAAATTAGCTTCTCGCCGAATTATGCAATAGGCCTACCTTCTTGCATGAGTACTCCTATGATACCGATATCACTTGCATCACATTCAATATCAAAAGCCTTACCAAAGTTGGGCAGTGCAGGCAATGGTGCGGATGTTAACTTATCTTTCAGCCCTTGCAAGACCTTTTCTTGTGTGTTTTCTGTTGGGAAACACAGTAGAAAACAAAAAAAATCGCGCCTACGATCACCCAAGATCAATATGAAGATGCATTACGGGTTGGGATCACGATCGTTACCGTCACCGAGTTGCAGCGGAAGAACAATGTGTCGGTGTAGATCATACTTGGAGTCCCTCAAGCCATAGATGAATGATACCTCATACCGCTCACGAACAGTCCCTCGAACTGAAGACCGAAAGCACATCCTCTCTACTTGGTTGCAAGCGTGTAGCCTTGACGATCCCTCAATGCTTCGCCGCGCAGAGCTAATCACCGCTAGAGAATTAGAGGGAGGAGATTAAAACCACACTGGGCTTCCAATTATGAGGACAAGAGGATTAGTCACTCTCTAGTTAGTCAATTAGGACCAACTAGAATATGAACTAAAATAACTAGAGAAGGCTCCAAAACTTGTGTATTAATTGTGGCCGAAACCTCTAGTATATATATAGGTTGGAGGGGAGAAGGAGGGGCGCCACAAGGAGGGAAGGAGTCCTCCCTCCTTGGCTGGCCAAGAGGAGTGGGATTCCCCCTCCAATTCAGCCTCCCCTCCCTCCTTTCCATGGAGAGGGAGGCGCCACCCCTATTGGGCCCTTGTGGCCCAATTATCCTTCCACCACTTGGCCTTTTTGGGCCTGTTGATATTTAAAATAAATATAAAATATTCTAAATACTTTCAGACCATTTTATATTTTTAATATCTTCGGAAACGTTTTCCACCTATATATAATTTATCGGTAATACCCAGTATTACCCGATACTCACTGAAACCCTTCCGGTGACCCCGAAACGCTTCCAGATCCTCTCAGAACTATTCTGAATATTCATGAAATAATTCCACAAATATGTTCTCATCACTCTCTTCCTACTAACACTCAGTAGATCTTGATTGCCTTAAGCTTGTGACCCCGTAGGTTCGGTAACTTACAGACATAAACAAAAAACCTTCGTTCAATGACCGACAACGGAACCATGGACGTCCATATCGATCCCTATGAGCACACGAATGATATTCGAGTGAACCTTTGGTTATCATGTGATGTTCCGTTTGCTTCGTGATACTTCAAAAAAATCCGGGATGGATCGGTATCCTCCTGAGTCATCACCATGCTCACTATACAGAAATCCTCGTTACCGGTTTTGTTCTTCTTTCTCGATATTGTGTTCCGGCATCCCCGTGATGAATTCACGTGTGTCTGGCCAGACGATAGTTGATGCCGGCACACTGGGAGGTCTCTAAGAATATCTCTTCATTGTCGGAGGAACAAATCCCACTCTTGAGCTATCCAGACACTTGTCAAATTTTTCGATGAACCTACAAGTTGTCGTTATGATCACCGTGTTACAGGTGACGTTTGAGCAACCCCAAAGCTCACCGTACGGTAAGAAGTGACCATGATACTCTCATGGTCTAAGGAGAAAATTCACACATTAACACTCCGTGTTATTACAATTGAATACAAATGATATTAATTCAATTCACAACAAACAAGTTTGGGTCGATTCAATATGATCGTTCTTCCAACGTCATAATTTAAAGTTGTTTTATTGCACGGGAAATTTAGAAAACAGACAAAACATGCCACTTTATTTTATTTAGCTAATAAAAACAGAAAACAAAAGGTAGGGACAGAAGGTAGTGCTTACTAAATTCATCAACTTCATACCTCTAAAAAATGATCCATTTAATAAGGTTGATCAAGTCTTATTAACAACCACTTTCGATTAGCATGAAACCGAAGAACTTTCATAAATCACTAAGTTACCTCAACGGGGATATGAATGTCCCCAACAGTAAGCATAATTCATTTTTTTTTCAACAATTGGTAGAGGCAGTTGAAAACTTCCAATAGTGATTGTCGGAGATTTTTCAATAACATTAATACCATTCACTTGGAATTGTTTCTTTGAAAAGTGCACCATATGCTCATTACCATTGATATGAAAAGTGACATTGCTTTTATTGCAATCAATAACAGCCCCTATAGTATTCTAGAAGGGTCTACCAAGGATAGTCGACATGTTGTCGTCCTCGGGCATCTCAAGTATAACAAAGTCAGTCAAAATAGTAACATTAGCAACAAGAACGGGCACATCCCACAGATACCGATAGGTATGGCAGTTGATTTGTCAGCCATTTGCAAAGATATTTCAGTAGGTGTGAGTTTATTCAAATGAAGTCTTTTATATAAAGAGAAAGGCATAACAGTAATACTAGCTCCCAGATCACATAAAGCACTTTTCACATAATTCTTTTTGATGGAGCAAGGTATAGTTGGTATTCCCGGATCTCCAAGTTTTTTAGGTACTCCATCTTTAAAAGTATAATTAGCAAGCATAGTGGAGATTTCAGCTTCCGGTATTTTTCTCTAATTGGTGATGATGTCTTTCATGTACTCTGCATAAGGATGCATTTTTAAGATACCAGTCAAGCGAGTACGCAAAAAGACTGGCCTCGGCATTTCAGCAAAGCGTTCAAATTCTTCATCATCTTTCTTTTTAGTTGACTTAGGTGGAAAGGGCATAGGTTTTTGAACCCACGGTTCTCTTTCCTGTCCATGTTTTCTTGCAATAAAGTCTTTTTTATCATATCATTTATTTTTAGATTATGGGTTATCAAGATCAACTGCGGGTTCTATCTCAACATCATTGCCCGATTCTTCATTATTTGGTTGAGTATTTTCATTAACCTCATCATTACCTTTTTCATTATCAGAAGGTGAGTGTTCACTACTAGGTTGAGTTTCAGCATCAGAGATAGAGACTTCATTATCATTATCAGAAGGTTTTTCTACTTCAGGTTCACTAGAGGCATGCAAAGTCCTATCATTTTTCTTCTTCCTTTTCTTTTTAGAAGGACTAAGTGCATCCGTGTTAAGTCTTTGAGAGTCTTGTTCAATTATTTTTGGGTGTCTAATGACCCACAAGTATAGGGGATCAATTGTAGCTCTTTTTGATAAGTAAGAGTGTCGAACCCTACGAGGAGCAGAAGGAAATGACAAGTGGTTTTCAGCAAGGTGATGTCTGCAAGTGCTGAAATTGTAAGTAACAGAGTAGTTTGATAGCAAGATAATTTGTAACGATCAAGTAACGATAGTAGTAACAAAAGTGCAGCAAGGTATCCCAATCCTTTTGATGCAAAGGACAGGCCAAAACGGTCTCTTATGATAAGCAAAGCATTCTTGAGGGTACACGGGATTCTCATCTAGTCACTTTCCTCATGTTGGCTTAATTCGTGTTCGATACTTTGATAATTTGATATGTGGGTGGACCGGTGCTTAGGTGCTGTTCTTACTTGAACAGACCTCCTACTTATGATTAACCCTCTCGCAAGCATCCGTAACTACGAGAAAAGTATTAAGTATAAATTCTAACCATAGCATTAAACTTTTGGATCCAATCGGTCCCTTATGGAATAGCGCATAAAATGGGGTTTAAGCTTCTGTCACTCTCGCAGCCCATCATCTAATTGCTACTCCACAATGCATTCCCTTAGGCCCAAATATGGTGAAGTGTCATGTCACTACTGCAGGATGCTGCTAACGCGACACTATGATCAGAGACCCTTCGATGAAACTGTGTGCGATGCCATAATCGCAAACGGTGGTGCAAAAAACGTCAAAAAGGTGCAAAACGTTTGCGATGACAGATGCATCAAACACGGGTCAGATTTTAGTTGCGTGTGCGAAGCAGGGCATACGGTTGATCCAGACGAACTGTTTACGATTAGATAGAACAACACAAACGGGCAGCCATATCAATGCGTGTGCAATATACGGCATACGGTTCGCTCTAATGAACTGTTTGCTATTAGGGAAAGCAACTGTCGTGGAATTGTCACGGCAGATGTCCTAGTGAAAGAACTTAGTCATGGAGCCATCACAACTAGGAAGCCTAAAGGGGTTAATAGGGACAAAGGACACGAAAGGTTTATACTGGTTCGGCCCCTTGCGGTGAAGGTAAAGCCTAGTACAGTTGATGTGGTATTGCTAGTTTTCGATGACCAAGGAGTGAAATACGCTAGCTTGGCTTCTCGATCTCTTGTTTCTTACCCTAAGCCGCCACTGGGTCATCCCCTTATATACACGGGTTGACGCCTGGTGGCCTATAGAGTCCAGGACGGCTCATATAACGTGTCCGGCTTGGTGACTTCCTTTACATGCCTTTCTTTACAAGCCTTTCTTACTCATGGCGGTTTACAATCATGGGCCTCAAGCCGCCTCTGGGCTTGGGCCTACTACAATTCTTATACTAAACCATCGCCTTGTATATTCACTGAACTTTTAGTAACCCGCCATTAGGATTGACCCAGCCCCTTCTGGGCGGGTCATACCTGGTAGTTATATCCCCAACATTAGGCCCTAGGTTGATTTGAACTTTGTTCTTGTCAATCTTTAACACCTTAAACGAAATCCATCCTCCTTTGTTTGTAAAAGCTCTTGTAACCCGCCATGACATCATCTTCAGAAAATATGAAAATCTGCCATGATGTCATCTTCAACGGATCCTTATCCTTAAATGTCTTCCGAGAATCGAGGCCTCCATTTAGCTGGATAATCATTACTTTCGTATTCCTCGATTTTTGCGCCTGCCTGTTCACTTATCCCCTTATAAATAGGCTTGGCCATTCCTTCCTCTTTATTCTTCTTCCTCTCACACCTTCTCTGCCGCTCGAGCTCCGCCGCCGCTGCAGCGCACCGTCGTCCTCAACTCCGGCCGCTGCATCACCCTGAATCTGTCCAGAGAATGGAGGTGATCCTCCGTAGCAACTCCGCACCCATAAGCTCTCGCCTTCTCACCCCCATAGATCTGCATTAGGGTTTGGAAGGTTTCCTTCTTGTGTTCTTTGCTGTTTGTCGTAGATTTGTTGCAACTTCTCTTACTGTACCCTCTTTTGATCTAAAAGTAATGCAGAACTTATGCGGTAGCTGTTTCTCATCCATTTTAGACGCTAACAGATCCCCTTCTTTTGTATAAATGCCTCTTTAGAACTGACGAACTCCTGTGTGCTCGTTTTTTTAGGTCTAACCTTATTTTTATTTTCTGAACCATTTTGATCCATAATAATAGCCACAGCTTGGGAAACCTTTTTGTCTCAACACTTAGCCAATTTTGATTCTAGCAACCTACTAATACTTTTTATTCATGGCGGCTTATGACTCCAGCTTATTTTTCCTTTACATGTCATTAGCCCTCATTTAAGCCGCCATTACTCATCTATACTATAATCATGAACCTATAACTTCATCAATAAATTGAGCCAGCAAATTACTTTCTTTTCAGCTTGCCCTTTCTTCATCATGCCGTCCAAAGCGCCAACATTTTGCAACTAGGTCCCTTCCACAGTTACTGAGGATACTTTGAAGGAATTTGTCACCATATGATTTTTGCCAAAGAAAAGCATTATGTCTTATTGTGCTCCTGACCCGGATGAAGAACGGCCTCAGCCCAAAGATGGTGAAGTTATCATTTTCACTGATCACATGAACCGCGGCTTCTCACCACCGGACTCAAAGTTCTTCAGAGACGTTCTGCATTTTTTCAAGCTTCATCCACAAGACATTGCACCCAACTCTATATCCAATATCTGCAAGTTTCAAGTTCTTTGTGAGGTATATCTTCAAGAAGAACCGACTTTGGAGCTCTTCAGAGAGTACTTTTACTTGAACCACCAGAATGAGTGCACCAACGGCCTTAGCTTGGAACTTGGCAGAATTTCAATTCAACACCGACAAGGTGCCGTTTTTCCTTTAGTGGTCTTACCAAGCCATCCCAAAGACTGGAACCAAACCTGGTTCTACTGCCAAGATACCTCACCAGCTGATGAGAAACCACTGTCGGGTTATCGTGCGGAGTGTCTTGATTCCAAGTTTGTGCTCCCTGACAAACTTACTACTGCTGAACGCAAGAATCTTATCCCATCTATCAAAAGGATTCAGGCTTTATTGGGAAATGGCTTAACTGGAGTTGACTTGATCCGTTGCTGGATCTCATGGCAGGTCATCCTTCTAAGCCGCTAATCCAAGTTAATGTATGAGTATGGCGGAGGCCTAGATGACTCTCTGCGGTATAGCTCTGTTCAATTGACTGAAGAAGACATTGTTGCAATGTCAACCATCCTTGTGAACGGCAAATACGAGGACTGCAGTAAGGTTGGGTTAAACCCCTTCTGCAAACTTAACCCGGCACCAGAGGTGAAAACCCCTGACCTTTCTTTTTTGTGTTTTCCTCAGTAGTTTAAATACTTGCATGACCTTTTAACATGTTTATTTGTTTACAGGCCAAATCTGACTTCTGGAAGGCCAAGTATGATCATGAAGCTGCCAAGAAGGCTAGAGCCGCTGCCATAGCCGCCAGGAGAACAACCCGGAAGCCCAAGAAGAAGAAGACTGCATCTGACATGTTCCAGCTGGATGATGTTTCTGAGTCGGAGGTAGCCCTTGACTCCCTTGGCAAATTTTTCAACTATCTTATTGACACTAACTATTGCAAGGACGACATGGGGGCCAGCCAGACTGTGGAAGAAGAGGTAACTATTTCCTCCGACTCAGCCCCTTTGCTGAGACAGAAACTTCCACTGGTAACCCGGAAAGTAAGGTTTTCGCACCCTTTGGCTTATTTGGACCCTCATTTTCTTTTGAAAAAGAAGCAACATAGAGCCACTGTCAGGCCCGGACTAATGATGATGATGAACCACCTTCTGACTTACAAAAAACTCCTCGAAAACACTAGAATGAGGTTTCTTTCACCTTTGTCCTTTGTTTTTATCCATGAATCTATTTCTTTATATTCTTTAACTTCATTTTACCCTTGCAAGAGGTTTCTCGCTCTTCTGGCGACTCATCCCAGACTCAACTTCCGGCTTTCAACACTACCCCTGGGTAAGGAAAATCATCTTTCCTCTGCATCTTTAAAACTGCATCATTATACTAACTGTCTCATAAAAATCTTTCTTAGTGGTCAAGCGAAGTCCAAGAAAGCCAAGGTGATTAAATCGGCAGAAGACCCAAAAAATCCTACACCTGAACCGGCAACATCAACTCCTCCCGCTCAATCTGAAGCGCCAGAAGATTCGGCTGTCCATGCTCAGTTGGACCCTCCCGAGCCGTCAGCTGATGAAACCATTATCGATGCATCTGAGCCAAGATAGTGTGACAAAACTGAAGGCGGTTTATACCTTGGTGGAGCAATTGTATACTGGCGCTCAACGAGCACTTGCTACTATCTCCCCTGCCAACCAAGGACCCAACCGTTTGAGTGATGTTTTGAAGAAGTTATCGATCTTACCCGCCAGGTTTCAAGAGGTCAAACGATCCTGTGCCAGAGCCGGAGCCCTGACTGCCCTGAGCCACTCCAAAGCCTGGGTGCCGGATTTAGACCCGGTGGATGTGGCTAAGGGGTACCCTACCATGAAGGAAGACGGGACTCCATTTGAGCAAGATGACTTTATTGCCTGTGTGAGGGGAGTTCGTCCTCAAGCTACCATTCTTGGAGAGGAGACCAACATCGATAAATATCAGCCGGGTTTTGATATGGAGAATAAGAAGATGGCGACTCCCTCTTATAAAGTGACATATCTTATCCCGGCGGTTCGCCAACACACTTTTGCCCCTGAAGTCGACCCAGTCGGCCTGATTGACGATGAAGCAGAGTTCAATGCTCTGAACGGCTTTGACTGGTCCAATCCCAGCTTCCAACCAGTAGAGGGAGGTGAACCGGCGAGGGGAGAGTCATAACCATCTTTTGGGCTCTCAAAGCCTTGTAATGGATTAGTTTGAAAACTGCATGTTTTGCCTATGCCATCGTGCATAAAATGTTGCATATGACTCTTTGCCAATGATGTCAATATATATATATATATATATATATATATATATATATATATATATATATATATATATATATATATATATATATATATATGCAGCGCATCCGTGATTACATCTGACATACTTTAAGTCTGTTCCTGTAAAAAATGAAAAAAAAACTGTGTTCTTTGAATCTGGACTGCCGGTTTACATGACCTGGATGATGAGGTTGATAACCCAATCTTTTGTATAAGTCAATACTTCCATATGTTTGATGACTGTTATGCCTTGGCAACTCATTGACAAATAACCGAGCTGGTTTAATTTGAAACCATACCGACAGTTAGATTTGAGATGATAAAAACAGTAAGACAAAACACTACGCTTCCGACAATGTAAATCAAAACATTTAAATAAAAATTGGAGGCTTCTAATTCGAATATGATCAGTAAATCGGACCAAAGGGGTTAAGCTAAGATTCGAATACGATCATATAGCTCCCAGTGGCTTTGGCGTTGCGTCGATCAAGAGGGTACTAACATCTATGTTCTCTTTGGTTCGAATATGACCTATGTTTGAACAGGAAGGCCCCAAATGACCTTGAGAGGTTTTTAACGACCCTGATTCGAATACGATCCAAGTCGGACCCAAAAGAGGTTAAGCTATGATTCAGATACGATCAAGAAGCCCCCTAGTGAGTTTGGCTTGGAGCCGATCAAGAGGGTTACGATAGCTATGTTCTCTTTGGTTCGAATACGACCTATGTTTGAACAGGAAGCCCCCAAGTGACCATGAGATTTACGGCTAGATTCAAATACGATCATGAGCCGGATCAAAAGGGTTAAGCTAGATTCAGATATGATCAGCCCCCTTTTGGTCATTTTAAATAATGAAAATAATAAATATATATGATCATTGAAAGGGAAAAGGACAGAGGTCCTGCTTGATTACTTATCATAATATATACAACGTCAAAGTATGTACATGATGAGAGCCGGTGGCTTAAGTATAGTATGACCGAAGCTGAGCAATGTTCCACGACCGGCGGGTCTCCTCCTCCGAGTTACGTGAGTCTTTGTGCTCTCGAATGTCAATGAGGTAATATGACCCGTTGTTTAAGTTCTTGCTGGCCACAAAGGGTCCTTCCCAAGGCGGGGATATCTTGTGTGCATCAGACAGATCCTGGGTGAGCCGGAGCACCAGGTCACCTTCTTGAAAGGTTCTGGACTTAACTCGGCGGCTGTGATAACGACGCAGGTCCTATTGATAAATTGCTGACCGAGCCGCCGCCAAATCTCTCTCCTCATCTAACAAGTCAAGTGCATCCTGTCGTTCATTATCAGCTTCAACATAAGCCGCCACGTGAGGCGAGTCATGGCGGATGTCACTAGGCAGAACTGCTTCTGCTCCATCAACCATGAATAAAGGTGTATAACCTATAGACATGTTAGGAGTGGTATTAATACTCCACAGCACCGAGGGTAATTCCTCTACCCAACAACCCGACGTCCGTTGTAAGGGAACCATAAGTCGGGACTTGAGACCTTTTAGGATTTCCTGATTTGCTCTCTCAGCTTGACCATTTGGATTGGGGGTGAGCTACTGACGAAACATCAAGCTGGGTATGCTCATGTTGACAAAACTCCTCCATAGCACCTTTGGACAGATTAGTGCCATTGTCGGTTATAATGCTGTGTGGAAAACCAAAGCGAAAGATCACCTTTTTCATGAACTAAATCGCCGTGGCTGCATCACACTTGCTCACTGGCTCTGCCTCAACCCATTTCGTGAATTTTTCAACTGCCACCAAAAGATGTGTCTTTTTATCCTTAGATCTTTTGAAAGGTCCAACCATATCAAGCCCCCAAACCACAAATGGCCAAGTGTTTGGAATCATCCGCAGTTCTTGAGCCGGTACGTGTGTTCGTCATGCGAACTTTTGACATCCATCGCACCTACTGACTAGATTCTCTGCATCAGCATGAGCCGTTAACCAGTAAAAGCCATGACGAAAAGCTTTGGCCACTAGAGATTTTGAGTCAGAATGATGGCCACAATCTCCCTCATGGATCTCATGAAGAATCTCTTGACCTTCTTCAGGAGAGACACATCGCTCAAACGCCCCAGTGACACTATGATGATGTAATTCACCATTGGAAATTGTCATTGACTTAGACCGTCGGGTTATCTGTCGTGCCAAGGTCTCATCCTCTGGCAACTCGCCCCGGGTCATGTAAGCCAAATACGCCACTGTCCAATCTGGAATGACATGAAGAGCCGCCACCAATTGGGCTTCCGGGTCAGGAACCACCAAGTCTTCCTCTGTAGGCAACTTGACAGAAGGGTTATGTAAAACATCTAAAAAGGTGTTAGGTGGCACTGGCTTATGCTGAGATCCCAACCGGCTTAAGGCATCCGCCGCTTCGTTCTTTCTGCGATCAATGTGTTCCACCTGATACCCCTTGAAGTGTCCAGCCACATCATCCACCTCTCGATGATAAGGCGCCATGAGAGGGTCCTTGGAATCCCACTTGCCTGACACCTGCTGAGCCACCAAATCTGAGTCACCAAGGCACTGTACCCGGCTCAAACTCATCTCTTTAGCCATTCGAAGACCATGGAGCAAGGCCTCATATTCTACTGCGTTGTTAGTACAAGGAAACATCAATTGCAACACATAACAAAACTTGTCACCTCGAGGAGAAGTTAAAACAACTCCAGCCCTCGAGCCTTCCAACTGTCTGGACCCATCAAAATGAATCGTCCAATATGTGTTGTCTGGATTTTCTTCAGGTGTCTGTAACTCTGTCCAATCGTTAATGAAATCAACCAGGGCTTGAGACTTGATCGTAGTACGTGGCACATACTTTAAACCATGAGACCCAAGTTTAATGGCCCACTTGGCGACTCGTCCTATGGCTTCTCTATTTTGAATAATATCTCCTAATGGAGCAGAGCTAACCATAGTGATGGGGTGACCCTGAAAGTAATGCTTGAGCTTCCGGCTTGCCATGAACACCCCATAAACAAGCTTCTGCCAATGTGGATATCTTTGCTTAGATTCAATGAGCACCTCACTGACGTAGTAAATCGGCCGTTGGACCGGATGTTCTTTGCCAATTTCCTTGCACCCCACCACAATAGCCACACTGACAGCACGTGAGTTAGCAACCACATATAACAACAATGGTTCTTTCTCAATAGGAGCAGCCAGAACCGGCGGCTCAGCGAGCTGTCTCTTCAGATCCTCAAAGGCAGAGTTAGCAGCGTCACTCCAGACAAAGTCATCTGCCTTTCTCATCATTTGATACAATGGCATAGCCTTCTCACCCAACTGGCTTATAAACTGGCTTAAAGCTGTGACATGGCCCGCCAGCCGCTGAACGTCATTGATGCACGCCGATTTAGCCAAAGATGTGATTGCCTTAATTTTCTCCGGGTTAGCCTCAATGCCTCTGTTAGACACCAAAAAACCCAAGAGCTTGCCAGCTGGGACTCCAAAAACATACTTGGCCGGGTTAAGCATCATCTTGTAGGCCCGGAAGTTATCAAAGGTTTCCTTCAGATCAGCTACCAAGGTTTCCTTCTCTCTGGATTTTACTACTATGTCATCCACATAAGCATGAACATTACGCCCAATCTGTTTATGAAGGAAATTCTGTACACACCGCTGATAAGTCACTTGGGCACTCTTAAGCCCAAAAGGCATAGACGCATACACTACAAAAAAATACACTTCCGTGATGATACGTGTTTGTCACAGTAGGTCGCGTTTTCTATCATGCATGTACATCCATGACGATTTTATGACAGAATCAAGATAGTCATACCTGTGCTGTCGTAGAAGTGTTCCATGACATTACCAAAATAATCATCACGGAAGTGTCCACTTCCATGACGATAAATCGCGCGTCACAGAAGTGCTTTCGTCAAGGGTGACCAACACGTGGCATCCACCATAACGGAGCACCATTAAGCTATCGGGTCGGGTTCTGGATCCGATAACCCGTTAACAGCCCCGACCAATGGGGATTTTCCACATGTAAAATAATCATTGGCTGGAGGAGACACGTGTCAGGTCCGCGTTGGCACAAGTGTCACTCATCCAATGGGCGAGACACGCCTATGATATGTTGACACGTGGACCAGCCCATCATGTTTAAATGGGCTGGCCCAACTGAAGGCCCACAAGATTTTGTGGACCATAATGGGCCGACCCAGCTAAAGGCCCATGAGATTTTGTGGACCATAATGGGCTGGCCCAGGTAAAGGCCCACAAGATTTTGCAGGCCATAATGGGCCGGCCCAGGTAAAGGCCCACAAGATTTTTCTCTGCCATAATGGGCCGGCCCAGGTAAAGGCCCACAAGATTCTTGCGGATCATAATGAGCCGGCCCAGCTAAAGGCCCATGAGATTTCGCCGACATTAATGGGCCGGCCCAGCTGTAGGCCCACAAGATTTTGAGGACCCTAGTAGGCTGGCCCATTAACTGGCTGCCATGTTTTGGGCCAATGTCGGCCCATATTTGATCCGGTCCATTAATGGCCTGCCACGCTCCGAGCCTAATAGTGGCCCATATGAGATCCGGCCCGTTAAAAGCCTACCACGTTCTGGGCCAAATTACGGCCCAGATCAGGTCCGGCCCTTTAAGAGGCTTTGGGCTCAATTATGGCCCATATCAGATTCGGCCCGTCAACTGGACACTATGCTTTTGGGCCCACTTGCTAAAGGCCCACTTAGTAATTCGGCCTGATATTAGTATTGGCCTGTTAAGGGCCCGTTTAACATTTCGGCCCTATATTAATTTCGGCATGTTGAAAGTCCGTCATATAGTTGGGCCTAACTACGGCCCGGTTTGCATCCGGCCTGCTCGCAGCCGATATCTGATTGGGCCAAACAAGGACCGAGACATTTTGGCCTGTTAAAAGCCCGTGATTTGATTCACACAATCATGGGCCGGGGTTCATTTCGGGATGCTGCCGGCCCGTGAGCTGTTCGACACGTTTCAGGCCCAACATACATCGTGATTGCACGACGGCCCGATTATGTACTGTAATTTTACGGTTTGGCCAGTTTACTGCGAAGACAGGATATATATACAGTAAAATAACTGCAGCATCATGAATAAGAAAAAACCTAGACTATACAATAAAGAAATTACGACATATTACATCCACTGGGCATCAAAGTTCGCCACTATGATAATAAAGCACAAGTAGACAATAGATTACATACACTTGGCATCAAAGATCGCCACCAGTGCAAATAAACACGCCGACAAAATAATATACAAAACCGACAACACTTCAATAGAGTTCAAGAAAGGTTAGCCCTGCTGGGGAGCTGCAGCGCAAGCAGCTGAGCAAGATGATGAGACTGTGCTTGTTCAACACTTATATCTTCCTCACTCTGAAAGATAAACAAGCAGACAGATGACAGGTTTTGCACATAAAAGTATCAGTGCTGACAATTCATCACATTTCTTACTGACGAATAAAGTGACATAGTTTAAAATTGCATTAACACAATATGGTATTGTTCAGGTCAAGACATGGGAGGAAATGACATTGTGAAGGAGTTGGCAGCTTCACGACACCACTGGATTACAGATCAAGAACTCATAAGTATCAATGGTTAGTGTGCTGTCAATTTATACCATTTCAGATTGGCAAATAAAGAGATGGTTTAAATAATAGTAGAATGATATGACATTGTTCATAGTTAAGACATTGCAGAATATGACATTTTGCTGTAGTGGGTAGGTTCACCACACCACTGGATTACAGATGAAGAACAGAAGCATACATGCAGTGCAAAAGAAGATCACGTTCTCTGTATAGTTTAATTTACATGGTATGAAGAAGGAACTTGGTTGTACAACTGAAAACTTAAATTGAGGAAGGACAAACTTTTGTTTATGAACTACATAATAAACTTTAAACAAGCAATTTGATGCAAACACCAAAAATAAACAGCTATTGCAGTCATGCCTAACCAAATATATACAACAAAGTTTGAAGGCTTGAGATGGACAAACTTACATTATTGGTGAAGACGGGCTCTATAAAGGCCTTGTCCATGCTGATGGGGGGGGGGGCAATTCAAGAAGTTTACCACAGAATCTTCTTCAAAAGCATTGCCTTTATTCTACGTTTTGTTAAGAGTAAATATAGATGTGATAATATACGAAAAAATGGAGAATATTTATGATAAGATGAAGAGTGATGCTACATAACCAAGTAGCTATAAATGTAAGTGCAGCGATACAGGCAAAAGGTACAGCCAAGAGCAATGCACAGCTAAACTTCTTTAGTACCAACCTTATGGTAAGAGTAAATATAGATCTGATGTGTAGAAAATGGAGGGCAAAGGAAAATAAGCTGCAGAGTGATGGTACATGAACAACTACCTGCCGTTATAAGTACACTGATAAAGGACAACATGTACTTACAAGAACAATGCAGCGCTAAAAAAACATTGGCATTGGATATATTCTACACTAATGTAACCATTCATACAGATCAGATAATTTGGAGCGAACAATTGATAGCAAGCTATGATGCATACTGCTGTCACATAATGAACCAGGTATGTATGCAAGTACAGTGATACATGACAACAGGTACTAACAAGAGCAAAGCAGCGGGCATCATATTTGCGATATCATGTCGTTCTTGTCAATCCGGAATTCGTCTTCGAGCGGATTTCCTGAAAAAAAGATCCGTAAGGCACATGCGGAAAAGTAGAAGTTCAAATTGTCATGTGATTTCATAGACAGTACCTCATCCTAGGAATGAGACCAGTGCATAACAAGGTTTTTCCATTCAATGTCTTCTAAATTTAGCACATGAGACTTCACCGGAAATTCATTTATAGACTTGCCATCAAAGTGTGATTTCCTCAGGTAACACCGATACTGGCGCAATGCTTCCTTGAAAAGAACAAGCAGGCTTTGCTCATCATGACTATCCAGATTGACCCTCTCCTAGTTACAACAATGTAATGTAAATCATTGATGTGTTCAATCAGCAGAAAACAGGAAAATAATAACCATGAATAATAGCACTTACACGTAAGTTGGACAACAAGATGTGAAAATGGTGTTTGTCTTCACAATAATCTTCCCATGATGGGAATATATGCACGTAGTCCCTAATAACATTGAAAGCATTGTCTTTTAAACTGGGAATAAATAGAATGGGGTTCCAATCTGCAGGAATTGGCCGTCTCTGCAGTTGGGATAGGTCTTCGGCCGGTGGACTTGCTGTACTTTTTGCTGGAGTGGGATTTTTCTGTGGTACAGCTGGTGCTATGACAAATGAAATCAGTATACCTTTTGCTGGAGTGCAGGTCCTGTGTGGTGGGGCTAGTGGTGTGGCCAGTGAAGTATGGGTACAGTCTGCTGGAGTCGGTCCTACGTTTTGTCTCACTGGTTGTACTGCCAATATAAATGGGGTGTTGTCTGATTTCTTCGGCACCACCACGTTTCCAAGGACTTTGCTGGTGCTCCTTCAGGTTCGGCAATCACCCTCTTTCTTTTTGATGTCTGATGCACAAGAACAACATTTGAGTGGAAAAACATGGTATGATGACAGATGTAATATGTATTGATAATGGATGGGCATGGCATCTCGACATATATGATGAGTAAATTAAGAAGATGGCGGTGCAACAAAGTAGAAGAAATGCAAGACAACATATGCAAGATACCCGCAATCAATAAAACATTGCCAAATTAGAACAGTCACCTTGATGGGTGAACAGGACAGGCCATCTGCTTTTGACTCCTCGAGGTTAGAATAGTCATTAGGATCATATTCTGAACAAGAATCAACAGGTGGGGAGCGTATGAGTTTCATTGCATCCAGAATGGAACTCAATGCCTTGGTGCCAATTTTGTAAGTCATTACAGTGTTTAGTTTCAAGAGTGGACTGCTGCTAGTGCGATACAAAGCAGCTACACAGATCATAGTGTAGATATAACGGGAAAACCTTAAGCATCAGAGTAAAATCAGCAAAGTGGAACTTGCTGGAATATATGTGCTAGTATTGCCGGTACGGCTAGAAAGGCTTCGGATACCAGCTCTCTTCAAGTGAAGGTGTGTACTGTTAATATCAGTGTAACTCTCAAAGGCGACACATCTCCCCGCATTTCCTTGCTATTCTTATAGGATTCAAGTGGGCAGGCCACTACAAATCCTATTCCTATGTTTACAAGATCCTATGAATCAAAGAGGCTCAAAGTGTCCATCACAACCGACCGTATAGACCTCTAGAATGCAAATGTCCCTGCTCATCTTCAGTAGAAGGGACATATTGTACTACTATCATACTCCCTCCGTTCCAAAATATAAGTCTTGGTAGAGATTTCCACTATGGATCACATACAGATGTATCCAAATACATTTTAGAGTGTAGATTCACTCATTTTGCTCCATATGTAGTCCATGGTGGAATCTATACAAAGACTTGTATTTAGGAACGGAGAGAGTACATATTAAAGAAGAACGGAAGAGGAACATGGTAAAGAAGAGCAAGCAGATTTTGGATAATAAAATGTTGGTTGCGCAGTGCCCACACATGATGAACCAGAGCGCATTAAGAATGCAACTCCCAGCTGTCTCTCGACCATTTCAGGCGGTTGGATGAAGATCCTACGTCTCCTAACCCTTCTTCTTCCCCGTCTCTGATTCTTCCCATACAGAACATCGCACGGCACTACTAGGAAAAGGGCTATAGATGGAATTGACACTAATGACGCACCAGACATGTGGTGCGCCATTACTATATACTAATGGTGCACCATGTGTTGGTGCGTCATTAGTGTCCAAATACTAATGGCGCACCACATCCACGGTGCGCCATTAGTAAAAAAAATTAATTTTTTTTCAAAACTACTAATGGCGCACCGTGGGAGTGGTGCGCCATTACTAGTTGAACTAGTAATGGCGCACCATGCCACGGTGCGCCATTAGTAACTTGGCCACCACTTCCAA